>NC_064813.1:26551494-26588890 GCF_023721935.1 Panthera uncia
AAAAAAAAAAAAAAAAAAAAAAAAAAAAAAAAAAAAAAGCAAAGCCATCGACAGAATATCTTAACAACATAATCACAAGCAAACAACATGAAAAAAGTGGAGCAAGCGCTTACATTCCTAATATAAGGTCACAATCAGTCACACTTTGAAGCAAAATTAGAAATGATCTAATCCAGATCTGACAAATTTGACTAATTAAATTCAAAAAATAGTAATAAGGTTATCTGAAATACATCCATTATCATCAACAACAAAATCTGTCTTACATATTTATTGTGATGTGTACTTTCTAGCTAATGACAGTATGAAGCTATCAGGATTAACAGGGCATTTAACAACTAAGTATCTAAAACATGGAGATAAACCTTTATGAATTTGTCAGCAATGACTTAAAGTCCAAAGATATTCCAAGTATTTGATAAAATTTTAGAAAGCATAATGAAAAATGTTTAGAAACTGCTTTTGTAACTTCTTCATAGCTACAAAGAGCCACATACCACTGAGGAAATGGATTCCTTCTGCCATGGAAAGAAAAACGCTAGAATGACGCACACAAAATATATGGAAACAAAAACACAATTACTTTTCATCATATACTACTGGAAAACAGGTAAAAAACATTGCTGATGGCTTGAAGAAATAAAAAGAAGAAATTATACAATGTTGGCTATTTGCTTGAATAAAAAACAGATTTTCTAATATGTCTCAGCTTATGAAATTGCCATATTTTATTTTAATGGGGAAATACAAGAACAATTTTTGGTGATACACCAAAAATACACAAGATACACAAGAACAATTTCTGGTGAAAAACATGTACTGGAGAAGATACATTCTTTAAGTTTCTATAAACATAATATTTCTTTATTAAGATTCTGCAAAAGGTATAATTTAGGCAACTATTAAATCATGCCCTGATGCAATATTTTTGGTTAGTGCATTAGTTTTAAAACATTAAAATGAAACATATAATTTAGTAAGTTCAGAACTGGCTATTAAAATTCAGCAAAATAGGGGCACCTGGGCGGCTCAGGTGGTTAATTGTCTTGACTCTGGATTTCAGCTCAGGTCATGATCTCACGGTTCATGAAATCCAGGCCTGTGTCAGGCTCCACGCTAGCAGCGCAGAGCCTGCTTGGGATTCTCTCTCTCTCCCTCTCTCTCTCTGCCCTTCCCCCCACTTGCTCTCTAAGTAAATAAATAAAAAGCTTAGCAATACAGATAATATAATTAAATATAATATAAATATAAATAATACTTCAGCAGTTGTTCGTTTACAACCTTAGCACAACTCTTTTGATTTTGTGTATCATGTTATTCAAACCCTTTATTTAAACTGATGTAGTTATTTAACTATCCAGATGTTTACATCTTAATTTCCAATCCTAAGAGTAAGCTCATTTGGAATAAGAATTTTGGAATTCCCTCTTTTGCCTAGAATTTGTTGATTTCATTCTTAAATTCTGGGATACAGAATACTTTTATTTAAAAAAATACTTTTTAGGAGAGCTAGGTGGCTCAGTCAGTTGAGCATCCGACTCTTGATTTTGGCTCAGGTCAGGATCTCACAGTTCGTGAGATTGAGCCCCAGTCTGGCTCTGCACTGACCACGTGAAGCCTGCTTGGGATTCTCTCTTTCCTCTCTCTCTGTCCCTCTCATGCTAAGGAAATAAACATTTTTGAAAAAAAAACCTAATAAAAACAGTAACATAGTTTTACATATGTTAAATAAGAAATACACATATACCACAGTAAACATGGCACTGTACCTTAAAAAGATCTTAAGTTTGCTTGTAGAAATGGTTGTCTGAAAGGCGTTTATGAATTATTGTGAAGTGAAGAGGGCTAGCCATATAACATCAGGGAAAGTTTACACCAGATGTGAATGGGTATGGCACATAACACAAGTGGTAAAATAAGGTAAATGGTAAATGTTTGAGGTGTGCACATGTGTGTTTTTTGTGTCTTTCTACAGAGCTTGGTTTAGTTGGGTATAATATTCTGAGTTTACCTAGTGTTTCGTAAGGGTGAAACTACACATAAATAAAAACAAAATTCATGTTGGGGTCTATCTGTCCCTAATACAGTAATTGTATTGGAACAAACTCATGTTTTCAAATCACGTGTTACATGTTTCAAATCATGTGAACTAATTATATTTAGAAACTAACATCTGGATACTCAGTGTGCTCACTGTTATTGGAGTTTTGATTCCCATTCCCTCTTAGTACACAAAACTAATGCATGTATGCATACATACCCATGTACGACATCAGCCTATGTATGTCGAAAACTATGAGCTCATCGTAATATCTCCAATGCCAGCCCAACACCATACAGTTTATTCTAGCTTTATCCTTCTCCATATCTGTAATTTCCTCCCCTAAAAGAAGTCTGGCTCCTATTACCTTCAACATATTTAGTTATTTGATCAAGCCTCTGTGTGTAACCAACATGACTGCAGTGACCCACTCCCACCCATGCAGGTGCCTTCCTCATCCCATTCAGGTTCCAATACTGTACACTGGGCTTTTGGAGTAAATTACTAGGTGCAGGAGAGTAATGGGGAGAGAGAAGGGGAAGAGAGAGGAAGAGAAAACAAAAAATGTTTGTTTGTTTTTTAAAAAAGGAGACATGAAAAATTTTGAAGGAGAAGAGCCCACTGTTACAAAGTTATTTTAAAATATAAGAAAAGAGAAGAATACAGGCAGACTTTGGTTCCACATCAGTAAGTACTTTTCTGCAATATAAAGCAGTTTCATCCTTTATAAAACATTATACTGTGGAAAATTTCAAACATACACAAAACTAGAGAGAACGGAAATGAGCTCTCATAGACATGTCAATTAGCAGGAATAAAACAAACATATTGGACACAGGCAAAGAAACTATTAAAGTAAATGATGCTAACTTTTCCACAAGGGGTCATTTATACAGTATAAGACACAGTAGGACCCAGGACTCTACTCTCCTTATGGAACTCATATTCTATAGGAAGGATAAACAAGACATTAAGTAAACTAAGGTACTTTCAGATTGTTTTAATGGCTATGAAGAAAATGAAACCAGGTAATATGATACTGTAACAAGTGCAGGGAAGGTGACATTAGAATGAGTGGTTTGAGAACATGTCTGTGAAGAGGTGGCATTTGAGTTGAAATCTGAATGACAAGGAGGAGCTAGCCTGGCAAAAACGTGAGGACAAGTGTAATAGAAAATACAAAGGCTCTAACGAAAGTTAGACATGTTTGAGGACATACGGGTTTTAGTGGTGGGAAACCGTACTGTAAGAGAACTATAAGAACAATAGTTGTGAAAGCTGAAGAAATAAAAGTGCAACTTAAAATACATATTCACCCATGTGTCAACCATTTATAGGAATGTGCATTTAGCACTGTGCTAAGACTACACTAAAAGTGGAAGACATTTCCTACTCTCAGCCAAAATACAGTGTGTTGATTTTATAGACCTACATCACACTGAGAACAGTACAAGATGATATATAATTGATAAAATATTACATTACTACCAAAAAAGAGGAAAATTAGTTCCTCTTGGATTATTCATTAGCAATGCCACTGAAGTGACAATTCTAATATTTTCAGCACTGACTTTATAAAGATGATTACCTTAACAAGTACTTTCTAATTATTCTTTTTTTCTTTTTTCCAAAAGAGTCATAACTATGATTTGTTGAGTATCTATCTACATTATGCTAGAGTCCTGAATTGCCAGAATGCCATTACCATTTTGTACAGAGCAAAGTTAGGCTCAAAGTGATTTGCCGAAAGTCAACCAACTGGCTGAGTTACGATTCAAATTCAGATTCCACTACTAACACAGTGTCCTTTCTACATAATTATCCTGGGCTTTTTTTCTTTCCTATTTTTTTAATGTTTATTTATTTTGAGAGAGAGAGAGAGAGAGAGAGAGCGAGCGAGCGAGCACATGTGTGTTCAAGGGCAAGCTCTCAGAAAAGATAAAGGTAAGAATAGGGAGATACCAATATTATCTAATGCTTTATGGCAAACTTCCTATCCAAATAATTTTAACATCTACAATGAAACCATGCCAAATGAACCACCAAATTTAGCCATATAATTTACATGAGAGAGTGAGACTAAATAATCCTTTAAAAAATTCAGTCATCTAACCTAACTACTATCCTTTATTTTGTCACGTTTCTTCTGATCTTATTTATAACCAAAGTTCCTTTTCCATCCAATGCATCTTCTGCCAGCCAAGGTTAGCATTCAAGTCTGCAAGTAAGTATTAATTAATACAATAAACATTCAACTTTCACTTGAAGGTTCAATCTTATTTTCTCTCATACTCATACTATCTCCTTCCTCTTTTTCCATTACTAAGTGTCACAGACGATACTATCATTACATTGCTTTCTATATTTATAAGGATCCCAGCTCATATCCCCAGACTTATGGGCGACACATTTATTCCCCTTAGACATTAACTCTTCCTTTCTCCTTCCTCCATGATGGAAACAAATTTCAACAGTCTATATGAAAGATGAGCTCAACAACCCTTATACATTTAAAATTATAGACATGCTGATGAAATTTATTTCAGTGATTACTGCCATCTGCTTTTTCTATTTTACAGGAAAGAGGGTCTGCCACTGCAAATTGAACTATTGGTTCATTTAAATTATTCTACCTCTGAAAGTAACCTATATTTAATTTTCTAGGAAATGTATAAAACATCAATACATTGTTGTACAATGTTATTGAACATCAATACAATAACTATAATATTATGGAAGAATACACAAAATTTCAAAATGCTATCAGCAGGTTTGGCTGTTTTATAAGTAAATCTTGCTTTCCTTACAAAGTAAATCTACTAATATAAAATATGTCTTAAATTTTTAAACAGCGGCAGATAAAAGATATGGATTAAAAGAAGCTTCAAAGAAATAGCTTCAGTTTTCTGTAAAAATTAGAAACTTACATTTTCTAATACATTCCATTCCAAGTATTATTTATTAGGTACTGATATGAAAGGCATCTTTTGAATGACAGGCCTTATTAGAAAAGCTATACCAAAGAGTTCCTCTATTTACTAACAGCTTGAAAATTTGGTCATAATGATCTCAAATTAAGGAAGTTACTAATGATCAGACAAAAAATACATAAATGAATAAGGTATGCCTGTAACTTGTGGGTTAACAATTATAAAAAATATAGGCATACGGATCAGAAATAAAAAAAATAATAGTTTTTAATCACAGACAACATAATGTGTATGTACTATATCCTCAGAAATCTACAAAAGCAGTGCTATTACTAATAAGTTAATGAGGTTTTGGATTATAAGGACAATATACAAAATTCAATTGTATTTCAACATTCTAGCAATAATTAGGAAATAAAATTCTAGAATAGTATCATCTATGATAGCATCGAAAGTATGAAATGCTTAGGGACAGACTGAGCAAATATGTGCAAGATCTGTACATAAAAGCGTGGAAAACAGAAACTATTTGGAAAACTAAAAATGTTAAAAAAAGACAAAGTAAACAAGACTTAAATAAGTGGAGAAATACTACATGTTCATGAACTACAATGTTCAACATTGTTAATGTGTCAATTCTCACCAAAATGATCTATGGCTTTAATGCAGTCCCAATCAAAATCCCAGCAGGGTCTCTTTGGGGTTTTGTTTGTTTTTACAAAATTTGACAGGATTTTAAAATGTATTTGGAAATGCAATAAACCTAGAATAGCCAAACAATTTTGAAAATGAAGAAAAAAACTGAAGATTTACACTGTCCAATTTCAAGACTTACTATGAAGCAATAGTAATGAAAATAAGTGTTACACGGGCATAAGGATAAACCCTGTGGAGTATAACACAGAGCACAGAAAGAGGTCGGCATATGTATGGTCACTTGGTTTTCTACAAAGATGCCAACATAATTCAATCCTTCCTGTATATATTTGCAAACATACATGAGAAGGAAACACTATTACTCTATGTTATTCTTCTGGAAGTAATAGGATTAGAACGTGTAAAGGCTTACTTTTCCCTGATTAGTAACTATTAAATCCACATAGAAAGGTATCTCACTGTTTCATTTTCTCTATGTTTAGCAATTAGTTCCTCTCCTTTGGGAGCTGGAAAGCAATCAGCTATGCACCACAGAAATACAGCTGGCTTTTCTTTTATTTAATATAGATGAAGGTAGGGGAAGTGAGTATACTATGAATGCGTAAGAAAAAAACCCCTGTCAACCAGAAGCTTTAAAAAAATGTTTTATTCTAGATTAGAAATGAGAAGAAAAATCAAAATGACAGGAAATATAATGCTGTTAAAGAATCCATAATGTATCTTTGGAATGAAAGAAAATCAGCTTGTGACTGTAACCAGTGTCAAAATGTGTTGTTGTTTTTTAAAAATAAGATCATTTCCTTATTAAACTGGATTGGGGACAAAGGGGAAAAAGAACAAAAAGTTTCAAAATAAAAGGAAAAATTTAAATTACTCCTATTTCTTGGAAAAACATTTTCAAGAAAACTTTGACAAGTATTATGGTTCACAGGAGCTTTCCAATATTTAATAAATATTATATTTGTTATGCCTATAATGTCCCTCTTTGAAACAGAACTGAGTATTGGTATTTTTAGACATGAGAGCTCCCAGCAATGGAATTCAAAAGAATATACTATTCCCTCAAATCTTCATTTGTCCTTTTTAACTAAGATCTGTTTTTAATATAAGGATGAAAGTGACAATACTAAAGAATATAACAGCCTTGAAGTTAAAGCCAGTGTTAAGAGTTTTTTTCTTTCACCAACCCTGATTACATTAAATATGGTAGATATTTTTATTTTCTTTAAAAAGGCCAAGGGGGAGAAAAGGAGAGGAGAAAGGAGTATTTAATGAATGCCGTTCTGTGCAAGACACAGAGGTGTTCTGCTGAATGTTTAACAATCAGCCCTTGGGTGTGTGTGTGTGTGTGTGTGTGTGTGTGTGTGTGTATGTGTGTGTGTGTGTGTGTGTGCATGAAATGTGTGTTTGTTATAAATATTGAAGGCTATAGGAAATAATTTAAAAATTATAATAAAATATACAATAGTCTTTATTGTAAATTTCATAAAGCCAGCTTACTCTCACAGAATGCTCTTCTGATTTCGCCAAACTCATGAGAAGCCAACTAAGGGTTGCAACTGATGGAGTGTAATTCCAATCTAAATGTTATTTGATATTTTCACTTAAAGAATAAAAGGAACGTGAAACAACAATGATGTATGTCATAACCTCATTCGTTCATCAATGATATCAGCAACTTCTTTGCTGAATTAGATAACACATGCATACCTCAGCTCTGAGCTGAGCATGGAGCCTGCTTGAGATTTTCGTTCTCCTTCTCTCTCTCCCCACCCCGCCCCTGCTCACGCTCCTTCTGTCTCTCTTAAAATAAATAAACATTTTTTAAAGTACTTTATATGCTGGGGAACCTGGGTGGCTTAGTCGGTTAAGTGTCCAACTTTGGCTGAGCTCAGAGCCTGGAGCCTGCTTCGGATTCTGTGCCTCTCTCTCTCTCTCTCTCTCTGCCCTTCCCCCACTTGAGCGCTCTCTCTCAAAGATAAATTAATTAATTAAAAATATATGCTAAAAAATGTTAAACATAAGTTGAGCTTTCAGCAAATGGTATCTTTTTGCCGATAGAGGATCTTGCCTCAGTGTTGATGGTTGCTGACTGATCGGGATGGTAGTTGCTGAAGGTTGGGATGCTCAGGCAAATTTTTTTTTAGGCCAATTAAACTAATTTTATTCAGAGTAAGTTTATCTATTCAATTACAATATTAACACTCTCTAGAGAGATTTTCTAGAGACAATAAATGTAAAATTTAAGAGGTAGAAATCTATTTAGTCTTTTATAGACCACATATTACAGAACTTGCAAATGAAAATTTACACATATAGAAATGATGACAATACTTAAAGGGTGAGGATTTCCATACTGAAACCCATAAGATGTCATATTTTAAACACACGTTTCAAAAAGGGAGAAACTTTTTTTTTTTTTTTCTGGTGCAAAAAAGGTGATTTTATTAAAGCATGGGGACAGGACCCATAGGCAGAGGCTGGTAATAAATTTGGGAGCTGGGGAAGGTAAAATCAAAAAAGGGAGAAACTTTTAATAATTTAGCACAAAATCAAATTACATAGGTGGTACATCCCAGAAAACACTACTTTAAACATGGATACCTGGATCAAAATTCGTTTGGTAGCTTTTAATCAAAAATGAAACATGCTTTTATGTAAAATATAAAGTACTTTTAAATGTTTCTAGAAAAGTCTCTTTGTTACAGTTAAAGTACTAACTTCATCATTTGTGCTCAGCCTCACCTATACACACACAACATGAAATCAGGTGCCAACAAAATCCTGAAGGCAGGTTCTCTTAGTTGATGGACACTTAGGTTGGAAACAAGAGCCCTTCGTTGGCAAGCATTAAGAAGAAATAGTGTCAAAACCTGGCTAATCACTTATGAAAACTAAATACTGACATCCCTTTATTTCCTTTATCTTCCATATGCTTTAAACTCTTATGACGGACTGTTTCGAGTGAGGTTTCATGGTGAGATTTCTCATGTCTACTGAGAGAGCCCTGGGTTGTGTTGTACTTGCTGCGGTGAACCCATGAGCATCTCTGTTTGACTTTCTCTGAGCTGTTTGTGAATTTTCTGTTAAGGGGTTTGGGAAGAGTGTGTCTGTGTTCAGTCTTCTAAGATTGCATCTAGCAGCCCCTGTTTTTTGCATTGGGGTAACTGCTATTTGAATTTTTTAACTGCAGCATTTGTACTGTTGCTCTAATAAAGTTAGTTTGTTTTAACAGCCATGAACAGGGACGGCTATTGTTAACTGTGCTATAACCATTGTAAAGTTTTATAGGAGATTTAAAGTTTTTTTTTTTTTAAATGCTTATTTATTTTGAGAGAGAGAGAGAGAGAGCACACACACATGATCAGGGGGAGGGGCAGGGGCAGAGAGGGAGAGAGAGAATCCCAAGTAGGCTCCCTGCTGTCCGTGCAGAGCCCACCATGGGGCTCAATACCATAAACCATGAGATCATGACCTGAGCTGAAATCAAGACATCATCATTATCCTGTGTTCAACCTCACCCATACACACACAATGTGAAATCAGATGCCAACAAAACTCTCTTAATCTTTTGACAAAATAACCTCTGCTTCACAATATCAAGACCTTAATTATCCAGTCATCTCTGCAGCCCATGGAGGGTCTTTTAACTATACATTCATAATCACACACACATGCCAAACCAAACCTTCAGTGTTCTGCCACAAGAGCGACACCTTACAAAGGAACCTCTTTTAACCAATATTTTCTTGTCCAATCTCAAAGTCATTCTGCACAGAGCAACAGAAACTATTTAAACGCCAAAAAGAGTAAGAGGAAGAACTGGAGGGAAAGGCACATGTGCCATTTGCAAACCCTTAAGCTTTGTGAAGAGTGATCCAAGAATCATCTCTTCTTTCGAATCCAAAAGTCTCCATGCTCGTTTAATATCAGAAGTCCTGGAAAAAGCACAGAAGTGCTTCACTGCTCTGAAGTTATATTCTAGTGTCTCACTGAGAGAAAACAGCTGGCCAACACATCAGGCCATGTAGTGGTCCTGATTAGAATTGTCTTTGTCTCCCTCCATACAGCCTCTGTAAGAGATTCAATTCTTTTTCCTATCTCCAGGCTTTACTGGAAATTTCAGCTGATTATACAATTCAGAACCCAGAAGATTATGACTAAGAGTCTTTCTTGAGGTACCTGGTTGGCTCAGTCAGTTGAACATCTGACTTCAGCTCAAGTCATGATCTTGCAGTTCGCGGGTTCAAGCCCCGTGTCAGGCTCTGTGTGGACAGCTCAGAGCCTGGAGCCTGCTTTGGATTCTGTGTCTCCTTCTCTCTCTGCCCCTCCCGCACTTGTGCTCTGTCTGTCTGTCTCTCTCTCTCTCGCTCTCTCTCTCTCTGTCTCTCAAATATAAATAAACAAAAAAATGTTTAAAAAAAGTCTTTCTCATCTTCATTATTCTGACAATAGCAGCATCACCCTGATACTGTCTGTAACACACTGATACTGTCTGAAACACTCTCTCAAGTGGTGCTGACTTGTCCTTCAATGGTCTCCTTCATCTGGATCTGGTTGATCTTTATTAGAAAAACCCTGAACTCCCCAGTGAACATGAATGCGTCCCCATCTTTCACCTCCTTCCTTTTGGGACTTTTAACCAGAACTTGTGCTTTGCCACAGGCCAAGGACTCTAAAGCTCTTCTCAGTTCACTGTCTTCTAACCCTGTGGACATTTTTTTATTTCTTCAAGGGTGAATGGATCCCCTTCATGGAACATGAGAACCACCAGCATGTGGAAGAGGGACACATGGAACTCCTTTTCTTCCTTAAACTCTGCTTTTAAAACAGCATGACCTGGGGTGTCTAAGTGGCTCAGTTGGTTATGCGTCCGACTCTTGGTTTTGACTCAGGTCATGATCTCACAGTTTGTGAGATCAAGCCCCACATTGGGTTCTGTGATGACAATGGGGAGCCTGCTCGGGATTCTCTTTCTGCTCCTCCTCATTTTTTCTCTCTCAAAATAAATAAATAAACTTTAAAAAAAAGCGTCCCAATTTAGTTTGTCACTGAAGTTTTCAACCATTGTGCTTTCTGAGATAAAATGTCTTAAATATTTCCTGAAGTTTAACCATTTCTGAAGTTTAACCATCTAACTAATCCATAGATTAGTGTATTGCCCAGGATCCTATCACAAGTACATTCACTGTTAGACCTATAGAGCATGGGTCATTTTTATTGTGCACCATACTGCTTGAAATGAACCATGAGGTCCTTGGAGACCTCCATGTCCTTGAATATGCCTTCTAGCTTGCTGGTGAAAGCAATTATCACGCTCATGCTTTAGTTTTGACAACATAGATTTTTCAGCAGCTACTGAGGCACTTTTCCCCACAAGGAGTCTTTTTTGCTGAATCTTTTTCATAAAATGCTTCAAAGCATTTGAATGAACCTGAATATTATCATGACCTTGTTAAGAATCCTCTCCAGGTCTTCATCTATTGCTTCTTTAACACTCACTCTTAATTTTGAACCAATAAGCTTTGCTATCAATTCTGCAGGCTTATTTGGCCTCTTATTGATAAATGTTTCAAAGGAGTCCTTCATCAAGTTGAAGAACTTCTCATTTCTCTGAAAACACACTTCTATCACATTGCCCATCAGATCCTTAAAATCCATCAGTTCCTGTCTATGTCTAGGTCTATGTCTTTTTCGGGACTGATGACAACTGTTGTCCCAAAAGTCTGGATGTACTTGCTCCAGTGCGGCGGCAGGATTTGCTGCCCGCCCTTCATGTGGCTGAACAGCTGGTACATCTGAATGAGGTCAGGCACTCTGTTCTCATCAAGCAGGTGGTCAAGCCCTTTCTGCAGAATTGCTGTTAAATGTACTCCTAATAGCTGTTTCTCCACATAAGCAATCAGTGGTTTCTGTGTGCTGTGGTCTAAATACATGATTACTTGGTCTCCTTCTTCCTCTAAACACTTACTGACATGGTTAAGATATTCTGGAATCTCTCTTTCTTGCATTAATCTGTGGCTTTCTGCATCATATAAACAATTAGTTTCTGGGGCGCCTGGGTGGCGCAGTCGGTTAAGCGTCCGACTTCAGCCAGGTCACGATCTCGTGGTCCGTGAGTTCGAGCCCCGCGTCAGGCTCTGGGCTGATGCCTCGGAGCCTGGAGCCTGTTTCCGATTCTGTGTCTCCCTCTCTCTCTGCCCCTCCCCCGTTCATGCTCTGTCTCTCTCTGTCCCAAAAATAAATAAAAAATGTTGAAAAAAAATTAAAAAAAAAAAACAAAAACAATTAGTTTCTGCCAAAAATTTCAAATGGATCTTAATATACCTGAAGGTCAGAGAGCATACTCAGCTGAGTTCTCAGTAAATTTCAATCCACTGCTTCAATGTTCCTTTCTCATTAAATTAATAGCAAATTTCCATCAATACTTTTACTCAGATGCATTTTTATCACTAATGATCTGCTTTCTAAAAAGTTCCAACCCCATATTCCAGACAGAAGGAAGTGGGGAACTCAGAAATACAAAAATGCGATCCAAAAACAGGAAAATACTTCTGATAATGATCATTTGTCTGCAATGATCTTGCCAGCATACGTTAATCTTCTTTAAAAATAAAACACTATCTAGGCTTCTCTAAACTGAAGGATCTGTGCTTGGACATGATCTTCACAGACCTCGCGCAGCTGTTTGTAGAGCGTTGGAGAAACTTTCTGAGAACAGGTATTTTCAACATCCTGGTAGAGCTCTTCCAGGTTGCATCTGATGGAGGTATCACGCTGTATGGCTTTCACTACCTCATGATGCTTCTGCCAGGTATTCTGAGCGCAGCTATCAGGCAATTTAGGTCTGTCTCAGAAATTTTTGATCACTAGTTTCTTGGAGGGGCCACCACCCCTAGGTTGGAGGTGATGGCCATGGCGAGGAATGCAGGCGTGGTGAGGCTGTTGGTGTGCCCAATGAGTGCCAAGAGGTTGCCCTCTCTGGGGGTATCATTGGCCAGGAATGCAGCCAGGAAGCAGTGGCTTCCACCACACCCTGCTGGCTGCCCAACCACCACCTCCCAGCCAGCTCAGACAATTCTTTTTTTTTTTTTTTTTTAAATGTTTGTTTATTTTTGAGAGACAGAGCGTGAGTGGGGGAGGGACAGAGAGAGAGAGGGAGACACAGAATCAGAAGCAGGCTCCAGGCTCTGAGCTGTCAGCACAGAACCTGACACAGGGCTCAAACCCACCAACCCTGAGATCATGACCTGAGGCAAAGTCCAATGCTTAACCGACTGAGCCACCCAGGCTCAGACAATCCTTAAAATAAGAAGACAACAGTGAAGTTTGCTGCATTGATTGACCCTTCCTTTAACAAATGATTCTTCTGTAGCATATGATGCATTTTACCCACAGGAGGACTTTCAAAATTGGAGTCAATCTTCCCAAACCTTGCCACTGTTTTTTATCAACTATGTTTATGTAATATTCTAAACCCCCCCCCTTTTTTTTTGTCATTTCAACAAAATTCATAGCATCTTCACCAGGAGTAGATTCCATCTCAAGAAACCACTGTCTTTGCTCATCCATGAGAAGTAACTCTTCATCCATTAAAGTTTTATCATGAAATTGCAGTAATTCAAACATAATAATGAAAAAGTTCAAAATACCACAAAAATTATCAAGATGTGACACAGAAACATGAAGTGAGCAAATGCTACTGGAAAAAAATAGTGCCAATAAAATTACTGGATTCAGGGTCACCACAAAGCTTCAATTTGTAAAAAACACAGTATCTGTGAAGCTCAATAAAATGAAGTGCAATAAAACGAGGTATGCCTGTAGTTTACAATATTTCATCAACTTCTGAGTTACTAACAATAACAAGCAATAGACCCAACAAACTTTTAAGTTTAATCTGCTTTATTGGTATTTTTCTATCACTTTCTTACATCTAGACAACCATCAAAACAATAAATCAGTATTTTTCATAAATAAATCAAAAAAATAAAATAATACCAATTTCTGTGGTATAAATACTATCCTGCAGATTTCAAGGTACCAATGTAAATGCACTGAACACAGAGTTGGGAAGAGGTATGCAACAGCACATCATTATATGGTATTTCACCATACAGACATAATAGACATATTGTACAAGGTAGCCAAATAATTAGGACGTGACCGGTTCAGCATTATTTTTGCTTTTAACATAATTTAAAGTTTGTATCATTTAATTTTTAATGATGGCTGTGTTTAACAATCAGCTCATAAGATCTCTAAAGTTTTAACAACTGGCTCTTATGAAGGGGTGCAAGCCAGTTCCAGTACACTACTGGCTGGATCTCATGTAAATGTTTCACAAACAAGGGAACTAAAACTTAGCAGTGATTTGTTTAGGATCACATAGCAGGTAAACAGTAACTCTCCAATTCAAGGTGGTATATGACTGACTCTAAATTTGTGCTGTATCATACTAGGTTATCAAAGATATAATTTATACCAAACCTCATTAAAATTCATATAAGGATGTTTTTCTTTGCAAATGTTTAAGCAGAAACCTGTTTCTATTGTGCTTTTTGATTTCAAAGAACAGACACTCTAATCACTTTACATAAGGGAGAGTTTGCTGCATGGACACAGGGTTTTGGTCAAAAAGCCAGGGACCCACCCACAGAAATCTTAACAGAGATGTGCTCCTTGGGAAGTAGAAAGCCACAGCAACCGTGGGATTGGCCAGTCTTATCTCTTAATGGCTATAACATCTCTATTTTTCTGTGTACATGTGTTTACTCCATACACACATTATCTCATTGTTTCTGCCCTGCAGATTTCAAAGTCAGAATAATATTTCTGTAATGTCCCATATTTAATTAGCAATAAAGCCTTCCCTATTAACTTATTAAAAAAAAACTTCACTATCCAAATTAAAGATAACTTATTCATTATCTACTGAATGACAGTAAGTGCTAAAGAAACAATAAATAATCCCTATACTTAAGAACCCTAAAATTCTAACAATGAAGACAAACTTCATTATTAAATAATGGGTTGATCTGTATGGGCTAAAAAGTAAAAAGAAACAATCCACTACCAAATGAATGGATAAGAGTTTTCAACAATAGCTCTTACTTTTTTTTTATGGGATAATTTTTAACATTTTCTGAAAACCAGTGCTTATCCTGATAGCCAGTGAAGATAAAAGTTGTTCATAGGCAGCTACAATAATCCACTGAGGCAAAAATGTTACAATTACTAGTATTCTTAAAAAAAAAAAAAAAAAGTATACCAATTTCTAAGTTTTGGATTCAGGCAATGTAATTATATAATATTTAGATTCCTTGATCAGATCTATCTACTAAATAGGTTGTAAGTGAAGACAGAGTTGTTGCAAATATTAAATAAGCATGTACCGATTATTCATAATTAAGAACAAAGGATCACTTGTCATAAAAATAATTAGATTTCAATTTAAGTGAACTATAAAAATCATGAAGCTGATTTCAATCATGCTACATAAAATAAATGTAATTTAAAGTCAGTTCGAAAGATGGGCATGTTATATACAATGCAACACATTTTTAAAAATTTTTTTTAATGTTTATTTATTTTTGAGAGAGAAACACAGAGTGTGAGCAGGGGAGGGGTAGAGAGAGAGGGTGACACAGAATCTGAAGCAGGCTGCAGGCCCTGAGCTGTCAGCACAGAGCCTGATGTGGCACTCGAACTCACAAACCATGAGATCACGACCTGAGTCGAAGTCGGACACTCAACCAACTGAGCCACCCAGGCTCCCCATAAGGCAACAAATTTTTAAGTAATTCCTGTACTCATGTCCCTCACCACCCCTCCCAAAAAAATTCCCCTTTCAGGGGTTAATGAAGCTTACCCAAAGAAATGTATTAAAGAATAGCTCGGTTCTAGCAAGATCTAGTTTTTGTTTGTTTAGAGGGGAAGAAAATAGTTTTTTAAGCGTCCTATTAAAAAAAACAAGCAATCAAGGTTTTGGTTTTGAGTAAGATGTAAGCATATGCCATCTGTCTCTCCCACTGAATTCATCTGTAAAACCTAAACAGAACACATGCAGCAGTTATTTGAAGGCTCTGAAAAGTAAATAGGATCAGACAGTTTGCTGGAAAAAAACAGAATTTGAAGTAGCAGCAAAGCAGCCATCAGTTTGGCAATTTTTTCCTTATTGATATCCATTGGCCTAGACTCAATGACACCCCCAAACCCAAAAGTGGCCATCAGCGCAGACAGACTGAGCTTCAAACAGCCTGTAAATCCGACTTGAGGAAAAGAAAAGGGATCTCTTAGCACTCAGTGGAGAGAATCTCTCTTTTTTTTCTTTTATCCATTTTCTTCCACCCTAGACCCTAAGAAATTCTGTGGTAGTGGTGGCAATGACAATGGTAAGAACAGGGACTTGCAGAGGCTAAAACACTAAGGTAGGGAAGGATTTCAGCTCAGGTCATGATCTCACAGTTCATGAGATCAAGCTCCATGCTGACAGCACAGAACCTTCTTGGGATTCTCTCTCTGCCCCTCCCCCACTCGAGCTCATTCTCTCACTCTCCCAAAATAAATAAATAAAAACAACAAAACCCAAAAGGAAACAATCAAGTATAAATATAACAAAATATACATAGATCTGTAGCTTTAAAACTATAAACCATTGATGAAATATATAAAAAAAAGACCTAAATAGAGAGACTTACCACAGGTCATAGATCGGAACACTAAACAGTAAAGGGGTCAACTTTCCCTAAATTGATCCATAGACTTAACATACTTCCAAATCAATATGCCAGGGGGATTTTTTTGTACATATAGATAAACTGAGTCTAAACTTTATATGGAAAAGCAAAAGAACTAGAAAAACCATTAAATTTCTGAAGAAGAACAATAAAGTCAGAGAAAGCACAGTATCTGATTGTAAGACATTGTCCATAGTACGGTATTGGTAAAAGGACAAACAGCAAGATAACGCAACAAAACAGGACAGAGTCCAGAAATAGACCCTCAAAAATATGGCCCATTGATTCTTGACAAAGGTGCAAAGACAATTCAAAAGAGAAAGTAGAGTCTTCCAGCAAATTATATTAGAACAAGTGAACATCCATATGTAAGAAAATGAACTGGTCTAAAGCTCACACCTTCTATAAAAATTAACTCAAATGAGATGACAGAACTAAATGTAAAACTGCAAAACTTTTAGAAGAAAATAAAGGAGAAAATCTTTGTGACCAGAAGTTAGGCACAGAGTTCCTAGAGATGATACCAAAGTGAAAAAACTGAAAAATTGGACTTCACCAAAATTAAAAACTTTTGCTATGCAAAAGAACACTGTTAAAAGAATGACAAGACAAGCTACAGACTGAGAGAAGTATCTGCAGTGCACATAATCAACAAAGGACTTATATTCAGAATACATAAGGAACTTTCAGAACTCAACAGGAAGGATACAGACAGTACAAATAAAAGATGGACAGAAGACTAGGAAACAGAGATGGCAAATGAAAAGATGCTCAATACCATTAGCCACGAGAGAAATGCAAAATAAAAACCACAGTGATGAAAATGTTCTGAACTTAAGATTGTGGTGATGCTTGCACAACTCTGAATACCTAAAAACATCAAAATTGTTCACTTTGCGTAATTTTGTGTTCTGTAAATTATAATGAAGACTCTAAAAAAGAACCACAACGAGATACCATTTATTTATACACATATTAGAATGGCTAAAATAAAAAAAATACCATATCAAGTGTTGGTGAGGATGCAGAACAAATGGAACTCCTTTGTTGCCAATGGAAATACAAAAGAGCCGCTCTGGAAAACAGTTGGGCAGTTTCTTACGAAGCTAAACACAGACTTAACAAATGACTCACCAATCCCACTCCTGAGTATCTAGAGAAATAAATAACTTATATTCACACAAAAACCTGTAATAAAAGGAATGAGTTATTGTTAAAGTAACAACTTGCATGAATCTCACAGGACTTACACTGTATGAAAGAAGCCAGTATCAAAAAGTTACATACATATTATTCTATTTATGTAGAATAAACTATATAGATGGGAAAAAGACAAAAAAACAAAACTATAGAGATGGGAAACAGGGGTTATGTGTAGGAAGAGAGTGGGACTGCAAAGAGACAGCTCAAGGATTCTGGGGTGACAGAACTACACTGTACCCTGATTGTGGTGGTGACTATACAGATTGATACACATGTTAAAATTCATAGAACTATACACCCCCAAAAAGTAAACCTTACTGTATGTTTTAATGTTTACTTATTTTTGAAAGAGGGAAGGAGAGCACAAACAGGGAGGGGAAGGGACAGAGAGAGAGGGAGACACAGAATCTGAAGCAGGCTCCAGGCTCCAAGCTGTCAGCAAGAGCCCGACGCAGTGCTCGAACCCACAAACCGTGAGATCGTGACCTGAGCCGAAGTCGGATGCTTAACTGACTGAGCCACCCAGGTGCCCCATCCTTACTGTATGTTAACTTAAAAAATAAAATTTAAAATGTCAACAATCAAATCACAGTATCAATTTATATTATCATGATTGCAAGAGGCCATTTCCCAGCAAGGAGAGACATGAAACAAAAAGGAAGAATATAATTTTTATCAAATCATTTGTTTTATAAAATGCCATTTTAGGTTATAAGCTGAATTTCCTCCAGTCTTACCAGCCTGTAAGTGTATTAGTGATTAACACCCATGTTTACAACCGGTTGCCCTTACTTGCATAATATCTCATATCTCCTTTTGGTCTCTACTCCCCCTGGACCCCAGTTATTTGTGAGAGGTTTTCTTAACATCCTGTTCTTATTTTGTTAATGTCTGATTCTTACAGTCACTTAAGGGAAGTACTTCACTATTGCTAATGCTGACTTTCCAAATCTGAAAATCCTTAAAATAAAAATATGTTTCTTTAGTCCCCAATACATAAGAGACATGCTAGGTTCTTGCAGAGGTGAGGAGAATGCCCTGTCACTATAGTTACTTCAGGTTCCTTGAATGTGCCATGCTCTCAACTCTAGATCCTGATAAAGGTTCTTCCCTCGACTTGAAAAACTTCCCCACCTTTATCCTAGCTAATTTATCCTCCAAATGTTAGCGTTAAAACTTTAATACCTTAGACAACATTCTCTGATCCTCTCAGATTTTGTTAAATTCCCTTGTCATATTAGTCTATAGCACTCTGTATTTCTTCTTCACAATGCTTACATACTTTTAATTACTTATTCAAACTCACTGTTGAGTTATAGACTCCATGAGGATAGGGCAAGTGTCTATTTCGTTCATTGCTATGTTTAGTATATGGTAGGCACACATGACTGACTGGTTCCTGTATATCTTGAGAGGTAATGATCTATCCCTGGAAGTGTGAAGACTGCATGAGCATCTCAGTCATAATGCAAAAGGGATTCATGCAAGGGATGGGAGGTGAAACTAGAAGACCTTCAAAATCCTCTGAAACATCTTACAATAGTGTGAATTACAAAATTTCACCTAATAAGAATACAATGGAACATACACTAAAACTATCCTGAACAGGGGTGCCTGGGTGGCTCAGTCAGTTGAGCATCCAGTTCTTGATTTTGGTTCAAATCATGATCCCAGGGTCGTGGGATCAAGCCTCGCATTAGGCTCTATGCTGAGCCTACTTAGGATTCTTTCTCTCCTGCCCCTCTCCCTAACTTGGGCTCTCTCTCCCTAAAATTAAAAAAAAAAAAAAATGAAAATGAAAATTGAAATTAAACTATTCTGACCATAATTTATTCTTTACTACCTTATTTATAAATCAATTTTTAAAACTGCAATGCCTCAGAGTTATTAACAGTTAAGATAACTAATATAAATTAATGTAATTAATATCATTATATTGTAGATGAAGGTAATCATTAAGAGGGAGTTCAAGTGAAGAGAATGTCAGCTGACCAGCTCTCACCACTTGATCAGTCAATAAAATATTTAATAACTATAGATAAATCAAAGACTTCAAGCTTTGGTTAGACATAGTATTAGCACTAAATATACCTAAAAGATGTTTGAAATAAAAATTCTGAACAATATTTAAAAATTTAAAGGCCCAAGCTCAATCTTGTCTACCCAACTGAATTAACAGATGCTGCCTATTTTTGTTTGCAATACATACCATTTCAAAAAATTAATTATTTAGCTAATATTTTCTTTCTTATGAAATCTGGTGTTAATTGGAAATCAATTTTTCTTAAGTTTAAACAAGTTAAATGTCTAGAGAGCCACAATGTAATACCCAAATCTGTTTCAAATTATTTAAAAAGACACTATTTGATCACTTTTCAAATAGACTTGGACTATTAAATACAGAACAGATACATTCTGTCTGACAATATGTATTTCTGAATTCAAGTGGGTTTTTGCAATTCAACAGACATTATTCAATAAAGTCACACTAAAAACATGTTGAGATCAAATCTCTCTTATGAGTAATCAAGGGACCTAAATTGCATCTCTGTCATTCCTCACTGGCTCATTACCAACGAGGATCTCAAGACCCTTAACTAGTAACATCTACAAAAACCAAATAAATAAAAGTTACAACTTTCCAGTAAAGGTCACATTCTAAGGTTTATCTTCTTTGTGCTTCAACTTCCCTTCTAACAGAGAGGGGCACTGCTGATTAAATAATTTTTTGTTTATTTATTTATTTTGAGAGAGCAAGAACAGGGGAGGGTGGAGGAGGAGAGGGAGAGAGAATCCCAAGCAGGCTCTGCACTGTTAGTACAGAGCCCAAAGCAGGAGTCAAAATCGTGAACCATAAGATCATGACCTGAACTGACACTAAGAGTTGATGCTTAACCCATTGAGCCACTCAGGCACCCCTGATTAAATACTTCTTTTTGCAATTCACCAATGACATCCTTATTGTTGCTAAGACAGACCCTTTTCAGTCCATATCTTCTAAGAATCCTCTGTTGCATTTCACGATACTGACCATTCATATTTCTTGACACCATATCTCTCATCTTGGTTTCCAAAATACTAATCTTCAGGGTTGGTTCTTCCTACTAAAATCTACCACCTATATGAGGAAAACATCAAAATCTTTATCTCTGGCCTATATTGAGATCTAGACTTATACACCATGCTGAACATCTGCCCATTACCTGTCCCCAAAGACCTTGGATTTAATTTACCCGAAACTGAATTTGGCAACTTGGAAGTGTACTGGAATCAAGATTACCCAACTTGAAATCCTGGCCCCACCACTTTCTTATTAAATGTCTGACCATGGGAAAAATACTCCAAATCTTTCTTTGACTGTTTCTCTCATCTGTAAAATAGGAGTAATTACAGCTAACCTACACCTATAGGTTACATTTTATAATGGTGAATAAAATCAAGGTCTGAAATGGTCAATCCTTATCTCACCAGGGAGATTTATTTTATGTTGAAATATGACCTGTATGGCAATGGATTTGCAAAACCAAAAAATTACAGCACTTCTAAGAATCAAAGATGTAATTTTCACACCACCACATTTTAGCGACATTTCTGTTACCAGTGAATTCTGTTATCAGTGAAGTATATACATCTTATCATTTTTTTGAAAAGTTGATATTAAATTGATAATAACTAAGGAATATTAAAGTAGATACTGCCTCTCAACATAATGATTATTTCATTCACTATTTAGTCTTTATTTGGGGTTTAGCAAATCAAGTGGTATTTAGTTTAGATAAGTACTGTTTATTTGTCTCGTTATCATAATACTTCAACTAGCAGCAGCAGCATGTGTAAAAGAAACCACATTTATTTAAGCTCTTTAAAGTGAATCTGTGATTTAATTATAAGCTTCTTACTCAAAATTTTGCCAATCCCAGTCCCTAGTACCCACAAACGCTTACTTTCCCCTTCAAAGTATGCTGCATTATGGTTTTTGCAAGTCCCAGGTACTTTCACCTTGGTAAGCCACTACCTCTATTTTTAAAAATATTGAAAATTACATTTTATATCTGCATTAGTAGAAAGATGAATATAATCTGGGTTGGGTTCATTATTACATATTCATTATTCCTATATTCATTCTTCTTTTGATTTTAAAATAAATTAAAATTGAAACTTTTCTGCAGGCTCCTAAGAGAACTGTGGGCCCTAGGTACTGTGCTCACAGTGCCTAGAGGATAAACTAGCCCTGCTTCAAGATCCTGCTAAAAGGCCCACTCTCCTAGATATTCACTCATCTCTTCCCAAACTTCCTCAAGGCCAAATGTCACCTTCTTACTCTCACAGCACTTGGTTCTCTTTTTCCTTGTAACATTTATCTCACTGAATTAGTTAAGAATCTTCTTCCTCCTCCTATGGATCATGGCTTATTTTTTTGACCACCTCTCACCTCCAGGATTTGGCACATGATCCTGGTTTTTTATTAAACTATGTGTTAATGTATTCAGGAGAGAACCCACTTTTCTTCTTTCCATCTTTGTTTGTAGAAGGAAGAGTAAAATCAGAACTGTTAGAACAGAAAAGACTGATGAATACAAACAGTCACACACAATATCCAGATAGAAAGAGGTTTTTAACCACGTGATATAAGATCATGAAATAGCCAAATGTCTCAAGGCAAGCTAACTACTACTCCTAGTTGATAAAGTATCAGGATGATCTTATGAGAAGTTGTTAATTCAGTGTAATATAGAAAACTGAAGATGACATTAGATGACCAAGGCTTCATGAATATAGAACAAAGAGGAGGTTCCAGAGGAATTGAAGACAGGTAAGAGGAAAAAAGGAGGAGAGATCATTTTACTATTAACATCTTTCTGAAAAGGACTATATTATATCATTTAATCTCTAAGCAGATGGGAGGAGTAGGTTCTTAAGAGGCAGGGGCTCTTAAAAAGGAATAAAATGAAAGTAGTTCCAGCCTACTACAAGGAAGTAAGTGAACTCATACTAGAGAAGACAACTATCACATATAGGTTGACTGAAAGAATTTGGTGCCTTTTGTGGCAAATTGGCCCTAGTACAATAGAGTATTTACTCTCCGGTCACTTACAGAATTAATAAAGCAATGGTTTTAGAGCTAAAAATATGTGCACATGCTAAACTTCAGTTGTTTTAACTTGTGAAGTTTTTGTTATGTAGTATTGCCAACAGTTACTTTATGACTTTACTATAATTTTGGAATTATATAATATAAATAGCTTCAATAACTTATGAATGCTTTAGGCTCTTACAGAGTCTGACTCCCTAAAATCTCCTGTCAAATATAAAGCAGAAACTAAAAAAGGGGGAGATACGTATAAATTGCATGGTCTTTAAGAAGATACAAAAAACTCTTTAAAATTTTTCAGTGACAAAGCTATAGAGCTTACCAGTAACTCTATCATTCCAAAACTGTGGGAAAAACCCTAAAAAATAGAGGACATCTGCTGCATTAAAATATAAAATTAAAGAGAATGTTCTCCATCTACCCAACACAAGTATTTTGTAATTTTAAATACAAAGAGCGATGATAAATCGAAATGTAGAGGTCTTGGGGGATATTTGATAATTCCACTGACCTGTGTAAACACACCACCTGTCCAAAACACACTAGTCTATAAATAATCATAGCTCTTCGCATCCCCAAAATGGAAACATCGTTTCAGGAGGAGAGCAAAGCAAGAGAAACAACTGTGTCAGGTTGAAAAACAGTCTGAACTCTATTTTGGGACCACTGTTCTGATGGTCAAACATTTTACTTTCTTAGGTAGTATTTTTCAAAAGAACAGTCAAATCACAGGTTAATAATCACAAATTAACTTATCAGTTAAAAACAAAATAAAATTACACTTTTGTTCAACTAAGTTACATTACACATCAGATCATTTTATTCCATAGGCCAATTTGTCAACTAATTTCTTTTTAAAGATTTTTTTTTTAATGTTTTATTTATTTTTTAGAGAGAGGGCGAGCATGAGTGGGGGAAGGGCAGAGAGAGAGAGGGAGACACAGAATCCAAAGCAGGCTCCAGGCTCTGAGCTGTCAGCACATAGCCCAATACGGGGTTTGAACCCACGAATTGCAAGATCATGACCTCAGCCAAAGTCAGACACTTAACCGACTGAGCCACCCAGGCGCCCGTCAACTAATTTCTAGTTTCATTTAGTCCATTCTGAAAATGAGAGTTCTAAATAAAATTAAAATGTATAACTGAATATATAAAATAAAGTAACAATTTAATTTAAGGTCTAACTCTCTCCTTCAAACATTTGTTTAAATGCTCATTGTAGGGGTGCCTGGGTGGCGCAGTCGGTTAAGCGTCCGACTTCAGCCAGGTCACGATCTCGCGGTCCGTGAGTTCGAGCCCCGCGTCGGGCTCTGGGCTGATGGCTCGGAGCCTGGAGCCTGTTTCCGATTCTGTGTCTCCCTCTCTCTCTGCCCCTCCCCCGTTCATGCTCTGTCTCTCTCTGTCCCAAAAATAAATAAAAAACGTTGAAAAAAAAAATTTAAAAAAAAAATAAATGCTCATTGTATATAAAAAAATCTAAACCCACTACTGTGTCTTAGGACATATTTTACCTATATTGGGACAATGACTTTCAAACTATGACCCACATAACCAGTGGAAGAATGATACTTTCAGTCCCTGCTGAAACCCAAGCTAGGCAGAACTTCTTTCCTCCCCTCTCTCAAAGACCTACTTTGATACTATGTCAAGTGGTATTCCAAACCAATTACTAACAACTAACTAAGCCTACCCTCAGTCTGTCAAATTCAACACTCTGGCTAAATGTCAACAAATGGTATCAAAAAGAAAAAATAGGAAGATAAATTTATCTAAATGCTGAAATCTTATAACCTGGATTTCCTCCAGCATCAGTACAAAATACAGAAATCACCCTGTAAATTCTAATGACATCTAACAACCACATGCTCTGATTTTACTCTCTGATCAATTCTACCTTTTAAACATTCTGATATGGATAGTGTAACTGATTAAGACATTCTAAGGGCATAACTCCTGAATAGAAGAACATATATAGAATTTTATTTGCTGGCTGGTACAAAAAAAGATTATAACATTCTAAGTCTGTGTTTTTTCAAACTTTAGCATGTATCAGAGTCCCTTGAAGAGTTTGTTAAGAACACAGATGTCCAGATCCATCCCTTGAATTCAGTAGGTGTGAGGTAAGGTCCAAGCCTAGGTGATACTGATGCTATTGGTTCAAGGGAGCTCATTCTGAAAATCACTGGTCTAATAATGTTAAATTATAATATTCATTTTCATGTCCTACACACAAAATTGTACCTCAAATTGCTCTCTCAATTTATAAATGTTACTTTATGCTAACAGTTTTCAAATTTCTCTTATTGGATGATAGATAATTACCATAATTTATTTCCTCCAGTCTTTTATGTTGTACCTCTACCAAAAAAAAAGAAAAAGTTTTAGGGCGCCTAGGTGACTCAATCAGTTGAGTGTCCAATGCTTGATTTTTGGCTTGGGTCATGATCCCAGGGTCATGGGACCGAGCTCCATGCCGGGGTGAATATAGAGCGTGGAGCCTGCTTGAGATTCTCTCTCTCCCTCTGCCCCTTTCCCCTGCTCACACACACACTCACTCTCTCTCTTTCTCACTCTCTCTCAAATAAAAAAGAAAATAAATGTTTCCACAATGCAACTTGAAAGTCTTCAGCAGTTCTATCCTATATCATTATATGATTATATTTGTCATTCCTCATCAATGAAATTTATTCTCTAAGACACTATGCTTTGGTTTGGTTTAGATAACTAAGTTTGTTTTCCTCTTAATATTTCTTGAAAGATAATCTAATAAACATTATTATCATATTTAAAAAAGCAGCTCTTCTCCTATCTCCTAGCCTTCTCTGCTCTCTTTTCTTCTGTCAGAACCACTTATTTTTCATAAATCACATTTTGGCTCTAATCTTCAAGAAATAAACAAATCAATATTTATTAAATATCAAATTCAAACATTTGATCCACTAGACAGAACCCTAACCTACCTTCCAATCTTATCTTTCAGATTCTCTTATATAATCCCTGTTCTTGCAAGTCTATCTGCTAACTTCCCATTAGATTTCATCCTTCTTCAATGAAAAATTCTATGCTCTCCTCTTTCAATTAATATCACTCTTAAAATCAGTTTAAAACAGGTATTAACACACTTTTCCCTGACTGCATTCAATTCATTATAACAATTTTTAATCTGCTAACATATATTACATCTGAACTGTATTATTTTGTACCTTTCAAAACTGCGTTTTTCATTCACTGTATATTTTAATATTCAAAAAAATGTGAGGTTCTTTGATTTTTTCATATCTCCATTTAAAGAAAGCTATATTCCATATAAGACAGCATGCAATAAATGCTTACTGAATACCACAACTTTGACAAATAAACAAGTTTAGTAAATATCAGTGTGGAAAAGAATGTTAGTGCTTACCAATATAATTGTAACTCCTCTTCCGCTTGGCACACAAATAAACAATACTTTCCAGTTCCTGTGCAATTAGGTGGGGCCACATAACGGAGTTGTGGCCAACAGAATGCAGATGGGAGTGATATATTCCACTTCTAGGTCTGGGCAATTAAAATCTCCCACACAATATCCTACACTCTTTCCGTTTCTGTGGTGACCTTAGAGGTCACAGGTTGAAAATGACAGAAATACATGATAGAAGAAGCCTGAATCCTTAAATCCCCTTTTAGAAGAAACTTATCTAGGAGAATAGCCTGATCAGGCATATCCACATTGAATTTTGTGTGAATGAGAATTAAACCTTCATTAAGTTAAGCCACAGAAACTTGCATTGATCTGTTACAAAACTGGCACTACTAATACTAATATAGCCAATAATGTTCAGAAAATTAAAGAAATTGGGTTTTTTGCAATTTCCCAGAGATTTAACTACACATTGTTCTAAGTGCAGTCTTAGAGTATTAATAGACTTTTTCATTCATCAATCAACATTCCCATACTATATTAAACTATTACAATAGACTATACAGTATAATGAAGTAGATGATACAGTCTGACACCTAAAATGTATTTGAAAATGATTTCTTACGCAGTATTAGAACACTTACATTATTTTATTCATTTGGAAATAGAATTACACTACACCTGAACTCTTCACAAGGGCTCTTTATTTCTAATATCTATGAAAAGTAAGTTTTTCAAATAAAAAGGGAGAAAAACAACTAATATTGTGGCCAGAATAGGTTTCTTCCATTTAGTAGGGAGCAAGTGTTAATTTTTAAGCCACAATACCTGTGTCATCATATCCCATCATACTACCCTGATCCAAAATAAAGCAAGAGTCAAAACTTTTTTAATAGTCACCTGAGAACCACTGTTTTGAAAAGTACATTGTGCACACATATATACACACAAACCATTTGCTGTAGACAACAGAAAAAATGAAGCAGGAACAATTTAAACTGTGTACCCTAATTCAAATAATCAAAATCATTTGATTTCTTGGTTTAAAAAAAAAACCTTCCCTCAAAGAGAAAATAATTTTAGGTGTACAAAGCACATGGAGTTAAAAAGTTAAAATACAATTTAAGATTTTAAGTATCAGCAAGGACACCAGTTAAGATTTCCTAACAGAGGATCTCATGTAAAGACCAAATTATTTTGACCAGTGTTACTTTCTATTCAGTGTACCAAGTCTTTAATTTAAAAGAAAAAAAGAAATGTTTCCCCTAGTCTTCCGACAGCCCTCATTTTATTGGCTTCCTGGCCTTATAACTTCTATCGCCAAGATAAAATGTTGCTAACAAAAATGTGCCTTTCTAAAGGTAAAGAAATCAAGAACAGATGATCCCCCACTGCTAGAGGAAACTGTAAACCTCTGTGAAATATGTAGACCATGTCTCAAAATGGGCCTCATCCCCCAAAAACTTTTCCCTCCCTAATCTATCACATAGTAGTTGTTAGACTTAGTACGGTTAAAGATTTTAATGAAAATCATGACATTAGTGTTGGTGAAGAAATCCAGAATGTACTTAGGAAACTTTTTAAGTCCTACCATCCTTTGGCTAACTACAACGTAAGAAGCAGCTTTCTTATGTTGATACATTCATTTCTGATACAGCGTTAAGCTGTTCTCTGTAGTCCATATACGAACACTGTGTGTAACTCAAAGAGGAAAAAATGATAACTAAGTCACATTAGTAAAGAATTAAAGAAATCTAAGAAACAATTTCTGGTATGTCACTGATATACGTCGCACCATGAGGACAGTGTTGCAGTCACTGAGCTAGGGGAATAAAAAAGTCTGTCCAATTCTTAGTAAAATTGCAATGTGTCTTAGCAAAATACTTAATATGAAAAAGAGTTAAAACTCTGTAAGAATTACAGAATTATACCGTTTTTTTCCTTCTTACATATAATATCCCTCCTGTTTCAAAAGGGATAATAATTATAAACAAGCATTTGAAAACAAAGGGTAATATTTTTCTTGTTTGTGTTATTTCATATCAATATATTAAGTCTTTTAAAGTGTCTCATATGCTTAGCTAAGGAAATACAATAATCATAAAATTCTTATTTCTGTGTCATAATTTTAGCTTTATTATGTCAAAAGAGGATAAGCCAGATTAAAGCTATTAAGAATGTCTGGAACATATCTGTAAAGAAAAAAAAAATACACAACTCTTGGTGAAATCATGATGTGCTTGTATTATTTTTTTTTCTGCTGTACATTAACAGAAGTATTAAAAGAGAAAATATTTATTAAATGTACTACTTGGAGGATCTTGGGAAGAGGGATTTGCCCAATTCCAGCATGTGTGACGGAAGTACTTGGCTTGGCTTCTGGCCTGGAGAGGCTACTAAAAAAAGTTCAACCTAATTTCTTATAAAAAGTTCCAGCAAAGCAAACTTTTAAAAAGATCTATATGATCAATCACTATTCTTGCTGAACTTACGTAAAGAATTAGGCCAAGTTTGTTAAAACTAGATTTGTTTTACATGCAAATTAATCTTGATTTGGCTATCTCTGGAAATGAGGGTCTTTAGAGGGAAAAACTATGTTGCAATAATGCACATTTATGGATGTTAAATTCTAGTTGTCTTTAAATGTTTGCCTAAATTAGACAACTTGAGGTAAACCTCAGAAAAACTGTCACAATAGCATAGGTATGGACAATCTTCTTGCTTGTCATTTTATGGGGATAGTAACAGGACCCCATGGGTATATTATTTAAACAACTGGAAAATGGGATAGATTTCTCCAACAATTATATGCAAAGACTTTTTCACTGTAGATCTTTCAATAGATAAAGACTATAGTACTTTATTATTCACTTGAGGTCGGGTTAATTCATAAATCTCTAAATATGTACATCATATCCTTCCTAAATCTGATCTGACACTTACTAGAAACACACCCTATATAAACCCAAAAGACCTGGTTTATTTAAAGGATTAAAAGTACTTTACAGCAGGGGACTAACTCCAAAATGAAAAGGCCCCTACTGGGTCATATTACTCCCAATGCAATAAAGTTAGAGAGGCACTCTTCATGCACTCCTGTATCTAAATAAAACCCGTACCCCCTTTACAGGAAATCAGCGAGCAAACTAATGTGCCTTCTTATTCCTGTGAATCTGTGGAAGACCTCAAACTTCTCTTATGATGGTTGCAAACTTTCTTTTTCATTCTCCTTTCCCAATTTCTACTAACAATTCCTTCTCACAATGAGCCATTCAAAAGGATCATCACAGATATTTGAGTTACAAACCAAAAAGACCAATCTGATTCCTGCTGCCCGTTCCCAGTCCCATCTGAGGATGCTTCAAGCCTGACATCTAAAAATCTCACTGGCAGCACTGGTGGACACTGGGTTTGTAATTTGCTCTAGCAAAAAGCTGTGTATACAAATGCTGTGTATCCAGATTACCACAGAAATATTTCTGGATTTCTAACTGACATGAATACTCAAATTAGCGCTTTAAACAATTCCTCTCTTTCCCTTAGTGATTGGTTATTAAACTCTTGGACTGGAGGATTTTTGTCAACTACCAAAGGACTTTTATTGGGGTTTCTTTCTTGTTATTCTAATTATGTTTTGCTGTTTTCTCCCATGTCTTTTTGCTGGGTGCTGAGATTCCATCACTACAATGACTTCTTGACGACACAAAATCCTTAACCCACAGAGATACCACCTTACTGTCCACTGTCGGATTCAGCTGCCTCTACTTGTCGTAACTCCTCCATACCTTCCCTGATTGACGAATATTGACCCATATAGGTAGAGACAGCTCTACGCCCCTACTCAGCAGGAAGAAGCTACAAAAGATGACACTTTCTACCTTCAACAACCTTAAAGATTTAAGGGTCAAAATTGTTCAGAGGGGATATGATGAGGAAGCTTGAGGCAGGCTGAGGGGCAAAGGCACAAGCTAGCACCCCACCCCCTGCCCCAAGGTGGGATCTGTATGATATTCCCTGGACACTCCTGGCTACCCAAGAACAAAGGAAAGGGGTTTAGGTGCTTGCCATGGTAATATGGGAAACTAAGGCAAATGAAAATTTAAATTCCCTTACTGCCTATAGCCCATTGACAAGGCCTTGTGACCGATGGACCAGCAGAGTGACCTCCCTCTAGGAGCTCAGCTGCCTCAAGGATGACACTTTGCTAGAGGCAAAAGAGAACCCTGGCTTAACCTTGTCCCACCCTTGAGGATCCTATAAATCTACTTCCTTTATCCCAACTGTTCCAGGATATATGCTGGCAATCATGCTCCAAGCTTATGCTCCCCGCCCCCTTTACATCTGAAGGGTCTCATGACTGAGGTTTTATTAAACAGCTAGCCCCTCAAGGTCCTGGAGACTTTGCTCCAAAATTCCTTAGAGACTTACTCTATCCCTGATCCCCTCCCAACCTGAGGGTATATAATGAGTTACCCGTCAGGACCCCAGTGCAGCTCTTCCTGCCCGTGGGTCCTGTCCCCTGCTTTAATAAAATCACCTTTTTGAACCAAAAAAAAAAAAAAAAAAAGTAAACAGAATTTACACTAGAATGCTGACTGAACAGGTTAATCTTGATTTCTAAATATTTACTTTATGATTTCTGTAGAAAATCATGGGAAAAGTTCATAACTGCTTCACTTGCTATTCCAAAGAAAACAAAAAATGTAAGTAAATTTAATTATCTAAACATATTAAGGAAAGTTTCTACAAGGTAGAGCTAAAACCAAAATAAATTTTTAAAACTCCAGTGAAATCTATGCTTATTTTGATGGCTAATCAACTGATAGCTGTATATATTAAAGTCATTTTGTGTAGATCGCAATAAATTTTAATTTTTGTAATAGATTGTATCAAATTTGTGATATACATTATGCATCCGATAAATGAATAAATTGCTAAAGTCAAATTTTCACATTGTTTTTCCAGCTATTAAGGAATTTCCTGAACACCTTAAAAAAGTCATAATTTCTATGTCTCACAAGACTGCCTACTACACTGATAGATAATGTAATATACTCTACATAAGAAATGTACACATTTTTGTAGTGTGTAAGAATAATGTAAATTGATTCTTTTATTATATTTCATAGCAGAGACTTTTGTGGGAGGAAGCTAGACTGCATTCTCAGGTATACTCACAACTGGGATATATCTCTGAACCCAGTCCTACAATGTATAAAAAAAAGTTCCTCAATTATACCCCTTGCCCAGTTAATTCCTCTACATACCTCAATTCAAAGATCACTTCCTCAAGGAAACCCTCTCAAATTATCCACCCCCAGCTCATCAAATCTCCTACTATAAACTCACAAAGAACCCTGCACTTCTTCAGATTACTTGTTAAAAACAAGGTTGAGAACTTGCATGATGCTTCTCTATATTATTAGACTATAAACTCTACAATCACAGGGTCTGTATCTATCTTGTTTACAACTTTACCCTCTTGCACAGTACAGGTACTCAATCAATATTGCTGAAAAAAATGAAAGATTAATAAAATGGTTTAACTATTAAGAAAGTACTAGTATTAAAAAATACAATTTTCTAACCTTTCAGTCAGACGAGTTTATTGTTTCTCCCTATCACCTTCTCTAACAATAAACTTCCTTGTTGCATATTCTTTTCTTAAATGGCACTTAAAATGTACACGGTCCTAATCTTATATCTCCCAATTAAAATATAAACATCTAAAGGATAGATACTATGTGCCTTACTAGGAACTTTTGATCCTGTAGAGTATTTTGACTTCAAAAATATTTACTTTATAGTGACCACAATCTTCAACTCCCTCTTACTTGTCTTCTCTCATCAGATCTGTCCAACAGCTCTTTTGTAAAATGGCTTATGTTGCTTCTGTTGCTTTTTCTGCCTACGTTACCTCTGCTATCAGTAAACAAAGGAAATTTCCTTCAAAATGTATTCTATAGCTGGAGGAATAAAAGTGACTGATATTGTCGGAGTAAGGTCAAAAAGTATTCCTTGTGAGAAGAAATGGTTCATCTAAATTATATAGAGGAAAAGAGCTTATTTTTTAATGGTTATTACAGCACCCTTTTAATTTAAAAAAAAAATGCTTACAGACTTCTACTTTTGAGAAGAATGAAGTCGGTCAATGCAAACATACTGCAACAACTAAAAAAGGCTGGATAAATTTTAAAATCTTGTTTATAGAAGTATCAGAGCACTACGGAAGCCACAAAGACTTCGAGACAGAGGAGAACTATTCAGAGTAGAGTTAATCATCCATCACCAGTTGCTTTTTTGTTTCCAGACTGAGTCAATTTCTGATTCAGGGCATGGGCTATGGACTGGGCTTGGCCTAGATAGAGAATCTCTGAAGGTGGGGTGGGGAGCAGAACCCACTAGCTTTTAGTGGTTGTATGGGCTCACAAACTTGAGCATACACAAAAACCTGGCAGAAAGGGCTCTGCCTCAAGTACACAACTGATCAGTATGCTTCCTTCTCAAGACATTTGCCAGGTTTTGAAGGTACATAGGGCAAGAGGCTGGAAAATGGGCTGAGAACCACTGAAAAACAGAACTGATTTCCTGTAGCATTTCAGCACTGAAGTGACAGAGATCTGCCAGGCTCTCAATCAAACCACCTAAAAGCCAGGATTTAGGAGCAAGGACAACAAGAGTTTTAATGAAACTACTAAAACTGTATTGAAGCCCCAGCCAAGCTCAATCTCTGACTGGACTGAAATACTCAGCCACTGACCTATCAGCCTAAGAGAAAAGAGGAAATCATCTCTAGTCAAGGAAGACATCATCTGAAGTCTCTGAGCTTTTTTAATATAGCGTTCTACATACAATGAAAATAGGCAAGAAAACATGGTAACCAAGAGGAAAAAAGCCAGGCAATAGAGGAGACTCACAGATCATTCAGATTATTGGATTTAAAAAAAAAAATGGACTTGAAAAATATCCATGACTAATATTTTAAGAAAATATTGGAAGAAATGGATATAATAGATAAAAAGATAAAAAATCATGAGAAAAAATATAGAAACAAATGAAATCGATATTACACAACTGAAAAATACAATAATGAAAATGAAATTAAGAATTCAGAAGGTGGATTTAATAGCAGATTAGATAAGGCAGAAGCTAAGATAAGTATACTGGAAGACAGTTCAATAGAAAGCATCAAAACATGTTAAGAGAAAATGGAAATACAGAAAAAAGTGCTAGAGATGTGTGAGGGATGCAGAAGGGCTAGTATACATGTACACATGTAGTTAGAGTCTCTGCTTCAGAGACTGGAGATGGAGAGAATGGGGAGAAACAATATTTGAACAGATAGTGGCTGAGGACGCTTCACAAACCAACAAAAAAAAAATCCACAGATTCAATAAGTTCAGCAAACTTCAAGCTGAATAAACACAAAGAAAACCACACCTAAGCTCATTCCAGTAGAACTGCTGGAAATCAACAACAGAGGGGGGGAAAACTTAAAAGCATCCATAGGAAAAGAGGCTAATATTACCTTCAAAATATATTACTTCAAAAAGCAACAGTAAGACAGGCAGCTGCCTTTCCATTAGAAAATACTGAAGCCAGAAAGCAATGGAATGGAATCTTTTAAGTGCTGAAAGAAAAACTGTCAACCTGGCAGTATATTCCCAGGGAAAAAAAAATCCTTGAAAAAGAATGGTGAAATGAAGTTTTTTGACAAACAAACTGTGGCAGGATTCTCTGCCAGCAGATAGATCTGCAGTAAAAGAAATACTAAAGGCAGTCTTTTACAAAAAAGAAAATCAGGGGTGCCAGTGACTCACTCAGTTAAGCACTGACTCTTGATTTCAGCACAGGTCATGATCTCACAGTATGTGGGACAAAACCCCATGTAAGGCTCTGTGCTGACAGTGCAGAGCCTGACTCAGACTCTCTCTCCCTCTCTCTGCCCCTTCCCTGTTCATACTCACACATTCTCTCTCTCTCTCTCTCTCTCTCTCTCTCTCTCAAAATAAAAAAAAAAAAAAACATTTAAAAAAAGGGAAAGGAAAATGATCTCAAATGGAAAAACAGAAATGCAGATAAGGATGAAGAATACCAGAAAGGGCAAATATGGAGTAAATAAATGTGGGGTTAATGACTATTAACTGTAAAAATATTTGTAATTATTTGCAGAATTTAAAATACATGTAATATATGTAGTACTAAAATGTGCAACAATATATAAAAAGTGGAGGGCAAAAGATGAAGTTAAAGGTTCTAAAGTTCTGCTGAGGATGTGATAAAAGCAATTTGCATTTGAGTTAATAATTCAAGAATGCATTTTATAATCTTCAGTGTTAAAAAGTGTAATATTTATCAGTCTCTAGAAAAATGCAAATATTAAATATCTGCCATTATAAAAGCACAAATTATATAAAAATTATATAGTTATAATTAGACACAGAAAGCCATTGTAAAGCCAAACAAATGATTCTTGATGTGAATTTACAAAAACTAAACAAAACTTGACAGAGTAGATTTCCATTAGAAACCTTTTATCCTTATACAAATATTTCAGGTATAAAACTAAAAAATCTGTTATAAATACAATACAGATATGCTCAGGCTGACAGCCATAAAAGCAAATTATGTAAGTTGGTAGAGTCACCTGAAGAATGAGTCTAACAATATAATCAAGAAGATAGAAGGTATTACAACATACGTATTCCATATTTACCCAGGCACTCGGCATCCCTAGATTTGGGTCTGATTAGAGCTAATCCAAGGAGACCTACACCTGATGGTTTATATACCGGGGAAAAGTGGCTGTAAATCTGTGGACATAGAATGTAATAAATCACATATACAACGCAAAAAAGATATACTGTAAGAACCAAGAGTGTTTAAGGTCATAGAATTATTAAAGTTCTACTCTAAGGGGCATCTGGCTGGCTCAGTTGGTTGAACATCCAACTCTTGATTTAGGCTCATGGTCTTGGGGTTGTGGGATCAGGCTCTGTGCTGAGTGTAGAGCCTGCCTGAGATTTTCTCTCTCCCTCTGCCCCTCTCCCCTGCTCACACTCTCTCTCCCTCTCTCTAAAATATAAATAAAATAAAATAAAATAAAATAAAATAAAATAAAATAAAACAATAAAGTTCTAAGTCAATAGAAAAAATTTTAAAGGATACATTTAGGGAACTGTGAAATAATAGAAAAAATACATATTTCAGTCCCTGTCCCCAATTCCTAGCACAAAATTCTGAGTTCCTAAAACCCTTCTAATCTCCTAAAGCTAAGTAACAAAAACGCTAGGAAGATCTTTTGTTCAATTGTTTGGTCTTTGACCCTGGTTCCTGATACAGAGCTCCTAAATCCCATGGAGTCTCCTGGGTGATAGGAGCATCTTTTGTTCTGGTGAGAAAATGTTTAGTGGGCTCCTAGAAGGAGGCTGGTCACCAGAAAGACCAAGCCATAATTAGAAGCTTGGAACTTTCGGCTCTATCCCCTATCCTCCAGGAAGAAGAGAGGGGTCAGAAATTGAGTTAATGACTGATCACACCTATGTAATGAGGCTTCCATAAAAATCCCAAGGTACAAGGTTCAGGGAGCTTCCAGGTTGCTGGGAGAGTAATGTGCCTGGAGAGGGCATGGAAGCTCTATAGCCCTTCCCACATACTTTGTCCTGTGTGTATCTTTCATCTGGATGGCTATCTATATCCTTTATCATATTCTTTTATAATAAACCAATAAACATTAAGTGAGCATTTCCTTCAGTTCTGTAAGCCATTCTAGCAAATTACTGAAACCAAGAAACAGGTCATGGGAAACCTGATTTATAGCCAGTCAGTCAGAAGTGCAGGTGACAACCTGGGACTTGTGACTGGCATCTGAAGTGGGCCTAAGCGCTTAACTTGTGGGATCTAACATTAACTCCAGGTAGTAGTGTCAAAATTGAATGAAATTATGGGACACCCGGATGGTGTCACAGAGAATTGCTTGGTGGAGGAAGAAAACTTACACATTTGGTAACCAGAAGAAGAGTCAGAAATGAAGTGTTCTGGGGTGCCTTGGTGGCTTAGTCAGTTGGGCGGCCGACTTCAGCTCAGGTCATGATCTCGCAGTCTGTGGGTTCAAGCCCCACATCAGGCTCTGTGCTGACAGCTCAGAGCCTGGAGCCTGCTTCTGATTCTGTGTCTCCCTCTCTCTCTGCCCCTCCCCTGCTTGCTCTCTGTCTCTGTCTCTCTCTCTCAAATAATAAACATAAAAAAAAAAAAAAAGAAAGAAATGAAGTGTTCTAAGTGAGTAGTAAAGGAAAGACATACAGAAGAAATGAATTTTTCCTACTCAGGAACTATATTCAGAAATTATACTCACCTCTAACTTGAAGTGTTCCTCACACAAGGAATTTATGCTTTTACCAAGTTCCCATTATAACTGTTAGGTAGAAGCTAGACAAGAGCAGTGGAAGGAATGCCCCGAGGTAGAGTCCCAAGTCCTTGAAGGGGAATGATACAGACATGAGCTAGAGGCAAGGACTATGATATAAAAAGCTACAGGATATAAGCCCAGGAGCTCAACATCCTGACCTTATGGCTTCTAAGACTTTGGGTCTGACAGATCAAGAGCCACAGGTATAGAACATAGAACATACACTCTCCTCTCCTACCTTTGTCACAGGGTAACCACTAGAGTCATTACAGTGCATTTGCTTTATGGGATACAGCCCACCCCACACCCCCAGACTCCCACATTGAGAAAGGCTGCCATGATAGTTCCAGTACAAACTTTGTACTCAAAATTTCCCCCTCCCAACCTGTGGGAGAAGCTGCCCAAACGATTGGAAGCAGCCTCCATTAGAGACCACCCTACTGTACTCCACAGCTCCTCCTAGACCAGAGAGACCCAATAACATCCAATTCGAAAACAACCTAGGGGCCACTTTGACCTTGAGAAACCTGCCTGCTCTACCACCTTAAGAGTGTACCTTGGCTGTAATAAACTGCTTTGTGCTTGCTACTTTCCTTCTGGTTTATCTTTATTTGAGCACAGATCCCCACAAAAATGTTGTAGTGGAGAATCCAAAGACCAAGACCTTCATTCACACAATACAGACTCCATCTCACCCCTAACATTACCATGGGTCACATAATATACCTCAGTTTGTATCCACTTGGGGACATAGTTTCAGAATCTACCTGAATCACACCACAATTTGTCCCAGTAGTTTTTTCATGGTGACTCCAGGCCAGAAGAAATACCTAATACTTCCATTTACTAAATAGTTAGATCCAAATAACTTAAGTATTTAGGTCCTCTTGAGCACCATGTAAATTCTAAAATCACTGAAATCA
>NC_064813.1:26588900-26618096 GCF_023721935.1 Panthera uncia
CAGCACACCACTAATTACAACTCATCACTCTTAACTGGAAGTTTCCATCACAATCTTTAGAATCCTGTTTTGAAAATACATTTTTCAGCCCTTCCTACCCCAAAGATTCTGATGCAGAGTGTACAGACTGGAATCCAAGCATTTGTATATTTTTAACAATCTCCAGGTGGTTCTGAATGACACACCCCCATAAAAAAAATTTTTTTTAACTCATCAAGATCTTTTTTTTTAATGTGTCTTCTGTCAAAAGAGACAAATTTTTTTAATTGCTTCATGAAAAAAATTTAAACCATGCCTTGTCTTCATTAAAATAATTACTAAAAATAATAAACTAAAACTTTCCCTTTCAGCTGGCACAAATCTGTCAATACTCTGTTAGAAGTTGTTTAATCAGCCACAAATCCCCCTAACTATATTACCATCCATCTCACATTTTTCCTCCTGTCCACTCGTGTGGCATGACAAGTTAAAAAACTGTCTTCCTGAAATTTTTTGCCTATGTCATTCTCCTAATCAATTAGGAAAACCAACTTTAAAAGAAAATTAGGTGAATTTAGCATGACTTGCTTTTGTGAACCAATATGCACTCCTAGAAGATGAGCAAATTACTGAACACTCAAAAATAATACATTTAAATAAGGTTCAGTTCCAGGAAAGAGGGAGTAACTAGAAGCCAAATAGCACACACATTCAACAACTGGAATACTGAATAATATACCTAAGTGATCTGTTTGAAAGTAGCAAGTAGCTGCTGAAAGAACATACACTAGAGGTAAAAGACTCAATTCCAGAGAGAGAAGAACCTTAGAGAGGTGAATTGACCTTCTGTAGCTGCTGAGTCTTGCACACTGGCTTATTTGATGCTGTGGCATGAAGCCAAGAATCTGGACTTTGCCTGTGCAAAGAACTGCAGCTGGGAGCCAAATAAAGCAATAAGGTTTTTAACAGTGACAAATGCTTGCACTTTAAGAAATGAAGAAAAGAAACAAACAAAAAAATAAAAATATAAAAGGGGGGGGCACCTGGGTGGCTCAGTGGGTTAAGCATCTGACTTCGGCTCAGGTCATGATCTCTCAGTTTGTGAGTTCAAGCCCCATGTCAGGTTCTGTGCTGACAGCTCAGAGCCTGGAGCCTGCTTTGGATTCTGTGTCTCCCTCTCTCTCTGCCCCTCCCCGGCTTACATTCTGTCTATCTCTCTCAAAAATAAATAAACATTAAAAATGAAAAATTAAAAAAAATGAAAAAAGAATAGTAAGTTAACCCAAAGAGGGAAAAGGAAATAAAAAATAATAATTTTTAAAAAGCAGAAATCAATAAAATACAAATCAAGGCAAACAATAAAGAAATGAAACCAAAACAATGCTTTGAAGAGATCAATAAAATTGACTTTCATTCATACTGATCAGAAAAAAAGATAATATACAATTTTCCAAAACTGAAATGAAAGACAACCTATGTTACAGATCTTGGAATCATCAAAAAATAAGAAGGGAGTATCACAAATGCCTTTTGCAAATAAACCTGACAATTTTAGAGGTAATATTCAAATTCCTTGAAAGACAAAAATTACCAAACCTTCCTCATGAAGTATATTAAACTTCTAGTAAAAAAAAAAAAAAGAAAAAAGAAAAAAAAAAGAAAAACCTTCTCATCAAACTATAGCGCTTTTTATCAAATAGAGGAACATAAGTCTCAACTCATTCTATGAGACCATCATTACATTCCAAAAAAGGAAAACTGCTGACCAATATACCTCATGAACAAAGACACAAAAATCCTTCACTAAATTTTAGCAACTCTAATCAGGAATATATAAAATAATTAATAATAATAATAATAATAATAGTGTCATGACCAAGTGGGATTTATCCCAGGAATACGAGGTTAGGTTTGACATTCAAAAATGAGTCAATGTAATTTACCATATTAACAAAATAAAGAAGAAAAAATATACAGTTATCTCAATGGAGGCAGAAAAAGCATTTGACAAACACCAACATCCATTGTTCATAAAATCTCTCAGTAAAATAGGAACAGAAAAGATAACTTTCTCAATAGATAGAGGATCAACAAACACCTACAGCTACTGATTCCACCAGTGTCTCCATACTTATTTCTGAGACTTTATTGAAAAGAATTACTTCTTGAAGCGCCTGGGTAGCTCAGTCAGTTGAGCGTCAGACTTCAGCTCAGGTCATGCTCTCAGGGTTTGTGAAGTCAAGCCCTACACTGGGCTTGCTACTGTCAGTACAGAGGCCACTTTGGAGCCTCTGTCCCCCTTCTCTCTGCATCTCCCCCATTCACACACTCTCTCTCAAAAATAAACATTAAAAAAAAAGAGAAGAATTACTTCTTCAGTGTGATATTCAGGAGGTATATAACAGATCTAAAAATAGGATTAATGACCATAGAGGTAACTCTAACAATAAATTAGAACTGTAGTGTTCTCCTTTGCATCCTTATCTTATTTGTGGAGCAATCTCATTACCTAATAACAGGTAAGTCTCCTTATAAATTTCGTCTTTTGCACCTTATTGTCTCACATCTTTTTATTTACTTATTTTTTAAATATTTATTTATCTTTGTGAGAGAGACAGACAGACAGACAGACAGAGTGTGAGCTCAGGAGGGGCAGAGAGAGGGAGACACAGAATCCGAAGCAGGCTCCAGGCTCTGGGCTGTCGATGCGGGGCTCGAACTCATGAACCATGAGATCATGACCTGAGCCGAAGTCGGACGCTTACCTGACTGAGCTACCCAGGCGCCCCCTCACATCTCTTTTTAAAGACATTCCGAGCTTCTGAGGCTAAACAGAATCTGATTCTACTCTTAACAAAAAGTTTGGGAGGTCAAGTGTAATACTAGCCTCTGAATGAAAGGCCTTCTACATCCATCAGGGGCTTTGCTGATCAACGAAATTAACCAATTGATAAATTTATTAAATCCTCAAAGCAAAGGAGACATAATGAAGTTTAAGTTCCACTGCTGCCAGACCCAATCTATCAGAGGAGAAAAATAAACATTTTAAAAATGAGATTGTTTAACTTTCAACTATTTTTTTTTTCAGGTAAGCTCTATACCCAATGTGGGGCTTGAACTCACAACTTGGAGATCAAGAGTCGCATGTTCCACCAACTAAGCCACCCAAGATCCCTAAACTATTTTAAAATTTAACAAATAAAGAACTATCAGTTATATACATGATAAACAAAGCCAAATTTATTTGACTTTTCCCAAAACTGACTCATTCTCTTTATTCCTATTGCTTAAACAAAACTGTTAATACTGCTCATTTCACTTAGTGCCTCCCTCCTACTATTCTCTCATCTACCAGTCCACAAATTTCTCCATGCCATTTTATCCTCTTTCATAATTTTGATTATGTTTATAAAATTATGTGTGCTCACATCTGCCCAGATCTCCCTACATCTTCCTCTATAATGTTGGTCTACCACTGGCTAACCACTCACATCTCCTTCTCCGTTTTTAAGGATTAACCTAATTGGTTCAGTGAGATGTAACCAAGTCAGCTGCCCAACAGTACCCTACAATTTTATTCAAACATGTCCTTTTTTTTTTTTTTTTTTTTTGGTACTGCAACAGCATTGTATGGTGACACATGGTAGTTATACTTGGAGTGTACACAGCATAATGTACAGAGTTTCTGAATCACTACTTAGTACACCTGAAACTAATACAACATTGTGTGCCAACTATACCTCAATTTAAAAATGGGGGAAAAATACATTGAGATACATTATCATTAATTTTCATAACACCAGAGCTAGAAAACTGATGACGATGAGAGAGGGGCAGAGTGAGACTGACAAACTAAGAGAAAATTCATATTCACTGGAATAGGAAAGAAAACATCTGACTTTTAGCAGCAGAATTCTAAGGTGTAAATAATTTCCAAAAAAGAATTTAATGCCTAATCAAACCAATCAAACTTGAGAGTGGTGAACTAAAGATATTTTAGACATTCAAAGTCTTTAAAAGGTTGGGGCACCTTGATGGCTCAGTTGGTTGAGCATCTGACTCTTGATTTTGGCTCAGGTCATGACCTAGGGTCATGGGATTGAGCCTTGCATCAGCCTCCATCCCAGGGCCATAGATCAGGCCCTGCATTGGGCTCTGCATTGAGTGTGGAGCTTGCTTAAGATTCTCTCTCTCCCCCTCTGCCCCTCATCCCCAATCACGTGCTCACTCTCTAAAATTTTTTTAAAAGTCTTTAAAGGGTCACCATCCCCGTATTCTTTCTAGCCCTCAGCCCTCTAAGATGCATTATGTATTACTGTCTCTTGCATTAATCTTAAAGCATCTTTTGATGAGCTATAGCATGGTAATTAGACAAGCTTGTGAGTTCTCTGATAGAATTCTGAGTTATCACTATCGTACAGCTATGCACATTACACAGATCTTTCTAGTTGCTGAAACAAAGAAAAGATTTTCCAGTCTCGTGTGATGATTTCAAACATTCAGGTGTTAGACAACTGCATATACTAACTGGTCACTATTAGAGGCTGGAAATAGATCTTTTAATTTCAGCAAGGTTAGCCCTGTCTAGAGTTGTCCATAGTGTCAACTCAGCTAAAACAAAACAAAACAAAACAAAATGGCCACTTTATGGATTATGGCAAGACATGTTCAGCAAAAACCAAAATTCCTTCTTTCCTTTTCAGTCCTCTCCTGCTTCATAACTATTATCAGAAGCAGGAATGCACCAGTCCAGCACCTAGCTCATTAAAAGGTGTTTAATAACTAACTGTTGACTGGCCACCTGCTGAACTCACTGACTAGAAGACTGTATGAAGCCTGGCTCCAGAGCTGCATGGTTAATTATCTTTCCTGATTCTACAGTCTGGGAGCAATATGGGAAATGCCCATAGTAACTGGTCATAAAGGCCTCCCTAATTAGCAAGCAAATCAAAGTATGCAATAGAGAAAAGGGTATAGAGGAACAGAAGACCAAATTCTGACCTTGGCCTTATAGATGATCAAACTGTACTTTATATATGCAAATTGATGTATGATCTGGAGAAGATAATTAACTCTTAGATAAAATCTGAAATGTCACTGTTACAATTCCATGACTTTTTTTTAAACTCTGAGTTTTGTGTTAAAATCTAAATTACATTCAGGTCATTTGCAACTCAGTGTGAAGAAGCTTCAGGTTCATTTACAAGACAGAATATAACACAGAGTACAAAGCTTTGCGAAAACAGGGAAAAGGGTATATAAACAAGAGTGGATAAAGTCAGAGGGGTGCCGGGGTGTCTCAGTCAGTTAAGCACCTGACTCTTGATTTTGGCTCAGGTCATGATCTCACAGTTTGTGGGTTCGAGTCCCATGTCAGGCTCTGCACTATCAGTGCAGAGCCTGCTTGGGATTCTCTCTCTCTTCCTCTTTCTCTCTGCCCACGTGTACTCTATCTCTCTCTCTCTCAAAAATAAGTAAACCAACTTGAAAGGGAAAGAAAGAAAGAAAGAAAGAAAGAAAGAAAGAAAGAAAAGAAAAGAAAAGAAAGAAAGAAAAAGGGAGAGAGAAACAGAGAGAGGGAATGAGAGGAAGGAAGGAAGGCAGGCAGGCAGGCAGGCAGGCAGAGATTAGCTTCATTTCTATGAGGGAGCAGCTCCATAGACCTCTGTGGTATTGAGCTTCCCTTCACATGCTTGAGGGCCATCCAAAATCCAAAACGGAAATGAATATTCATCTTTAAAATCCATTTGTAGTAAAAACTCAACATGTATGTGATCTTTGCAATCTTGATCTTTGCAATCTTGCAATTTTGATATCAAAACCCTCTGGTAGCTACCTGGAGCATTCACTTGATGTGTATGATACTTGATTTCTGGTCCAACAGTCAAGAAAAAACCCACCAACAGTCTTGTTTACTTCCAAAATGCATTTTTAATCCACCCATTTAATTTGGTCTCCACTTGTGTACTAACTTGTTATTGCAAACTAGTGTTTTGAAAGTGGTTTTGCACCAAATTGTGATTTGAACTTGTTTTGAATAACCTGTTTTGATGAAATTGTTTTGAAGTTTGATATTGAGACTACCCCATCAAGCTCTCACACCTGCAAGGCCAGGCCTCTGGTTCCCTTTGAGCCACAGTCCTTCCAGCCAGGAAGCTGGTGTAGGGCACCCTGATGGGCTTCTGAGGCAGATCAAGCTGTGGTTTACCAGGCTTTTCTTGGGTAGCCACAAGATGAGTGGATCTCTGCCTCAAATATTTTCTATAATGATCTATCTACTGTGCATTGGAAGCCACATAATGAAGCAATATAAAGTTGAATAAAATAAAGCCCTACTTTAAATTCATAGATGATTAATAAAAAATTTCAAGTAAAAAAATTAATTATATTAGACAACCTAGCAAAAATGGATAAATTCCCAGAAATATACAATCTTCCAAAACTGAATCAGGAAGAAATAGAAAATCTATATAAACTAATTACTAGACAATGAAATTCAATCAGTAATCACAAAACTTTAAACAAACAGAAGTCCAGGACCAGATGATTTCACAGATGAATTTACCAAACATTTAAAGAAGAGTTAATACTGATTCTCCTCAAACTATTCCAAGAAAGAGAAGAGGAAGAAAAGCCCCAAATTCATTATACAAGGCCAGCCTTACCCTGATGCCAAAATTAGATGAAGACACTACAAAAAAAAGAAAACTCCAGGTCAATATCCCTAATGAACACAAATGTTAAAACCCTCAACAAAATATTAATAAAACAAATTCAGTAATATAGTAAAAGAATCATTCACCATAATCAAGCGGGATTTATTCCAGGGATGCAAAGGTGATTCCATCTCTGTAAATCAATCAGCATGATACATCACATTAACAAAATGAAGGATAAAAAATGTGATCCTCACAACAGATGCAAAAAAGCATTTAACAAAATTCAACATCAATTCACGATAAAAACTCTCAATAAAGTGCATTTAAAAGGAACATACCTCAACATAATAAAGGTCTTATGTGAAAAACCTACAGCTAACAACATACTCAATGGCTTTTTCTTTAAGATCAGGAACAAGACAAGGATATCCATTCCCACCACTTTTATTGGAAGCCCTAGCCAAAGCAGTAATACAACAAAAAGAAATAAAAGACACCCAAATAGGTAAGGAAGAAGTAAAACTGTCACTATTTGCAGATGATGTGATATTGTATATAGAAAGCCCTAAAGACTCCACCAAAAAACTACTAGAACTAATAAATGAATTCAGCCAAGTTGCAAGATACAAAATGAATACACAGAAATCTGTTGTTTCTATACACTAACAACAAAGCAGCAGAACCAGAAATTAAGAAAACAATCTCATTTATAATTACACATACACACAAAAATTCTTAGGAATAAACTTAACCAAAGAGGTGAAAGATCTGTATTCTGAGAACCATAAACACTGATGAAAGAAACTGAAGACGGCACAAATAGAAAGATATTCCATGATCGTGGACTGGAAGTATCAATATTGTTAAAATGTCCATACTACCCAAAGCAATCTACAGATTCAATGCAATCCCTATCAAAATACCAGCAGCATTTTTCACAGAAACAGTATAATCCTAAAAATTTGTATGGAATCAAAAAAGGTCCCAAATAGCCAAATTAATCTTGAGAAAGAAGAACAAAGCTAGAGGTATCACAATCCCAGATTACAAGATACACTACAAAGGTACAGTAATTAAAATAGTATAGTATTGGTACATAAAAAGACACATAGATCAACAGAACAAGATAGCCTAGAATTAAACCCACACTTATATGATCAATCTAAGACAAAGGGGGCAAGAATACAGAATAGGGCAAAGACAGTCTCTTTAATAAATGGTGCTGGGCTACATGCAAAAGAATAAAACTGGACCACTTTCTGTCTCCATACACAAAAATAAACCTAAAATGGATTAAAGACATAAATACGAACCAGAAACCATAAAACGAACAGAAAACAGGAAGTAATCTCTTAGACATGAACCTTAACAACAAATTTATGGATAGGTCTTCTCAGGCAAAGGAAACAAACGCAAAAATAAACCACTGGGACTATACTAAAATAAAAAAAACCTTTTGCACAGCAAAGAAAACCATAAACAAAATGAATAGGCAATCTCCTGAATGGGAAAAATATTTGCAAATGACAAGTTTTAAAAATCTTTAAAAATAACAATTATTATGATGATGATGATAGGATCAGTACTGTAAGAAAACCATACATAAAAGTTTCATGAGAAGACAAAGATTAGAAAAGGACATGACATTTAGCTGGGAGTATGAGTTTGCTAGTTACATTTCAAGACAAAGGGCATTCTAAAACCACAGAACTAAGATGCACAAAATCAAAAAGACAAAAGTAATTGTTATCCAGACATCAGCATCCCTATTCCTATCTTTGAAGACAAATAAATAGGTCTCAGGTAAAAACAATCACTATAAATAAAAATATTCATGAATTTGTGAGGTCAGAATGAAGGTGTTTCAGTTAAAATGGTTTTTTTTTTTTTTTAGCTGCAAATAACATAAGACCTAAATAAAAAATGGTTTAAACAAGAAAGAAATTTATTATCTCACATAACAGGAATTCTGGAAATAGGGCAATTCCAGGGTTCATTAACTTTGGATCAACATCAAAGATTCAGACTTTCCACCTTTTTGCTCAGCCACCCTCAGCATGCCAGCTGTTCCCCTTGTAGAAGATGGCTGCAGCAGTTTCAGGAATAATATCAACACAACAAATGTCTATGCAGGAAAGGATTTATTTCTTCTCTTGGGTTTCTTCTTATAAAAGCAAGGAAATCTACATAGACATCCATACTCCAGAAATCCTCACCTCAGGTTTTATTTGGCAAAGCAGTCACATGCTCACTGCTGAACAGTGTCCTAAACCAGTCATTTTAAAACTTTTTATCTCATGACCTCTTGTACACTCTTAAAAATTATTAAAGACCCTCAAAAAGCTTAGTTTATAGGAATAATATGTATCACAATTTACCATAATAGAAAGAAGTTTGAGAAATGCTTACAATATGTATTTATCAATTTGCTTAAAATGAAAATAACATATTAACTAAAGATAACTTTTCCAAAAGGTAAAAAACTTAATGAAAAAAATGTCAGTGTTTTATTATAATTTTGTAAATCTCTCTAATACCTGTCTTCTCTTTCTTGTCCGTTGAGTATCTCACATCATATAGTCTCTGGAAAAATTCCACTATGCACTCAGAATGAGATTTTCTTTTTAATTAGTAACATCTTAGCAAATAATGATGAAAATAGTTTATACATCACATACTCCCAGAAAAGATCTCAAAGACCCACTAGGGTCCACATTTTAAGAACCTCTGGCTTAAACCAAATGCAATTCCCCTGAGGCTGAAGGGTTCAATTTCCCTGGAACAAAGCAACTCAAAACCTGAAAAAACCTAGAATTCAATTAGCAAGTGAAGAAAAGTAGAAGAAAGAGAAAGACTATTTAAAAAACAAGCTATAGCAACCAACAGCAGCTAGTAAAGGTGATTGAGAAGGGAGGGTTTAAAAGTCTTAGAAACTAAAAAACTGTCATAAAATCAATGCTATAAAACAAAATGAGGTTTAATTTGAAAAAACTATTAAGAAATCACTTGTAACAGGAGCGCCTGGGTGGCTCAGTAGGTTAAGCATCGGACTCTTGATTTTGGCTCAGGTCATGATCTCACAGTTCCTAGGATTGTGCCCTGTGTCAGGCTTTGCTATGACAGCACGCAGCCTGTATGGGATTTTCTTTCCCTCTTTCTTTGCCCCTCCTCCCTCTCTATTTGTCTCTCTCTCTCTCTCTCAAAATAAATAAACTTAAAAACAAAAAAGAAATCATTTGTTACAGAAAATTTGTGCTACACAGAATATTTACCCAAATCTTACAACCACTATGAAACATTTATGCAAGTAAACAAATAATCTGAATTCCTATTCTATAATGCCTGAGATATTAACTACATTCAGTTTAAATGACAGAAGAGAAGCAAGGGTTGAGGTAACTAAGCTAAAGTACAGTACAATTACTTTTATATAAACAGAAACATGTGTTAACAAGGCATAAGAATCACTATACTGTACACCTGAAACTAATATTACACTGACTAGAATTTAAATAACAATTTAAAAACAAAAATAATAAATAATAAATAAAAACTTGTTTAAAAGAAAAGAACGAGGTATAAAATCATAACCGGCAACTTCATTTGTAAGGTAAAATAAGTTCTGCAAAAAGTTGCAAATTGACTTAATTTTATCAATAGAGAGTTTTTATTCAGACCTATGGAACAAAGTGTTTTACTCTTTAATAGTTGTTAATCCATTAACAGCACTAACAGTACTGCCTCACAATTCAAACTAATTTTAACTCGTTTTCTTCCAAACACTGGCTCACTATTCAACAATATCCTATGAATTTAACACCATTCACTGAATACTGTTAGGAAAATTCTCACACAAACCAAGTCATACAGTGCCTGCAGGCTAAAGATACTGAGAAACTACTATAGAGCATTATGAAATACACCCCAAACTTTAATTACTTGTCAAAGACTTAATTACATTAAAAAGTAACTACAAAAGGCATTTGAACCTATCCAGTGTCCCACACCTACAGAGTTGGAACTCTTATGGGTATAGGTACTTGTATTTCACCACAAAGTTAAAACTAAACAAGTGAAATTTAGAATACCCATAAATAAAAATTGTTTCAATAATTCATACCAAAAATATTTCTACATACATCAGTGATAATATCTTAGCAAAACAAAGTACATTTTATTTCATCCTTCTCATTGCAAATGGCCAGGAGAAAAAACAGCCTCCCAAGGTCACCAACTTTTTTTTTTAAGTTTACTTACCTATTTTTGAAACAGACAGAGAGAGAGAGAGAGAGAGCAAGTGAGGGAAGGGCAAAGAGAGAGGGAGAGAGAGAGAACTGCAAGCAGGCTCTGCACTGCCAGCACAGAGCCAAACAAGAGGCTTAAACTCACTAACAGTGAGATAATGACCTGAGCCGAAATCGACAGGGGACACTGAACTGACTGCACCTCTTAGGCACCCCCAAGGTAACTAACTTTAAACAGGGCTACCTTCACATCAATAAAGTGAACCCTCCAGTCCAACCTTAACTCCTCAAAACAATCCATGCTCCCAAATTCTTCATATTCCTACTTACCTTAGTAATCAACCAAAACTTCCACAGTAAGCCTACATTAGATGTCAGAATGAAAGCAACCTTAGAATCATATCATTCGGTACTGTTAGAAGAAAGAAAATAATAATTGTTCTCACCCATTTGAAGATTTCTACAATTCTCAGGATGTTTTATAAAAATTGCACAATGGAATCTGCTTTTGAAAAATAATATATTTAGGTTCCAGCCAACAGAAATGAAAGCTTAATTCCAAGAGGAAAAAAATAATTTGAGAAGCCACCTAAAACCACAATGTCAAATGTCTTAACCATGTAAAAGAATGACAGAGGACAAATAAAAGAACAAAAAAGTTGGGGAGAGAGAAAAAGAGTGGGTAAGAGTTAAGGAAAAAGAGTAATTGAATGAGAAACATGTCAAATATAAAAAGAAGGTATATTATCTTTTTACTTGTAAGAGGTCCAAAACTGATCAGAAGAACTGTAATTTCTTACTCAATCACTAACTAGTGACCCTGGGGAATTTGGTTCGTCTCTCTAGGTTTCTGTTGCCTCATCTTCTAAATTAAGGGGAATGGACAAAGTCAGCTTTTCCCAAAGTGCTTCACAGAACTTTAGTCCTTAAAAAGAAAAAATGGTTCCACTTAAATAAATTTGTGAAACATTAATTACTGTATCCCCCTTGCTCTGAGATTCACAATGTATAATAAATAATAAGTAGGGAATGCCCTAGAGTTAAAAACAGTAATAATAATATTAATAAACCATAGTATAAAATCCTATTTTTGTTTTACAAACTGTTTCCCAAACTTATTTGGTCACAGAACACTTGCTCATAAATCATTCAACATACCACAGAATATTCTTTATGAAACATGAACCAAATAATCTCTGAAATCTCTTATTACTTACATCTATGAGTCTAAGTTTATATTTCTCATATATGCCACTAGACATATTACCATTAGAGAGTACTCATTTTAGCACACAAATACATAAAAGGAACAATGAAATTCAGGCTCCAACTTGGGAAACAGGGCTGGGGCAGAAAAATACTCTAGAAGAAGTCATCTTCTAAACAGAGAAAACCTGTTTCTTCTTATAAAACTCTAAGTAGGGAAACCAGCCAAAGATCCTTCCTGACATCCAGAAAAAAAAAAAGAAGAAAATGACCCTAATGTGGACAGGAATAGGTATTTCTGTAGTAGAACTGAAAAGAGTGCCTTTTACAAGTCACTCTTGGGAATTCCAAGCTGATGGCAGTAATACTTAGTATTAGGGGAATTTGAGTAGCACGAATGCTCATAATGGAGATTGTGACAACCACCAAAAGAAGAAACACACTCAGACAGAAAGAATTCTAGAGCTCATACAGCCCAGTTTATCTGATACATGAATCCATTGACAACATTCCACATGAAGGATCGTCCAGTCCAGTCTTTCACTGACTACCTCCAGGAACTAGGAATCACATGGATAGCTCAATCTTTTAAGATGAAAATAATCTCACTAACATTTTCTTGTTGATCACTGATTTTTTTTTCTCATATAGATGATTTCAAGACCTTTCAAAGACCTCTTCTTTCTGAACTATAGTTTGATGACAAGATGGTTCAGTGGAAACAATGCTGAAATGATCTCCAGAAACTGAAAATCCAATCTTCAACACTTGTCACTGATTATCTGGGTAACACTGAGTAAACCAATAGCCCCTGGCTTTGGTTTCCTAAATTGAAAATAAGGCAATTTCTAAGATCCATAAACACTCTAACATCCTACAATTCCAAGATTCATTATGGCATGGTTCATCCACTATAAATCTGTTTACCCTGGCTAAAGGTTCTAGTGTGTCTAAACCCTTCAGTGTGGTGCTCAGAATTAAATACAAATTGGTCTATTCAGTAAAGAAGAGTGCAATTATTATCTTCCTTTTTCCTAATACTAAATTTACATTAATAAAAGCTTTTATCAAATTAGATTTTCTGAAGCCAAATTACATTCAAATAACCATACCTTGTATCCAGGCACCATGGATCCTAACAACTCTTAACCAATACCGCACTAAAGTTGCTCTCCCTTATCCCATACTTTCCAAACTGATTTTTTGGTACTGAGTATAAGATTTGAGATTTTTCTTAATTAGCCATCTTGATATGTTTAGGTCACCATCTCAGTCTTTTGGATTTCAATTGATACTCCAGAATACTAGCTATTCTTGCCAATTTATTAAGTGGTTGATTTCAATAGCATGCTACTATCAGTAGTTCTTAACAAAAACACTGATTAAAATGCTAATTAAAATGATCAACAGAAAATAGTAAAGCTTATACCCCAAAATTCTAGAAAAAGAAGAGCAAATTAAACTCAAAGTAAGCATAAAAAAAGGAAATAAAGGTCAGAGAGGAAACAAACGAAGAGAAAAATCACTGAAATAAAAGCTGGTTCTTTGAGAACAATAAAATTAATAAACCTCTAGGCAAGACTGATCAGGTAACAAAAGGAAGACACAATTGCAAATATCAGTAATGAATGAAGTAATATAGCTACAGCTAGTAAAAGAATAATACAGAATATTATGGGCAACTATGTAAATCAACAATTTAGATTAAATGTACAAATTACTTGAAAGACATCAGCTACCAAAGTTTACTCAATAAGAAATGAATAATCTAAATACCCCTACTTAAACCTTCCCAGAGAGAAAATTTTAGGCCTAGATGCCTTCATTGCTGAATTCTATCAAACATTTAAGGAAGAATAATACCAATTTAATACAAACTCTTCCAGAAAACTGAAGAGGAAAGAATTTTTCCCAATTCATCCTATGAGGCCAACACTACCGTAATGCCAAAACAAGGCAAAGATATTACCAGAAAAGACATCTATAAACAAATACAGATGTAAAATTTTTAATAAAATTCTAGCAAATCTAATTCAGCAATATATTTAAAAAGTATGCAATGACAAAGTAGAGTGCTATATATGGAGTATATGTATCCTGCCAAAATTCTTATGAATCCTAATGCTCTATGTGGTATTATTACAAGATGGGGTTTTGGAAGGTTGCTCAGGTCCTGAGAGTTGAGCCCTCATTAATGAGAATAGTGTTCTTTACAAAAGAGACCCTACAGAGATTCCCTCATACCTCCTACCATGTAAAGTTACAGTGAGAGGGTGGGTATTAGTGAAGGAATGAACCCTCAACAGATACCAAATCTGCCAGCTCATTGATCTTAGACTTCCCAGCCTCCAGAACTGTGAGAAATAAGTATCTATTACTTATAAACCACTCAGTTTATAGTATGTTGGTAGAGTAGCCCAAACTTAGAAATAGTATTTATCCCAAAAATACAGAGTTGATACTAACAAACTAAAAACAGAAAAACTATATGATAATATCAATAGATGTGGAAAGAGCACTCAAAAAATCCAACACTACTTACTCCTGATAAAAACTCTTAGGAAATTAGGATAGAAAGGATGTCCATTCTCACCACTTCTATATCCAACATTCTGTTAGAGATTCTGTCCAGTGTAATCAGACAAGAAAAAGAAATAAAAGATATCGAGATTGGAAAGGCAAAAGTAAAACTGTATTAGAAGATGACATGACGGTATGTGTAGAAAATCTGACAGAATCTACAAAAAAAGTTCCCAGAACAAGTGAGTTTAGCGAAGTTGCAGAATACAAGATCAAAATACAAAAATCAACTGTACTTCTATTTACTAATGGTGAATAATTGGAAATTGAAATGGAAAGGCAAATACCATTACAACAGCGTCAAAAAATGTTAAATACTTAAGAATAAATCTGACTAAAGATGTTAAAAATTGTACACTAAAAACTACAAAACATGTTGAAAGAGACTGAAGAATACCTAAATAAAAAGATATATCTTATCTATAGGCTTGAAAATTAAAGATTAAATTTTATAGATTTATAGAATTAAAGATTAAAGATTAAAGATTATAGTTAAGATGTCAATTGTCCCCAGTATAGAGATTCAACACAATCCCAATCAAAATCTCAGTAGGCTTTTTGTAGAAATGGATACCTTATTCTAAAATTCACATGGAAATGCAAAAGACTTACAATAGCCAAAACAAGCAAAAGAACAAAGCTAGAGAACACTACCTGATTTCAAATTTATTAAAACCTACAGTAATAAAAAAATAGACCCATACATACACAGACAACTGACTTTTTTAAAATACGCAAAAACAATGCAGTGAAGAAAAGGATGGTGTTGGGGCACCTGGGTGGCTCAGTCGGTTAAGCGGCCAACTTCAGCTCAAGTCATGGTCTCACGATTTGTAAGTTTGAGTCCGGCATCAGGCTCTGTGCTGACAGCTCAGAGCCTGGAGCCTGCTTAGGATTCTGTGTCTCCCTTCCTGTGCCCCTCTCCCACTCATGCTCTGCTCTCAAAACTGAAAAAACATTAAGAACAAAAAGAAAGAAAGGATGGTTTTGAAACAACTGATACCTGTACTCAAAAAGTGAATTTTGTTCCGTACATCACATCACACACAAAAAATTAATGCAAAATGTACCATAGACCTAAATGCAAAACCTAACAATGCTTTAGATGAAAACATAGAAGAAAACCTTTGTGCCCCTATGTCTTAGTTCAGAATGCTATAACAAATCACCATAGACCAGGTGGCTTAAACAAAAATTTATTTCTCATAGTTCTGGAGGCTGGGAAGTCTGAGATCAGTGTACCAGTGTGTTCAGGTTCCGGGGAGATATTCTTTCCGGCTAGCAGTCAGCTGCCCTCTTATGTATCTTCACAGCAGAGTACAGAGAAAGAAAGCAAGCGCTCTTAAGTCTTTTCTTATAAGGGCATTAACTCCATTAATGAGGGCTCTACTCTCAGAAACTAATACCTCTCAAAGGCCTCACCTCCGAAAGCCATCACACTGAAGATTAGGTTTCAACATATGACTTTAGGGGGAATACAAACATTCATACCATAGCACCATGAATTACACAAAGAATTCTTAGATCTGACCAAAAGCATGATCATAAAAAACAAATTTATAAATGAAACTATATTGAAATTTTAAAACTTCCATTCTTGAGAAGACAAATTTAAGGGCATGAAAAGACAAGCTACAGACTGGGAGAAAATCTTTGCAAAGTCTACCTCTGATAAAGGTCTGGTATCCAGACTATAAAAAGAACTCTCAAAACTCAGGAATAAGAAAACAAGGAATCTAATTTTTTAAATGAGTGAAAAATTTGAACAGACATTTCACCAAAGAAGCTATACAAATGGCAAACAAACACAAGGAAAATACTCAATTATCATCAGTCACTGGAGAAATGCAAATTAAAACCACAATGCGATATCACTATATTCCTACTAAAATGGCTAACATTAAATAAACTGACAGTACCAAGTACTGGTTAGGACATGGGAAAAATGGAATGCTCATACATTGTAAGTGGGAATGTAAAATGGAACAATCACTTTGGATCTGAAAATAATTTGGAATGAAAAAAGCCTAATAAATGAAGGTTGACATTGTATAAATAAACATATTTACATAAAACATTAGGAAATGCAAACTGATCAATGGTGGAAGAAAGATCCAGTTAACGGAGGAAGGGTAAAATTAGATGGGGTGGGAAAGAGGGATTATGAAAAATGTGAGGAAACTTTTGGGAGTAATGGATATGTTCACTATCTTGATTATAGTGATTATTTCATCAGTGTATACAAATGCCATAACATCAGATTGTATATTTTAAATATATACAGTTTCTTAAGTATCAGTCATACCTCAATAAAGCTGTTAAAAATATATATTAATCAGGAATAAGAAAGAAAAACTGCTTTTCTTATCATTTTACATGCTTATAAGACTATAGGTATTCAAGGAGTATCTTTTTAAAAATGCAGAGTAGACTTCATTTCATTTAGAAGAAAAATTTTTTATAAAAACAAAATATTTGGGTGGCATGGGTGGTTTTGTTGGTTGAGCGTCCAACTTCTTGATTTTGGCTCAGGTCATGATCCCATGGTTTGTGAAATCAAGCCCCGAATTAGGCTCCATGCTGACAGTGCAGAGCCTGTTTGGGATTCTCTCTCTCTCTCTCTCTCTCTCTCTTTCTCTCTCTCTCTCTCCCCCTCCCCCACTCGTTCTCACTCTTTCAAAGTAACTAATAATCTTTAGAAAAAACCAACAAAATGCTTAATTTTATAACACAGAAAATTAAATGTTGTATTTATGAAACTGTTTATAATTTTTAATTGCATGATAATACATCCATAAAAATATTTAAGAAAATTCATAACCATGCTTGGTTGGCTTCGTCCCATGTCGGACTCTGTGCTTACAGTGTGAAGCCTGCTTAGAATTCAATTTCCCCCTCTCTCTGCTTCCCCCACTCAAATGTGTGTGTGTAGTGTGTGTGTGTGTGTGTGTGTGTGTGTGTGTGTGTCTCCATGCATGCACTTTCTCTCTCTCTCTCTCTCAAAATAAACATAAACTTAAAAAAAAATTCATAACCAGATTCCATTCTCCTGTTCTTCTGAATACCTTGGGCTTCAAGTAGCCAATTATCCTAGGAAAAATTACCCTGTAATAAAATCTCAACTAAAAAAATTCGTAACTACAAAGAATCATTCCAGACATGTATATTTACTGATAAGATTTTTCTTATATTTTTATGGTAGTAAAATTATATAACATAAAATCTCCCATTTTAACCATTTTTACATGTACAATTTAGCAGTATTAAGTACACTTACAATGTTGTACAACCACCACCACTATTTCCAATCTTCTTCATTACCTTAAATGCATATACTACAGTAATCACCAAGTGTTTATTAAATGAAACAATAGCAGGAAATTGAAGATACTTTAGAACCAGTCTTGTAAATCACAGATGATGTGAAAGTCCACAAGAACAGAAGACAAAAATTACTGGCTAGTGATTAAATCCATCTGATAATTCAGAAAATTTATATTTGTAATATATGTTCAATTATGCTGCATGTCTACTTAATCTAAAAACAGTGTAATACTGACTGAATATAGTGACCTCAGTCTACTTAGCTTTTCTAATTAATTTGACATAATTGTTTTATTCTAATTTCTCACTAGGGGTTCTTATGGACCTAAATAAGAAATGCTAATTGGAGATACCACTGCCATCCTCTTTGAGAGAAAATTGGTATATAGATTGAAGATATCCACAAGCAAAAGCAGAACCCCAAAAGATCTCTTCTTACTAAGAAATAAAAGCTCAAATCCTTCTAAAATATTTTTTACAAATGTCTAGAATTTATGTTTACAACAAACAACTTTTGCTTCTGCTGGGATATTACAAATAAACATTGTGCAGATTTTTGGGAGAGTTAAGGTAAAAAGAAGAAAAAGATAACTAAAATCAGGAAGCATAACTCTCACTCTTCTAGGGTCATAACACACAACCTAAAGAGAAGAGAATGAGGTCCTCCTGTATCCCACAACCTTATTCAGATAGTGTTCTGTAGGCACATTAAAAAGTTTAAATCTCCCAAATCCAAACACCACCATGGACAGCTCTAAACTAAAAAAGAATTCCACAAATAAATTAAATTACTACTCCATTCTAGTCAAAAGTGAACGAAAAAAATCTATTCAAGTGTTTACCTTGTTGCTTCTTTTTTTGACTATTATCAAAACAAGAAAAATACCATTCTAGCAATTGTTTAGATTCCCCAAGATTAGAAACTTAAATATGAATGCAAGGAAGTTTCAAAAAAAAAAAAATTCTACAAGTGACATAGACTGAGAAATTAGCAAGCAAAATAATGCCAAAAATTACTTTATTGTAAACCTGGTTTTCCATTTAAGTAAATTCCACTTAAGAATTCTCTGTGTCTTGGGTGCCTGGCTAGGTCAGTCCGAAGAGCACACAACTCTTGTTGTCAGGACATGAGTTCAAAACCCATGCTGGGTTCAGAGATTACTAAAAAAAACAAATAAAAAAAAATGGGGACTCCTGGGTGCCTCAGTTAAGCCTCTGACTCTTGATTTCAGCTCAGGTAATGATCTCACAGTTCAAAAGTTCAAGCCCCATATTGGCTCTGTGCTTACAGTGAGAGCCTGCTTGGAATTTTCTCTCCCTGTCTGCCCCTCCCCTGCTCACTCTTTCTCACAATAAATAAACTTAAAAAAAAAGAAAGAAAGAATGCTGTGTCTTGATAAAAGTGATGGTTGCACAAAACTGAATGTACCAAAATGCCACTAATCTCAGTATACTTTAAAATCCCCACCTTGGACTCTGTGCTGACGGTGCAGAGCCTGCTTGGGATTCTCTCTCCCTTTCTCTGCCCCTCTCCCTTGCTCTCTTTCTCAAAAAATAAACTAAAAAAAAAAAAAAAAAAATTAAAAAATACAAAATAAAATCATTAATTTTATGTTATGTTAATTTCACCAAAAAAAAAAAAAATGCTTCTGTGCATATTCTGAGTCATGTACCTAACTAAAAATCATGAATCTGCTTTTCCCAATACTCTTAAAGAAGCAAGCATGTGGCCTTAAGTGTTAATGGCAGACAGCTGGAGGACCCCAACATGAAGAAAGACACAACCACAAAAAACATAAAACTTGCAGAACTGGAGATTGGATGGTACCACTTAAAGCCAACATTCCTCTGTATTTCCAATTGTGCAATCCATTCAGAACAGCACCAAGACTCTGTTTTTGAATGTGGATCACGTGGAACAAAGAACTCACAATGACCTCTGAATTCTAACCTGCATTAGACTAATAGCCCCAATGTTGGGTCCAATTAGAGTCCAACTTTAAAAAAAATTTAAGCCCCTTAGAAATTTGGTGTCATCCTTACAGCTCACTATTCTCCTCTAATAACCTTTGCTTCATTTAAAGTGCTCTACTGAATCTCCGCTGAATGTCCTATGTACTTGCACCTCTGGTTTTGTCCTGTTGTTTCTCTGTGCCTAAACAGCCCTCTCCTGCAGCTGTAACTATGCTTCAAGACCCAATTCAAATCTCACCTCTTCCATTACTCATTCTTTTACTACATTATTTATGAACATTCTGCTATGGTCATTGTGAATAAACTGCTACTGAGAATATCTACCCAATATACTGTGTTATTCTTATACTGTTAAAAATTCCTCTCCGCTGTAAATACCCTAATTTAGTTACTGTGTCATTAGTGAACTATATCATGTTTTTCCTTAAGAAGAAAAACTAGTTGTAGTCTTTTAAAAAGATAACAATCCATCCTCCTACCAAGATGACAGACATCCCATACAGAAGAAATAAGAGTATAACAATAATAAATCTTACAATATAAATCCTCTTATTCTGTTCCATCCTTTCTATAATTTTTTTTTAACGTTTTATTTTTGAGACAGAGAGAGACAGAGCATGAACGGGAGAGGGTCAGAGAGAGGGAGACACAGAATCTGAAACAGGCTCCTGGCTCTGAGCTGTCAGCACAGAGCCCGACGCGGGGCTCGAACTCACGGACCGTGAGATCATGACCTGAGCTGAAGTCGGACGTTTAACTGACTGAGCCACCCAGGCGCCCCTGGTTCCATCCTTTCTAAAAGGAATGCACAAATTTAGCTATTTCATCTTCTTATTATAGCAACCAAAAGATTCCTCTGTGAACAGCCTAATAAGAACATATTTCATACTGCACAGCAATTGTGGAACAAGAGAAACTCTTAAATATATTTAATCACACTACATTTGCAATGCCTGATTCAAAGTGTAGACATTTCAAACTCAAACAAGATTTATGTGCCTCAGATATGTACATGCAAAATTAATTGCATTATGATAACACACCAATATAAATTCAATTTCCCTTTCTAATCTCACTGATTACACCTCTTGTAACAATCACAACTGATCAATTTCTCATCAAGAACCACAAATTGGCACTCCGCCTTATAGGTGATAAACTATGTTTCACCTCTTAACCTTCAATGAAGAAAATGAAAATTTAATCAGTATAGGTAGATTCCCTACTCCACTCTAATCCCAAAGAGCTGTACATGTGGTTACTATGCCTAACGGTATTATTCACTCCTAAAAAAATCATCACATTTCACCTTTTCAGCTAGAGTAGATACTTTCTTAGTATACTAAGAATCTAAGCTTTAAAGAATAGGTATTTTATCTTATATACATACATATGTGTGTGTATATATATATGTATATATATACACGTATATATATATTTTAAACATGTGCATGTACATATACGTGCGACATTACATGTATTTCTTTCTGCTAAAAAACAAAGCCTAAAAACAATGAATAACTCAATGGCATTGACACTTTGAAAGAAGTGCCCAGTATGTGGCTTCTAAAGAAATTAAGACTCCTTGGTTATCACTAAAAGAACTAATAAGAGGGTTTTGTAAAATAGATAATCCCAGGTCCCAAGCTGGAAAATCATGAGTGTGGAAAAATTCTGTCATATCAGATAGAAAAGAAGCTATCAAAGATTGTGACAGTCATATCAAAATAAATGAGGAAACCACCTAAAGAGGCTCCCACTGGGCCAAAGTTGAAAATCTGATCAATAATAAGGATAAAAACTATACTGGACAGAAACACACCAAGTATGTTTAAATAAAATAATTCATTAACACACTTAAAAATTTTTCACTGGTCATCTTTGGAAAATGTTAGAAAGCCAATATTATTTTCAAAACTAGAAAATAAAGGATGAGAATTAGGCAATTGACCTACCTTTCCTATATCTATAGCTAAAGATAACCAGTTTACAAAGGAAAGTTTCCCTTTACAGAATTCTGGCTAATAAACACAGGAAAGCTGGAATATCACCATTTTATGAACCTTAATGAACTCATGAATCTAGGACTAGGCGTTGACCATCAATAGCTTGTAACATTACAAAGACAGAAACAATCTGATATTAGATGTGCCCCCTAATAGAAGTACACACCAGCACCTATAAAGTGTTCTTGGGAAAAAATATATATGCATAACCTTTAATCTGAATTAAGTCAAGCTTCTAGATTTAACTATAAATTTGCAGGAGATACAAGAATAGAAACTATGTTAAAGTACACTACAGGAATGTAATCAGTAAAATCCAGACTCTGGGAGACAAAGGAAACCAAACTAGCCAGTTTGTCCTGCCGATAACAATAATAATAAAAATTTTTAAAGAAGAACAGAAAATATAAGATAAATAAAAGAGTTGGAGAGGAAACCTATAGATCAACTCTGACCAAAAGAACTTTCTTCAATGAGACAAATATTCTGTCCTGTAAGGTTGCCCCTAACTTCATGGGGCTACTGAGTACTTGATATGGTGGTAGTGTGATTAAGGATCAGAATATTCCATTTAAATTTTAATTTAAATTAATTAATTATTTATTTATTTAAATATAACTTATTGTCAAATCAGTTTCCATATGACACCCAGTGCTCATCCCAACAAGTGCCCGTATTCATATACATTGTATTATGGTATATAGTATGTATACTGTATGTTAGTATATTATATATATATAGTATGTATATTGTATATTAGTATATAGTATACATACTGTATGTATATAATATATAGTATATATTAGTGTATTATATGTATATAGTATTGTATACATTGCATGTATATGTGTGTGTGTGTGTGTATACACCACATCTTCTTTATCCATTCATCAGCTGATGGACATTTTGGCTCTTTCCATAACTTGGCTATTGTTGACAGTGTTTCTATAAACATTGGGATTCATATGTCCCTTTGAATCAGCATTTTTGTATCCTTTGGATAAATACCTAGTAGTGCAATTGCTGGGTCATAAGGTAGTGCTATGCTTAATTTTTTTTAGGTACCTCCATATTGTTTTCTAAGGTGGCCACACCAGTCTGCATTCCCAATTTAATTTAAATTTAAATAGCCACATGTGTCTACCATATCAGATGGTGCTGCCATAAACAATGAAGAATTAAGGGACTTATTAATCAATCTGTAATGCATCATATGATGGATCTTATGTGAGTCACTATTCAAACAAGTGAATCTTTTTTTAAATGTTTACTTATTTTGAGAGAGAGCATGCGTGCACACGGGGGCAGGAGGGGGGGGTGGGGGAAGGGGATGTGGAAGAGGAGAGAAAGAATCCCAAACAGGCTCCATGCTGTCAGCATGAGCCCCAGGCGGGCCCAATTCCATGAACCATGAGATCATGACCAAGCTGAAATCAAGAATCTGATGCTTAACCAACTGAGCCACCCAGACATTCCACAAATGAGTCTTTAAAAGAAAAGAAAAAAAAGGTATAAAATAATGAGGGAAATGTAAATCCTGTCAGATATTTAATAATGTTAAGAAATGACTATTACTATTTTTATGTGGTAATTGTATTTTGGTAATGGGGCAGAGATTATCCTTTAAAAATATTTACAGATAAAATGATATAATTTCTGAAATTTGCTTCGAACTAATTAGAAGGGAATGAAAGAAGATTAGACATTGTATCGATAATGGCTAAAGCTGGGTGATGGGTAAATGGGATTCTGTATACATTCCTATATCTGTATGTCTTGTAAAATTGTTGTAATAGAAATTTTGGAGGGAAAAGAGGACTGTTAACTAGTATGCTAGGAAGACGTTTGGTTTTTTTTCTTGTTTGTTTTCCCCAAGACAGATACTAGAAATATAAAAGAAATCCCTAGGAGGGATGGTTTGGAATACTTTGCAGGTAACTCTGGTTACAGGGCAGATAAACTCTTTATTTTATACACTCAAGCCTAACTATCTATCTATTGCCCAGTTTTTCACTTTCTGGATGTCATACCTGAATTTTTCTTTGACATCATTCGACAGTTCCTTTCAAAGTGGTTAGAGCAGAATGTAAAAGCAAATGCCTCATCTGGACCTACAGATATGGTTCACGATTTGAAGTAAGGACATTACAATGTATTTTTTTCATTTTAGACTTGGGGATATGTATAGTAGGACAAAGACATACCACCGTCACCAACCCCAGCCAAAAGATATCCATGTCAAATCCCTGGAACCTGGGATGTTATCTTATTTGGGAAAAGGTTAAGATATAATTAATAATCCTGAGATGAAATCATCCTGAATTATCCAGGCAGCCTTAAATCCAATGACAAATATCCTTAGATACCAGGAGAATAAAGAGACAACATTGAAGACAAAGTGAAGAGTCAGAGATTGGAGTGAAGTGGCCACAGCCAAGGAAGCTGGCAACCGCTAGAGGCTAGAAGAGGCAGACTCTCCCCACCAAAGTTCTAGGAGTGTAGCTCTGTCAACACCCTGATTTCAGACTCTGACCTCCAGAACCGTGAGAGAATAAATTTCTCTTATTTTAAGCCACAATAAGTTTGTGGTGGTTAAAACAACCACCGAAAACTAATACAAGGAATTATCTACTCTTTCAAATATTGACTACCTAGTCCTTCCTCATACTGACTCAATAATTGGAAGTTATTGTGAATCTAAATAACGTTTGAGCATCTTTTCCATTTTGAAGGCAGGAATTTTTGTTTCTTTTATTCAACGATGTATACCTACTGCTGGAAACTGCTCACTGATCATAACTTTATGTTTCTTTCTACCTTTCTCAGTAGCATTCTTTCATTTAACAGTTAAAGTGGCTCTGCCCAAAGGAAAAAAAAAGGCATAAAGAAGAATTTATCTTACTTTAAACTCTGCCATCTGAAAGCTTTAACAATGTTCCAGATGTCTAATAGCTAGTGTGGAAACTCCATCTGAAATCACCAGTTTCATGCATCTGGTGTGTTACCTTCTCCTCTCTAATGGAGAGTATATACCAAGAAGTCCCAGAGCTTTTTTGTTTCATAATTTAATGTTTTGTAATTATCCCCTCTCTACTTCATGACCCTCCCTCAAACTTACCATAAAAAAAAAAGAAAGCACTGTGTAGTAAATGACACAGTATCTTTGTAAGTTACTGATTTTTATAAGGAAAGGAAAAATTGAAACACTGAAAATACTCTATTCTGTGGTGTGGAAAGGATAATAAACCTGCATCCCAAGCATTTCTTCATTTCTTCTAGCTTCCTACCTGTATGCTACTCAAAGCTGATACTCATTTTTGCCATGTAATTTTACCACCTACTTATATCATTATCTTATCTTCTAGCAATGAGCATCCAACTACATTTAATTCTCCTTCTGTGAAAGAAAAGAAGGAATTTCATTAACTTGAAGAATAATGCTGTTTACTATTCAGAAGCATATCTTTCCAATTAGTGAACTGGTTTAAGGTTAGTGGCACCTTTAAAGAACACACAATATTATTTCTGAAGGTAATAATACTTACTATCTAGAAGCTACCATTTCCACAATATAAATGAATATGAAGTTATTTTCCACTGCAAACATGAAATAACACCCTTCAGAAATAACTTCATTATACACCTGAAACTAATGTAGTGTGTGTCAACTGTACATCAATTTTTTTAATAAGAAAGAAAGAAACAAACTTCAATACATGGCTTGAATATCAATCAGATCTTTTCATCCTTTCTTAAAGAAGCTAATGGAGAATTAAAATTGTTATCATTTTTTTTAATGTTTATTCTTGAGAGAGAGAGAGACAGAGTGCAAGAGGGCCTAGGGGGTTGGGGGGGGGGTGTGTGGCAGAGACAGAGAGGGAGACAGAGAATCTGAAGTAGGCTCCAAGCTTTGAGCTGTCAGCACAGAGCCCAACACAGGCCTCAAACTCAAAAACTGAGAAATCATAACCTGAGCCAAAGTTGGACGCTTAATTGACTGAGCCACCAGGTACCCCCCAACATACATTACTCTTAAAAAGATGACAATTATCTTGTTGGCTTGACTGTTGTCTCAACTTTCACTCTTAGCCATCTGTATTTCTCAATGGCTCTCAAAACAAGGTTGCAGTGACTACAAATGAATCTAGTGTCTCATTTTTAGGGTTAAACTCTCTACTAGTCCCTGGTATACTGTCCTCTCATGCAATATTAACCCACTAAAAGCAGAAAGATTTTTGAAAATTGATAATAAATGATTAAACGACACTAATAGACAAGTGGAACTTAGAAAGGACACTCTCCTGCCATTGCTCACCTGAAAGTGTAGCAAATTAGATATAGCTCTCCCTATTATGAATATCAAATCATTTTATTTCTAGTTCAGAAGAGTCATGTAAATAATTTTTAAGAAGATAATGATACAGGATAACAAAATGAAAACTGGGGGGAGGGGAGATATAAGATTATAAATATCATGAGAAAAGTAATATATTATGAATGCATAGATTTGACAGTAATTATATACATGCAAAAACTACTTCATGAATTTTAGAAATGCAATTCAATCTTCCATCCTCTAGGACTAAAAAGCAAGCTCACATCTGTTAAAACAACAAAGACCTGGGACAGAGGTGAGGTAGAAGAAGATGCCTAAGTAGACTCTGTCCATTCAAGCATATAATCGGAATGAATAATTTACAAGCATACTTTCATCTTCAATGCCACTAAGAGCTGAATTCTAAGGAGCTTAGGGAGACTGTAACACATCTGCTAACCAAGTTCAATAAGCAGAGGGAACCTAAGCAAAAATGATCCAACAAAACCTGTTTACAAGATTGGGGAGGCGGTGGGGAGACTAAAGAAATGGCAGAATAGCAGAGACTAGTGTAATAATGGTCAGGGACCTGTGTCCTTAACTATATCTATTCATTCCACCTCAGAAAATCCAATAGCTGTATTAAGCCAACTGAATGAGAGAGCTGTATTAGGCTAACATTAGCTATATCTTCTCCCCATCAAGAAGAATATAACAGGCAAAATGTAAAAGGGAAACCTTTGTTTACAAAGATTTTTTTCAGTAGGTCTTTCCATTTTAATTCAAATAGTCTAAAAAGTGTATTCCACGGAGAACAAACTGAGGGTTGATGGGGGGGGGGCAGGGGAGAGGGGAGAGGGGAGAGGGGATAGGCACTGAGGAGGGCACTTGTTGGGATGAGCATTGGATATTGTATGCAAGCGATGAATCACGGGAATCTACTCCCAAAGCCAAGAGCACACTATACACAATATATATTAGCTAACTTGACAACAAATTATATTTAATAAATAAATAAATAAAATATTCTACCTAGTAAACATATATGAAAAAAAAATCTCCAACAATTTATATATGATTTTTCAAATTTATGCCTACTTCATGTATTTTTCAAAGGAAGCATATCAAACATGTAAAAACATAAAAAGTAATTTAATGTCTTAAAAAAATACACAGTCACTCAACAGCTTATAAAATATGATTTTTCAGCAATCAAATGAAACTCTACATTTGGCATCAAGACAACAAGATGCCACAAAAACACAAAATGTTTAAACTAAGATCTTGTATCATCTGCTTCTCTACCGGTTCTGAAGAAATGCTACATTGTCACCTGAGACTATACCTTATGAAATTACAGTGTTAGCATTATAAAACAATAACAATAAATAATATGCTTAGCCATCTAACCAGGAGGTAAAATTCTGCATCTAAAGATCAAGTTTAAAAATTAAAAAACAAAAATAAGAACAAGAAGCAAGCTATGTTATTTTGCTCCTTTTTTCCCCACAAACAGTACTCTGGCTTCAAGGAAGATTGAGCAAAAGGATTCATTTTTATTCCTACTCATTAACGTGCTCAATAAATATGTAAGGTATTTAAGATACTTGGTATAAAACAGGAAAAAAAGAAAAAATCTCTGATGTCAAGGGACTTATACTGGTCTCAAAAAAGCTAATAAATCATTGCGGGGGGGGGGGGGGGGGAGCCATAAGATACCAGAAACTGAGGGGCACCTGGGTGGCTCAGCCAGTTAAGCATCAGACTTAGGCTCAGGTCATGATTTCATGGCTTGTGAATTCAAGCCCCACATCAGGCTGTGTGCTGACAGCTCAGAGCCTGGAGCCTGCTTCGGGTTCTGTGTCTCCCTCTCTCTCTCTCAAAAATAAACATTAAAAACTTAAAAAGAAAAAAACCAGTGACAAATACTATGCAAAGAAATAAATAAAATGGTTGACATAATTTAAGTGACTGAGTGGATACATAAGACTGAATATTCAAAAGGTCCTTCAAAGAACACAGCTACAGAATGATCAAATGATTCTCATCATGGCAAGAGCTAATAAAGCCTTACTCAAAGAGAAAGCTTGGCCTGATTCAGGTACAGAAAGAAAGGCAATGTGACTAGAGCCTAGTGAACAAGGGGGAAAATGGCAGAATGTGAGGTCATGAACACAGAACCAGATTATTTAGGGCCTTGTAGGTTAAAGTAATAAATGTTTCCATTATACTGTCACACTGTATGAAGGAGCCTTATGAAACTCCACTGTCGTACTTTTTATAAAATTATTGTTGGGGATACTATTCATCACATACACCAAATGCTCTTCATGAAGGTCCAAAGGAAGAATTTCTCTCAAATCTCATGTTCAGTAACAGCTGAACTTTTTCTAAGAAACTGATATAAATTTAACTTATGTGAATTCTGAAGTTAATCATGCTCTCATCTATTCCCTGATAAGAATTAGCTTCTAGCAATTGTATAAAACCTTAATGCCATCTATTTTTTAAAATAATGTTTGCTTTTAGAATAGTTTCAGATTTACAAAAAAGTTACAAAGATAGTCCAGAAAGTTCTCATATATACCCCACAAGTTTCATCATTAATACCTTACATGCCTATGGTACATTTGTTACAATTAATAAACCACTACTGATACATTATTACAAACTAAGATCTATAATGTACACAGATTTCCTTAGTTTTTACCTGATGTTCTTTTCCTATCCCAGGATCTTTACAATATCTAGTTTATACACTAAATTTACTAGAGCTTTATCTCACTATTCTTTTTTTTCTTAATGTTTATTTATTTTGAGACAGAGAGAGCATGAGCAAGGGAGGGGGGAGGGAGGGAGGGAGGGAGAAAGGGAGAGGGAGAGGGAGAGGGAGAGGGAGAGGGAGAGGG
>NC_064813.1:26618496-26619625 GCF_023721935.1 Panthera uncia
AGAGAGAGAGAGAGAGAGAGAGAGAGAGAGAATCCCAAGCAGGCTCCATGCTGCCCCAAGCCTGACATGGGGCTTGAATTCACAAAATGTGAAATCATGACCAAAATCAAGAGTTGGATGCTTAACCAACTGATCCACCTAGGTGCTCCTCACGATTCTATCTTAATTCTCCCCTTATTCTAACCTCTATAACTACTGTTATCTAATATATTTTATCTAATTCTATAAATCTTCCCCAGTACTTCTGGGAACCATGTGGAGTAACAACAACAATAAAAATGAGTAAAGAGACATTTCTTGAAAGATACAAATAGCTTTTTCCCAACAAGTCAAACAGTTCAGTATTATTCAAGGCAACACTTCATACACCTTTTAAAATACAGAGGGTCAAAATAATATCCAATTAAAAATTTTATTCAAAGACATCTTTTAAATAAAAATGAAAAGAATATAAAAAATCATTTTTATATTCAATATTAGTTTAATCTCTGGAATTCTCCCTTTGTCGGCACATACAGCATCTGTAATCCTGATTGTCCTTATTGAGCCATGCAACATTAGCAGGTCTCAGATCACACAAATCTAAAATGGGGGTGAGGCAAAATGATATTTTAAAGTCCCTTTCAGTTAGAAATGTCAATGATCTGTTATTTCTGTGACCTAGGTTTACCATCAGGTTCTCATATTTTGCCATCACAATTAAAAAGTAGAAAACATTAATGCTTCTAAAGGAAAGACAGTAATTTTAAAAAGAGAATGTCAAAGTCTGAAACTGTACTTGAAATTAATTCAGAGTAAAAACAGATTAATATGGCATGTAAGTTATATGAACAGTATATAAATTTGTACATATATAAATTATATAAATCAAAAGTACCCTGGGGATGCCTAGGTGGTTCAATTGAATAAGTGTTTGACTCTTGACTTCAGCTCAGGTCATGATCTTACAGTTCCTGAGTTTGAGCCCCACACCGGGCTCTGCACTGACAGTGCGAAGCCTGTTCAGGATTCTCTCTCTCTTCCTCTCTCTCTCTGCCCCTCCACCGCTGGCATGCTCTCTCTCAAAATAAATAAATAAACTTAGAAAGAAAGAAAGAAAGAAAGAAAGAAAGAAAGAAAGAAAGAAAGA
>NC_064813.1:26619635-26892950 GCF_023721935.1 Panthera uncia
AGAAAGAAAGAAAGAAAGAAAGAAAGAAAGAAAGAAAGAAAGAAAGAAAGAATTTTTAATGTGCCCTGGAGAAGAGGGAAGTTTCCCCCAAAAAAGGTATAAATATTTACCCAAGTAGATTAATTCCATAAAGTCACTGAGATACCAAATTGGGGGGGGGGGGGGGGGGGAAGCATGAGAGAAAAAGTAAAAAATGTATCAATTTATATTTACTACTTGTTCTCTATCATTGAAAATCTGACTATGTCAGATGGGTATTGCAATGAAGAGGTCTATTTTCACATGTATACTAAATTATTTTGTCTCAAAACAATCCCGATTATGAAGGTGTCACTAATTCACTGTTGGGGAACCATGAGTTGGCAGTTTCATTTAATCTGTCCCAAATACCCAAAACCTCACTGGCAGCAGGAACTGCAAAAATACAATACAGTTTAAAGGTTTTTATCATCACTTTCCAAACATTCCTAAAATACTACTCCATTAAAGATTAATCCCAAGGATTCTGAGTATCTGTTCTCTACACTAAAAAAAATCCACAATTCTATAACTTTAATATTCTCATTCTACTGTCATGCTATGCTGCTCTACAAGTCTTTCTGCAGAAAAAAAATTTTAAATAGTAAAATGCTCTAATTATTTATGCCATTATTTAAAAACCAATAAGGGGCGCCTAGATGGCTCAGTCGATTGAGCGTCTGACTTCAGCTCAGGTCATGATCTCAATGGTTTGTGACTTTGAGCCCCACATTAGGCTCTCCGTTGTCAGTGCAGGGCCCACTTTGGATCCTCTGTTCCCCTCTCTCTCTGCCCCTTCCCTGCTCATGCTCTCTTTCTCTCTCAAAAATAAACATTAAAAAAAAAATAAAAACCAATAAAATGTATAAACTTTAACATAGAATTTCGTCACTTTTTCAGTCATATAATATTTCCAAATGTAAATATTTATCAAAATAATAGAGATTACACAGAAGAGTAGATAATAATACACAGAAGAGTAGATTAAATACAAGTTGATAAGGAATGCTTGAAAATAAGTCCTTAAGCTTTCTTAATGTATATTACTTCAGAATATGAGCATTTCCTAATTACATGACATCTATTTTAAAACTTGTTTTATTTATTTATTTTGAGAGAGAGAGAGAGAGAGACAGAGAGAGAGAGAAAGCAGGGGAGGGGCAGAGAGGGAGGGAGAGAGAGAATCTCAAGCAGGCTCCACACTGTCAGCACAGAGCTCGACGGGGGGCTCAAATTCATGAACTGCTAGATCATGACCTGAACTGAAACCAAGAGTCAGATGCTTAACCAAATGAGCCACCCAGGTGCCCCAATAAGAAATCGATTTTAAATAAAAAGAGACCCTTTATTTTCCAAAAATCAATGTATATATCATCCATGAAATTCACTCTCAAAAGATGAATGAAGCAAAATACCATAAATCTGCATATCTACTTATTTGAGTAAAAAAAATAACTTTAAGTGAACATGTCTTGATTTCTTAATGCATTGAAATTATTTTGGGGGGAAAACTGAGATCTTTTTCCCTAAGGTCAGGAAGAAGGCAGGGATGTCCACTCTCACCACTATTATTCAACATAGTGTTAGAAGTCTTAGCCTCAGCAATCAGACAACACAAAGAAATAAAAGGCATCCAAATCAGCCATGAGGAGGTCAAACTTTAATTCTTCGCAGATGACATGATACTCTACATGGAAAACTCAAAAGATTCCAACAAAAAACTGCTAGGACTGATCCATGAATTCAGCAAAGTTGCAGGCTATAAAATCAACACACAGAAATCAGTTGCATTCCTATATACCAATAATGAAGCAACAGAAAGAGAAATCAAGGAATCAATCCCATTTACAATTGCATCAAAAGCCATAAAATACCTAGGAATAAATCTAACCAAAGAGGTGAAAAATCTATAAACTGAAAACTATAGAAAGCTTATGAAATAAATTGAAGAAAACACAAAAAAAATGGGAAAATATTCCATGTTCTTGCACAGGAAGAACAAATATTTTTATGAAAATGTCAATACTACCCAAAGCAATCTACATATTCAATGCAATCGGTATCAAAATTACACCAGCATTCTTAACAGAGCTAGAACAAACAATCTTAAAATTTGTATGGAACCAGGAAAGACCCCGAATAGCCAAAGCAATCTTGAAAAAGAAAACCAAAGCAGGAGGCATCAAAATCCCGGACTTCCAAGTTGTATTACAAAGCTGTAATCATCAAGACGGTATGGTACTGGCACAAAAACAGACACTCAAATCAGTGGGACAGAATAGAGAACCCAGAAATGGATCCACAAATGTATGGCCAACTAATCTTTGACAAAGCAGGAAACAATACCCAATGGAACAGACAGTCTCTTCAGCAAGTGGTGCTGGGAAAACTGGACAGCGACATGCAGAAGAATGAACCTGGACCACTTTCTTACACCATACAGAAAAATAAACTCAAAATGGATAAAAGACCTAAATGTAAGACAGGAAGCCATCAAAATCCTCGAGGAGAAAGCAGGCAAAAACCTCTCTGACCTGGGCTGCAGCAAGGGAAACAAAAGCAAAAATGAACATTGGGACCTCACCAAAATAAAAAGCTTCTGCACAGCGAAGGAAACAATCAGCAAAACTAAATGACAATGGACAGAAAGGGAGAAGATATTTTCAAATAAAATATCAGTTAAAGGGTTAGTATCGAAAGTCTATAAAGAACTTATCAAACTCAACACCCAAAAAACAAATAATCCAGTGAAGAAATGGGCAAAAGACATGAATAGACACTTCTCCAAAGAAGACATCCAGATGGCCAACTGACACATGAAAAATGCTCCACATCACTCATCATCAGGGAAATACAAATCAAAACCACAAAGAGATACCACCCCACCCTTGTCAGAATGGCTAACATTAACAACTCAGGCAACAACAGATATTGGCAAGGATGCGGAGAAAGAGGATCTCTTTTGCACTGCTGGTGGGAATGCAAACTGTTGCAGCCACTCTGGAAAACAGTATGGAGGTTCCTCAAAAAATTAAAAATATAACTACCCTATGACCCAGCAATTGCACTGCTAGGTATTTATCCAAGGGATACAGGTATGCTATTTTGAAGGGGCACATGCACCCCAATGTTTATAGTAGCACTATCAACAACAGCCAAAGTATGGAAAGAGCCCAAGTGTCCATCAATAGATGATGAATGGATAAAGAAGATGTAGCATACACACACACACACACACACACACACACACACACACACACAATGGAGTATTACTTGGCAATCAAAAAGAATGAAATCTTGCCATTTGCAACTATGTGGATGGAGCTAGAGGGTATTATGCTAAGCAAAATTAGTCAGAGAAAGACAAAAATATATGAGTTCACCATATGGGGACATTAAGATACAAAACAGATGAACATAAGGGAAGGGAAGCAAAAATAATATAAAAACAGGGAAGGGGACAAAACATAAGAGACTCTTAAATATGTAGAATAAACAGAGGTTTACTGGAGGGGTTGTGGGAGGGGGGATGGGCTAAATAGGTAAGGGGCATTAAGGAATCTACTCCTGAAATCACTGTTGTACTATATACTAACTAACTTGGATGTAAATTTTTAAAAAATTACTTAAAAATATGAAAAAAAAAGAAATTATTTTGTTTGGTTGGTTTATTTTTAAATGAGGAAAAAGCCCACTTTATTAATGAAAAGTAAAGGCACTATCTTGAAATGTCTTACAAAGTTGGAAGAAAATAATTCACTAGTACAAAAAACTGCATCTGTGGTCAACTTCTTATTAACACTTTCATATTCTAAGCATTTCATCAAATAAACCACTTCACTCTTACAAAATCCATTCAAGTCACTGTTCTTTGACTATAATTATAAATCCATTCTACCTTAAACAAAAGTAACATGAAATGTGAGGAAGCTACTTATTTTACTATACTTCATCTAATATAACAAGTCAACAAAAATGTTTAATTTTAATAATGATGTTATGTTTTACCACTTAACATATGTAATCAGTACAGCTATTACTTAGATTCAATTCAATAAACATTTTTAAAAATATCAATGTCCTCTGGATGCTTTAAACAAAAAAATACTCCCATATTCTCATAGAATAATCAAAATATCAATGAACTTAAGAAATCTATAAACCTACTTACTATTTAAAAGAAATTAGCATTAACAGTATTGATCAAAAATTATTTAAGATTTATGGCAGGGGTTCTCAACTTTGGTTATTATTAGAATCACTCGGGAGAGTGTAAAACCACCAATGCCTGGGCTTCACTCCCAGATCCTATTTTAATTGGTCTGAGATGGGAACCAAGTATCAGTACTCATAAAACAAGACAAACAAACAGTGGTAAACTGAATTACGCATATAGCAGATTTGAGAAGTACCAACTTATGGTATACTATGGTATTCTTCAGTTTTAAGATTAAAAAAAAAAACAAAAAAAAACTTGCTCACTGGTACCAAAAGTTTTAAGCCTACTAAAAACTTAAGGTGTAGAAAACAAAGAGAATGAAAAGAAAAAGACAATGTTCAAAAAGATAATCAAGTCCTAGCAAACATTTTTGCCTTTAAAAATGTTAAAATTTGGGGGGCACCTGGTTGGCTCAGTCAGTTGAGCATCCAACTCTAGATTTCAGCTCAGGTCATGATCCCAGAGTTGTGGGATAGAGCTCCACATCAGGCTCTAAACTGAGCATGAAGCCTGCTTAAGGTTCTCTCTCTCTCCCTCTGCCCCTCTCCCCTGCTTGCATTCTCTCTCTCTCTCTCTCTCTCTCTCTCTCTCTCTCTCTCTCTCAAAAAAGAAAAAGAGAAAGAGAAAGAGAAAGACAAAGGAAAAGGAAAAGGAAAAGGAAAAGGAAAATAAAAGGAAAAGGAAAGAAAAAAAAAAAAAAACAAAGAAGGTGCCTGGGTGGTTTGTCTGACCCTTGATTTTGGCTCAGGTCATAATCTCACGGTTGGTGAGATTTGAGCCTCACATGGGGCTCCATACTGACAGATTGGGATTCTCTCTCTGCCATGCATGTGCTCTCTCTCTCTAAATAAATAAACAAACAACAAAACAAACATTCAAATTTAATACCATATAAATATAGTAAATTAATATAGTACCGGAATCAAATTAGACAAAATGATAGTAACTTTAATAACATTTTCTAACCTCAATACCACACAGAACAGCATTTCTTTAAACCACTTTTCAATATCTTCAATTCTCAAGTATCTCAAAACAGAAAAATTCATTTTAAGAAAATAAAAATTACATGGTTTCAATGTGAGTAGAAAGAATAAACCAGTATGGAATATTTCCCTTGTGAAAGTAGCACAGACATCTGCATGATCAGCCTACAATACTCCCTTTAAAACAGGATCCAAAGAAGTTAATGCCTCTGGATGATGATATTAAAAAAAGTTCTTTTAACTGTAAGTATTTGTCATTTTAGCATACTTTCATAGAATTCAGTTTTTCTCTAATAACAGCTAAAAGTGTATGAAGATTACGAGCAACATGAGCCACCATGAAGGGATAAATAAAGATCACCAGAACTTCCAATACCTGTCAAAATATGTTTGTTACAAAATGGATGGTAAAACTTAAAAAGGAAAAGAAAAGAAAAGGCGAACTAAAGATAAGTAGCATGACCTTGGGAATAAAATTAAAAGAACCAATAGTAAAGCAAATTAAACAGAATGAAGAAATCAGTTAAACTTCCATGTAATTTCATTTTTATTACATTCTTAAAATACTTTGAGATGTACTCTTTAAGACACATAAAATAGGAAATAATAACCCAATAGAGAACTAAACATTGTGATAAATCTTCAGTGTTTTCCATTAAACATTAGAAAATTAAATATATTAAATATATTATAATCCAAAATTCAGTGACATATTATAAAACTAATAATACCTAAGTGCCAATACCCTGGTAAGATTTCAAGATGTTAAAAGGAAGCACATTTTGAATTCAGAATGGCTAGAGATGAAAGATGTGAATTTCTAAGTCATTAAAGAAATGAGATTTTTAATTATAGATCTATAGTTTTATTAAACAACTTCAGCATCTGTCACATGTTGTAAAAATGAGCCTCCAAAAGTTTGTCACTTGAATGACTTCATAGAATTTCAGTTTGGTATCTCATAAAACATATTAATCTGTACACACTCTAGATTATTCTTGGCATATACTTTTTTTTTCAAATATTTATTTACTTATGTTTTTATATATATAATTTATTGTCAAATTGGTTTCCATACAACACCAAGTGCTCATCCAACAGGTGCCCTCCTCAATGCCCATCACCCACTTTCCCCTCTCCCCCACCCTCCCATCAACCCTCAGTTTGTTCTCAGTATTTAAGAGTCTCTTATGGTTTGCCTCCTTCCCTGTCTGTAACTTTTTTCCCCCTTCCCCTCCCCATGGTCTTCTGTTAAGTTTCTGAGGATCCACGTATGAGTGAAAACATATGGTATCTGTCTTTCTCTGACTGACTTATTTCACTTAGCATAACACTCTCCAGTTCCATCCATGCTGCTACAAATGGACAGATCTCATTCTTTCTCATTGCTTGCCATATACTTTTTTACATACATCTCTTCTGAAAAATGTGGTATAAAATCTTAAAAGATTACTCAGCCTCAGAGGGAACACTCCCTCAAGAAACTGTTGAATTATTTCAGTTATTTAATGACACAAGAACTCTTACAACTTTAAATTACAACTCTCCAAACCTATCAAAGGTTAAACCCATAAAGAATGAGCTGGTGAGCAGAAGCTGAAGTAACAGAAAAGATCAATAAAGATAATTGGAGAGAGATAACTATTGTCCTTAGGTCAGTGATTTTATGGCAGCTGAGCTGCACACATGCATACATATACATTCTTATATCACTTACACACACAGATATGTAGTTTTTTTCTACTAATCCACATCTAAAGATATGGCATAAATAGAATGTAAAAACTATGTTGCTCAGACTAATTACGGATTAAGGACTCATAAAGGCTGCTATAAAATACACTGGAGGGAGCAGGAATGACACAAATAAAAACTTTGACTTTAAACCAAACAGATTGTGTATCTGTGATTCACAATGCTAAGGTGATTTAAGAAGATACTAAGAGATCCATCATAGGATAAATGTAAGCTAAACAAACAAAAAGGTTTGATTGAAATATAAAGTAATCATAAAATACATTTTTAAAAAGCATAAAAGATCTATATAATAGGGCTGGATATATTAGTTTTATACTATTCAGTTTAAAATATCTTCCCTTTAAAAGGGGTTTTATGTGACTATAACAGGGATTAATGCATCTTACCCTCCACAGAAGGTGCCTGATCCTGAGCTGAATACAGCATATCCTTGAAAGCCTATTAGAAAAAAGAAAAGTTCATGAAATCACAAGTAATCTTTACACTAAAAGCATTTGAAGCTAAACAGTTACCTCTTTTTCAATATCCAGATAATGACTACATGATTCCCTAAATTGAAAATTTAATAAAATACTTCAATTAACTTTAATAAAGTTAAAACCCAAATATTATACTTTCATATTAATCCAGTATTGTCCAATCTTTAAGAAAATGGCTAATATATACATTTTAAAAATTAAAGGCCATTTGGAAAAGAATGAAAAATCTCCTGAGAGATCATAAACTCTCTTGACTTCAAGAAAATGGTGATAGAACAATGGTCCTTGAGAAATACATGGAACACTGCTTAAGAAAATATAAAACACTAGATACAATTTTTTTAAATTATAGTAACATAAATGTAACATAAAATTCAGCATCATTTTCAAGTGAACAATTCACTAGTGTCAAGTGCATTCATACTGCTATGTAGACAATCTCCAGAATTCTTTTTATCTTAGATACAAATATTCTTCAGTGGAGGTTTGGAAAGTCCTCCATATCAGTTACAGGTTTATTTTTTTTTTCCCAAACCAGTGAATTAACTACCAACCATATTTAGGTAATTTGGATAGTTGCAGTTTGGTCTCCCAATCAGTGGTCTGGGCCAGGACTGAAAAGTACTTCACTATACCTATCAAAATAGTAGAATCAATCAAGTGGATAAAGCTCCAGTGCTGACGAGCCATTCATAAACAGGTGGCTTTATCCAGTTCCAAAGCTTCAAAGCTTTAAATGCAATCTAACTTTTGGTGGTCACCCAAAGTGGCCTCCAGCATTCCTCAACAATTGACATTTGGAGTCAGATAATTTGTTGGGGGCAGGGAGACAGTTCTGTGCACAAGATTTTTAGTACTATCCCTGCCATCTAGAGACCCATTAGACTCATCTAGATACCAATAGCAATGTCTCCATCAAAGCTTTGTGACAACCAAAAATGTCTCCAGACACTGCCAAATGTCCCATGGGACACAAAATCAACATGCCTTGACCCCCTGCCCAGAACCACTGCCCTAGAGTCACTAAAGCATATAAAACCCCCCAAAAGAAGAAATAAACCTTGAGGGTGACCCATTCTGTATTCAAGTCTAGTAAATTGTATTCTTCCCAGGTGAATTTACCATATGCTTTATACCAGTCACCAACCTGTTAGTTCTATTACTAACCAAGCCTGACAAGATACAGTAAAAAAGATTTCCAGTGAAGCAAGGAAAATTAACAACTTTAATTCATTTTTGTTAATTTTAACCTATGTTTTATAAAAATTTTTGTAGGGAAATTATACTTACAAATTTTTAATTTTTTAATGCTTATTTTTGGAAGAGACAGAGAGACAAAGCATGAGCAGGGGAGAGGCAGAGAGAGAGGGAGACAGAATCTGAAACAGGCTCCAGGCTCTGAGCTGTCAGCACAGAGCCCGACGCAGGGCTTATGAGATTATGACCTGAACCAAACTGGAACACTTAACTGACTGAGCCACCCAGGCACCCCTATACTTAAAAATTTTAACATCATACATGTTTAAATCTGTAATATTCAGTAAGATTTACTATATAAAATTTGAGTTACAATAGTAATGTAATTGTGGTATAATAAAAAATATTTGCTGTTTGTTTCAGGTTCCTGGCATAAAGCTCTGAAAACCTTTGGAATCTGTTCTTTTGTGTACTAATGAGATAGCTCATGGGGGGTGGGGGAGGAATGGGGAATGGCTCTGATATAGCTTCAGGATGGGGGCTGGTCCCCAGAAAAGCCAACAGCCTGATTAATGTGATTAGAGGGCGAAAACTTTCAGCACCACCCCCAAATCTCTGAGGAAGAGAGAATGGCTGGGGATTGAGTTCAATCACCAATGGCCAAAGATTTGTAGTCAGCCAGACAGAAGTGTGGGTATCCTGGGTACCCCACTTATAGCTGGTATCTCAAGTGAGAGTAGTTTTGTGGGACTATGCCTTTGCCCATGGGGTCTGGATATTTAGTGTCAGAATTGAACTAAGTTACTAGATACCCAGTTGGTGTCAGAAGAAAGAACTGGTCAGAAGTAGTGACAGAAAACATGTAAACAAAAACCTTTTTTACAAAATCTTCATTACTGGGCCACAACTTTTCTAAAATTGCATTTGAAGCTCAGCCTCATCTTTACTGACCACTAATTCTTAAACTTATTTGTGTACAAAAGCCCTGAGTATGACAAAGGTATGGAATTTCTTTTAAGAAAAATTTATATCAATTCATTATATTCTTTACAATTTCAGATGTCTCAGGAACCACTAACTTCTAACCTAAAAAAAGAAGTTAGTCCAGAAGATTTTATCAAACATCAGAAAGACTTTATGTCAGTGTGGATTAGGATTTTTTAATTTTTTTTTAATGCTTATTTATTTTTGAAGGAGAGACAGAGCGTGAGTGGGGGAGGGATAGACAGAGATGGAGACACAGAATCCGAAGCAGGCTCTAGGCTCTGAGCTGTCAGCACAGAGCCTGATGCAGGGCTCGAATTCACAAACTATGAGATCAAGACCTGAGCCGAAGTCAGTCGCTTAACCGACTGAGCCACCCAAGTGCCCCAGTTTGGATTAGAATTTTATATTAAAGTCTTACACAAGTGCAGAGTGGTGGTTATGTTACAGTCTTCCATCAGATATTTTAAGAGAGTAAATTAATAGATTGCTTAGAGCAAAGTAACTCTCTAACTAGAAAAATGTAAGGAACACACATCCAGCCAGAGAATACTTATGGAATTAAATCTATCATAACAGCAGGTAATACTAGAGACTCAAATATCTGAATGAAGTTTTTCTACTTCTGGAGTATAACAGGCATGTATACCAAAACTAAATGATGCTATCAGGAAGCAAATAAACCATTAACGACTAGCATAGTGGCTACTACACCATAGAAGCTCAATAAATAGTTCTTGAACTCAAAAGTATTTCTTCTTTGGAGAAAATTACTTTAAACATGAACAAAGCACACTGAAAATGCATACCAAGTAGTACCTTAGTGACGAAAATGAATTAAATTTGCAAAAGGAAAGCTTACCAAATTAAGTTTTTAAAAGACAATTAAAATTTTATAAAGAGAAAAATGATGATAGCCTTCATTTTGATTGTAAATCTGAGTCACAATTTCATTTCAATCAAAACAATTCTGGGTAAAATCAGAGACAATTATTTTTGCTTCTTACTACTTCAGTTTTCCCTTGAATAAGAGACCTTCTAAGTTTTTTATTGTAATAAGTCTCTAGAGAACTCCATAAACAGGATACCTTTGGGGCGCCTGGGTGGCTCAGTCGGTTAAGCGTCCGACTTCGGCTCAGGTCATGATCTCACGGTCTGTGAGTTCGAGCCCCGCGTCGGGCTCTGTGCTGACAGCTCGGAGCCTGGAGCCTGTTTCAGATTCTGTGTCTCCCTCTCTCTCTGCCCCTCCCCTGTTCACACTCTGTGTCTCTCTCTGTCTCAAAAATAAATAAACGTTAAAAAAAACCAGGATACCTTTCTATTCCTGTGACAGGAGAATAGCCCCAATTAGGAACTACGAGGGGGAAGAGCCTACAAAGTAATGTCTATATTAATTATAACTATAGATTGTTATCTACGATATGAGAGCATTTGCCTAGGTTAGGAGCAGAATCCAAATACACAAAACAACATATTCAAAGAGTTTCCTCGATTTATGCTGTTTTAAAGAAATCCAGTACTTTATATACAACTCCGAATTTGTACACTAAAATCAATACACATTCATGTGCATTACAAGAGATTTCTTTGATTTCCAAAGGATTCAAAACAATCTTTTATATCAGCATCTCTAAGGTAATCTGTTAAATTATTTTGTTAGGTTATAAAATATATTAAAACCAAACTCTGTTAGTGCTTATAAGAACTCATATAACAGTAAAATCTTACAAATTAAATCCAAACACAACAAAACCAATACTATTCAACCAACAACATTAATGTGACAGGAAAAAAATATGTTTGCTAAAACAAAATCTCAACTGGCAACATGAATACAATGCTGTCATTATACCTGTTCTTCTGAATTTGGAATACCCATATGACTATTAGATGTGATATAATGCTCCTACTACCTCTCTCTACTATGAGGGAGCATAATACAGTGACTAGGAGCTATGGAGTCAGACGATGCATATGAAAACCAACTCTACCACTTAAGAGGTGTGTAACCTTGGGAAAATTAACCTCTCTGTAATATCAGTGTCTTCATCTGCAAAACAGAGTAATCTCACATACCTCACAGGTCTATTATGAGAATTAAAAACTCTTAAAACACAAACCTTATATTAATTATAATTCATGATTATAAATGAAGAACACTTAGAACATAAAAGATACTGAAACAATGTTAGTTAATCCTTTGCAAACTACCGCAAAACTTACATCATACAGTGGGATGTAGCATCATTTGGCCATCTACTATTTGGACATGAATACATCATTTATGTATTAGATATGCCTCAGTCTTGTAGTAGTAGTACAGTATTCTACCTGGAGCCAACATGACCAAACAAGCATAAACACAGGCACCGCAACTCCCAGCATTTACCAGTTTATAAGATGGTCATCTAGATGATCTAGACTATACTATTATATTTTTAGAAAATCACTGTCATAAACATACTATATTTTTAATTCTCATAACCTACAGACTCCTAAGAAAATACATGGAAATCCCAGTTTGCATAGCTTTAAACAAGGTCTAATTATATTACTTAAACTTTCTGTAAGATATATATCTATTGCACAAAATAGGGTATAGTTCAAACCTAACGTGTGTTCAATAATACTGCCAATACAAATTTCTTATGTTGTTAATTTTTAATAACCCGTAGATCATCATTAATCTCCTCTCCAAAGCACAGGCAATCTCACAGGCCTTTCCACAAACTCAGATCAGAAACTAGAAAAATTTCTACTTCCTATCAACTCACCATTAGCCTCAAATATATACTACAAATATTATCAACTCCATCAATTAAATAACCTATGTTGTTCTCATTGGCTTCAATATTCACTCAAAGTCAGCACATTGGAATTTAATTATTGATTAATAAGCAATAAAATAAACACAGGCATTTAAAGAGGAAGGGAAAGGGATTATTTGTTATAAACCTTTAAAACAGTCATATTCCCTGTTAACAGTGTTTAATAATTAGATAAAATTTACATCAGACTTTTTTAATCCAAAAATTTTTCTAAATGGAACTCCTGAATAACAAAATTTTGATATATTCTTCAAAATATGTACATCATGAGGGGCGCCCAATTGGCCCAGTGAGTTAAGCATCGAAATCTTGATCTCAACTCAGGTCTTGATCCCGGTGGTGAGTTCAAGCCCCACGTTGGACTCTGTGCTGGGCCTGAAGCCTACTTTAAAAACAAACAAACACAGACATCATGAGCTGATTTATAGCACCCCAGAAATATTCTACAATGATTTCTTTTTCAGTTTCTGCTTCCTCTTTTTGCATTCCCTTTTTAGTTTTTTTCACCAGAAATACTGGGTAGTCTGTGAGTAATGTGCAAGTCAGGTACATATGACATGGTTTCTTTGTCTCATCATCTAGAAGTCAGTCATGTTTTCATGATATTAAAGTGTTAAGGACAGTTCTGTAAATCATGTTATATACCTCAAGAGGGCATCCAACATTCTCATATGTCCTATACAAAGAATCACCATCTAATGAATCTTCATTTCTATCCTCAAATAGAAATAAACTAACCTAACTCTGTTTTTGATGATAAAAATAATCTGTAAAGTCAACAAAAACTTACACAAATTCTTATAATCTAATATATTAAAGTTTAAAATTAATGTACTTTTGTACATACTTAATCCAAAATCTACAGTATATTAGGATTATGCACGACTCATAATTTTCATGGAATTTAAAAGCACCCCATCAGCAAAAGGCAGTTCACTATGCAAAAGTTGTTACATTAAATTATAATTTCAATTATTGAATGTATAAAATATATATTATAAAATAGGAAGAACTAATTTGGAATATTCACATTTATAAGTTACTGCACTAATATATTCTGATATTCACTGACATGGCTTTTACTATTTCTATGTAGATATCTCCCAAATCTGTATCTTCAGCCACATGTCTGCTAACACAAACTCAGAATGTCCAAAGTTCAATTCATTTCTTCCCAAAACATGCTCTTCTCATGTTCTGTATTTCTTTTAATGTCATTGCCAGTATCCAAATCACAGAGATTCACAATCTCAGTTATCACTCATTCAACAAATACTTATTGAGTACCTGCTATGTGCCAGGCACTGCTCTAAACACTTAGAATACATCATGAGGAAAATAAAAATCCCTGTCCTAGTGGAGTTAACATTCCTATATTCTCCTTCTTTTCACCCATGAGTTTAATGATCTGGTTCATTCAATGCCACTACCACAACCTCATTTACATATCTCCTGTATCCTTTTACCTACACTATTACAGTGAACTCTGACCTGGTTTACCAACTTAGAGATTTCCATCTCTCTAAAACATCTTACAACTCCTGCTTCCTTATCAATATTCCCAAAGCACCAGTCTGATTCTCCTGCTTAAAAACTTAAAAGGATTTCCCAATGGTTATAAAATAAAGCCCATAATCCTCTGCTGGCCTCTAAGGCACCCAGGATGGTTCAAACTATCTTTCTAGGCTTATATTCCAAACTGAAGAAAATCACTTTCACTTTCACAATCTAACCCTAAAGCCAAAATGAATTACTTATTACTCATTTTAGGAACTTCAATATTTCTTCCATCTTTGCCTTTGTTTACAACTACTCTCTCTACTACAATCCCCCACCCTACCCACATCTTCTAAACCTAACTTCCAAATCTTAACCATTTTTCAAGGTCTAGATCAAATTTAACCTCTTTTATTCATTGTCCTGATTTTTCCAGCTGGAAATCATCACTCTCTCCTCTGAAATCCTGTAGTACTCTATTTGAAACCATTTATAGCACTTAATATTTCCACCTTATATTTTAATTATTTATCTGTGTCACTTGGTCCCCATATGACTATAAAGTATGGGTATTAGCTACCGTGCTTGTACTTGTATAAAAGAGGTGCACCATATTTATAGATTATTAATATCATCATTAAGGAAGTTACCATGCTTTATTCATTCAATGTTTATTGGATGTCTACTCTGTACATTATGCCATAAAGAAAATAATGATGACTCAAACAAGAAGTCACATAAATAAATTATAACACAATATATTAAATACGTTTTAAAAAATGAGCAAAGCATATTGAAAGTCTAAGGCAGTCGCAATAGGGGGCCGAAAAAATAGGTGAAATATGGGAAAGAGGAGGACACCAAGAAGCAAAAATCAAGAAGCAAAAAAGAAACATTAAACATGAACTAAGGGAATTAAAGATCTTCAAGATTTTGAGCCCAGGTAAAAAGAAGGATGATTAGTGACACTATTAACTGACCTGGAAAAACACCAAAGAAAAAACCATGAGCAAAAAAAGATAAAAGAGATTGGATGACAAACCACTTTGGTATCTACAGAAAAACTGAGATAGTTAGCAGACAGATGAAAACAGAGATCTACAGTTTATTTTTTTAATGTTTATTCATTTGTTTTGAGAGAGAGAGAGAGAGAGAGAGAGAGTACAAGTGGGGGGAAAGGTAGAGAAAGAGGAGACAGAGAATCCCAAATAGGCTCCACACTGTCAGCACAGAGCCTGACATAGGACTCAATCCCACAAACCCTGAGATCATGACCTGAGCCAAAATCAAGAGCCAGACACTTAACTGACTGAGCCACCCAGGCACCTCAGAGATATACAATTTAAAAGACAGGTCAGAGCTAGTGGTTAAGAACTGGGAATCACCTACATAAAGGTGACAGGAAACTTCCTAAGCTTGGGGTGCCTGGCTGGCTCAGTCGGTAGAGGTAGAGTATGCTACTCTTGGTCATGAGTCTGAGCCCCACACTGGGCATGGAACCTACTTAAAATAAAAAAGAAACTGCCTAAACTGTAGGTAAATATAATTTCTCAGAAAGTGAGAAGTGGGCCAAGGACATAATCTTTTGGAATACAAAGCAGCAGACAAGACAATGAGAAAAAAATCAGATATATATATATACACACACACACACACACACACACACACACACACAGTGCCACAAAAATTAAAGGAGCATTTCAGGAAGGAAGAGATATTAGTCAATGGTATTGTAATAGTGCTGTATGGTGACAGATTGTAGATACACTTGTGGTGAGCATAGCCTAATGTGTAGAGTTGTCAAGTCACTATATTGTACACCTGAAACTAATGTAACAATGAAAAAAGAAAGAAGAGATATTAAAAATTATCAAAAGTTGCTTAGAGAAGAGATATCTGCACCCCCATGTTCAGTGCAGCATTTATTCACAATATAAGGCATGGAAACAACCTAAGGGTTAACAGATGAATGGATTAAAAAAAAAAAAGAAAAACAGCAAATAGAGTAGTGGTTATGATGGGGGGGGGGGCGGAGGGTGAGAGGATATCAGTTAAAGGCACAAACTACCAATTATAAGGTTAATAAATTCTGAGGATCTAATGTACAGCATGGTGATTATAGCTAATAATATTTTATTGGATACTTGAAAGTTGTGAAGAGAGTAGACCTTAAATGTTCTCACCACAAAAAAAGAAATGGTAATTATGTGATGGGATAGAGGTGTTAGTTAATGCTATGGAAATAATCATTTTACAATATATCAATGTATTAAATCATTATGTTGTACACCTTAAACTTACACAGTGTTATGTCGATTATGTCTCAATAAAGCTGAAAAATAACTTAAAAAGAAAACAAACATCTGAGCTAAGCAAAACAACAATCAAGGAAGGGTGCATAATACTCATAGTTTTTCTGTATCTTGAGCAGGATGGTGAATATAGATGTCTAGTCTGTCTAATTGGAATGTTATCTACCCATCTACCTATCTAATTGGAATGCTGCAACTGAATTATAAAGAAAAATAGCTAACGCTGGAATGCCTACACTCTTTCTACTTCAGAGCCTATATCTGAAACTATCCATATGTAAGATTTAAAAAAATATAACCTTAAGTTAAAGGAAAGAAAAATAAAAAGCTGCTTAGAGATCAAAAAGAAAGAGAAGACTAAGAGGAGGTTATTAGATCTGAGGATCAGGAGCTCACCTGTGACCATCAATCAATGGTTTCAGAAGAGTGATCAGGCAGAAGCTAGATTAGATTGGGTTGAGTACACATGAGAGCTGAGGAAATGATGGCCACAAATATCGATCAATAATAAAAGCAATCATAGTTACATTTAAATGCCTACTATCACATATCATTTTGAATATTTTAAACACACTACTTTAATTTTATGAAACACAGAGCTTTAACTCCTTAATGTAAACGTGATTCTCATTTTACCACTGAGATCTGAAACTCAGGTTACTAAAGTATCCCACCCAAGTTTTGTACATTCTATAATCCACGCTTGAGAAAAAGACACACAGCCCGCTATTTCAAATGAAACCTTATTTTCTAAGATTTACTTCCGATTTTGGCAACTCAATTTTCTGATATTCTTTTATTTCTAAAACTTTACTACCATTAGATTTTTATATCAAGTGAGGGACCTAGCCTCTGAGATGATTCTTCCAAAGATGAATCTTCCAAAGGATTCTTTCCTCCCGGTAGTAATGTTCTTGTGCAACCCCTCCCATACAAAATACAGCTGACCTATATAAACAATAGAATATTGCATAAATGACAGAATACTGTTTCCAGGGCTAAGTCATAAAAGACTCTGTGGTTTTCATTTTACTCTCTCTTGGATTATCTACTCTGAGGGAAGCCAGAATTTAAAAAAAAAAAAAAAAAAAAAAAGGCAGCCCTATGGTGAGTTCTGAATGGTAAAGAACTGAGGCCTTCTGAAAAAAAGCACAAATTTGCAAATCACCAGAGTTAGCTATCCTAGAATTGGATCCCCCAGCCCCAATCCAGCCTTGAGATAACTGCAACCCCAGCTGACATCTTGACTGCAACTTCACACAATACCCTGAGCCAGAACAACCCAGTTAAGCTGCTTCCAAACTCCGGACACACAGAAACAACATGAGATAAATGTTTATTATTGTTTTAAGCTACTAAGTTTTGGGCTATACAGATAATCAATACATGAGGTAGATTCAAAAAACATTTTTATATCACAGAATGTACATGTTATTAGATCATAACCAACATCTTCTGCTCATCTTGATCAAAGTAGCTAAGATGCTTATCCCTATACATATACCAAATAATGGAAAGAAAACTTATGACAATTTCAAGCAAGTGATTTATTTAGCAATAATAAGCAAAATTGCATTCCCATATATCAAAGCCACCAACATTGTAATTTAACTCACACTGAATACCCTTGAGAAGGCATACAGCCACACTTTTAACCTGAAGCAGGTCTGACAGAATAAATCAGCATCTTCCTTGTCTAAGGATGCTATTCTGACGATAAAATAAAGCTGATAACAAATGCTCTCTTCTTTTTTTTTTTTTTTTTTCAACGTTTTTTATTTATTTTTGGGACAGAGAGAGACAGAGCATGAACGGGGGAGGGGCAGAGAGAGAGGGAGACACAGAATCGGAAACAGGCCCCAGGCTCCGAGCCATCAACCCAGAGCCTGACGCGGGGCTCGAACTCACGGACCGCGAGATCGTGACCTGGCTGAAGTCGGACGCTTAACCGACTGCGCCACCCAGGCGCCCCACAAATGCTCTCTTCTAACTAATTAAATCTATATGTCTCATTCTTACATTTATTGTGGTAACAGCTGTAAATTCTGAGGGCAGAGAGCAACCTCACCTCAATTTTTATAGGCCACAGCATCTAGCACAGTACAAATTTAAAATATACTGGTAAACTTCACAGACTTTGTAACACAAAACCTAAGTGTCCAAATCAGCACATCAGTTAATTTTTTTTAAGTGTTAGCTATTATTTTTTTGAGCTTTTATAGCAGTTCTAGTTTCATGAACTATCAAAATGCAAAGTCCTTCCTTAGTTTTCTCAATTTTCATTATCTTTTATCTCTACACAAAATTCAAACCATTTTTATTTACTAGACACAAGAAAAGTTCTTAATGCTTTTGGCTTCCAGCTCTCTTTAACATGTAAGTTTTATACAGGTTGGTAAAACATGTTAGATTTCTGCCCAAAAATAATAGTTATCACAACATAAAATTCTCACGTTTGCTCTTAGTAACAGTTTGCCAGTTTAACTGAACAAAAACAAAAAGGAATCCAAAAGCTCTGCAATACTGCAATACTGTTTCCAATGTCTATAAAAATTATAAACATGGTTTCTTTCTTTCTTTTTTTTTAAGTAATCTCTACACCCAATGTGGGGCTTGAACTCAAAACCCCAAGATCAAGGGTAGCATGTTCTTCTAAGTGAGCCAGCTAGGTGCCCCCAAAATGGTTTCTAATCTATCGGTCTCAGACCACTTCACAGCTTCAATTTCAGTACCACAAAACCTTAATAAATTGGGTATTCTCTGGAGGCTGAATAACATTTCCCACAAAAAAAAAATACTACTAATCAAAATACATTTGTACTTAATAAAATACTACCATATTTCACTGAGTCTAAGACATTATCAATTGTTAAAACACACCATTATTTTATGAATCATTAAGAAAGAAAAGCATTACCAATTAAACTATGACATCTGTAAGATGAATCCCAATTTCAAAGGTGTTGGATAGTGAACAAGGCAGTGTACATCCTAGAATCTATGAAACACAGTAATTCATTTTGTCAAAAGGTAGTTTCTCAAGCAACGAATTCTTTTTTATTTTTAAGTTTATTTATTTATTTTGAGAGAGAAGGAGAGAGAGGGCAAGGGGGGCAGGGCAAAAAAAGAGAGAGAGAGAATCCCAAGCTGGCTCCATGCTGTCAGCACAGAGCCCCATGCAGGGTTCAATCTCACAAACCCTGAGATCATGACCTGACTGACAAGAGCCAGATACCTAACCAAGTGAGCCACCCAGGCACCCCATCAAGCAATGGATTCTACAAGTCCAGCTACCATCATTTGGTTTCCAAGAAATTTCATGACACTTAAAGAGAGTCTTCTTAAATTAAGTACTAACACCCTAAAATGTCCGTTGAATAAATGAGTAAAAGTTACTTCAGTGGCTTATTTTTAATAATGATAGAAATTAACAGCTCTACTTTACTGAAGAGTATCTTCTATAGATCAGGCTCTTGCTGGTACTTTCATATATTATTACATATAATTCTCACAATAACCTTAAAAGGTAGGTACTATCCTCATATTACACACAAGAAAACTGAGGTTCAGAGAAAAAACTTTGTAAAGGCCTCACAGACAATAAATGAGGGAAATGCAATTAAGCCAAAAATTTAGATAAAATTAAAGCTACTTTCTCTACTGTCTTCATATATGAACAGATTTCATAAATCCTCAAAGAACATTTTGCTTTATCCTACTTGGTCCTCAAAGTTATTTTCCTCACTCTGTTAGTAGCCAAATTTCTTTTTTTTTAAATATTAATTATAATCTATTGTCAAATTGGTTTCCATACAACACCCAGTGCTCATCACAACAGGTGCCCTCCTCAATTCCCATCACCTACTTTCCCCTCTTCCCCACCCCCCATCAATCCTCAGTTTGTTCTCAGTATTTAAGAGTCTCTTATGGTTTTCCTCCCTCCCTCTCTGTAACTTTTTCCCCCTTCCTCTCCCCCAAGGTCTTCTGTTAAGTTTCTCAGGATCCACATACGAGTGAAAACATATGGTATGTCTTTCTCTGACTGACTTACTTCACTTATTCACTTAGCATAATACCCTCCAGTTCTGTCTACATTGCTACAAATGGCCAAATTTCATTCTTTCTCATTGCCAAGTAGTATTCTATTGTATATATAAACCACATCTTCTTTACCTATTTGTCAGTTGATGGACATTTAGGCTCTTTCCATAATTTAGTAGCCAAATTTCTCAAATGGTAAGTACATACAGGTTGTCTCAATGACTTTAACCTCTTAAAACCTGGAAGATAGTTTGCAAAACACAATTTATATTCAGAATCCACCAATAAGCTCCCTTTGTCACATCCAAAGCCTATTCTTTTTCTTTTTTAATGTTTATTTATTTTTGAGAGAGGAAGAGAGCAGGGGAGGGGCAGATAGAGAGGGAGATAAGAATCTGAAGCAGGCTCCAGGCTCTGAGCTGTCAGCACAGAGCCTGACGCAGGGCTCAATCTCTTGAACCACAAGATCCTGACCTGAGCAGAAGTCGGGCACTTTAACTGACTCAGCCACCCAGGCACCCCCCCAAGGCCTATTCTTAATTCTCATTCTTACTGACCTGTCCACAGAGCATATCACTGCTAATAACCCATTTATCTCTACATCTCCAGTCTTGTAACAATGTATTTTCCAAGACTTCCTCTGTTTGCATCTTTACTTTTTTGCCTTACATACTTTCCCTTAGTGAATTCTTTAATTACTATCTCAATTATAATAATCTTATCTCTTAATACCATTTTTCAAATCCTAGCTCCTTCTCTACACACAGACATCTCACACATGAAATCAGCATATTTAAGATCTAATTTCATGAGTTTACCATTCCCAAAGGTAGCTATCCTCTACCAGTTTCCCTAGGTTTAAAACTTTATATTGAATTCTTCCCTCCTTCACTCCTTATAAAATGAATATTGAGGCACCTACACAATAAATCACTGTGCTAAGCACTAGAAAGTGATGCATTAAAAAATGTTTAATAGTATTACTTTATGCCTACCAATGATATTTTTATTTAATTTCAAATATTAATGATAATAAAATGATCCAACTACTAAAATATTGTGTATGTTTGCAAATTTCACCATTTGTAAGGAGGTTGTTACTTTAATGGGATATTCTGTGTTTAGCATGGCAGGTTCACAAAATATGCATTAAATTATTATTAATAATCACTGATATCATTAAAAATTTTAAATCATTGTAATTAAAGCTGGTTAAATAATGGTTTATTAATAAGTGTTCCTTACATAAAACCCACCATGTTAAATAATAGTCTCTAAAATGAAACAAAGGTTAAAGGAGAATTTCAAAATACTGCATTTGATCATTTCTTTCCCTAAAATATTTTTTTTCTCTAATACTGTATGTTTATAAATCAATTCTACTAAGGCTTCATAACAAGAGTGAAAGAAAAAAAAGTTACCAGCTTTCTTCCCAGTTTTTCTTCTATCCCAAAAACTAAAGAAACTGTCAAAAATGTTTAAATTAATCTTTTTATCTCAGCAATAACCATCAACAAGTAACAACAAAAACTTTGTGTTCTGTGAAATATCAGGCTTTTTTAAAAAGGTAAACTTCTTTCATCTTCCATTTATCCAATAAATGAATAAGCAATATCTAAGTTGTTTTTTCCCAGTTAGAGTTTCACTGATTCCCTTCCCCAAGTTGTCTCAAGAATAAATAAATTAGAGGGCACTTGGATGGCCCAGTCAGTTGAGTGACCTGCTCTTGATTTCGGCTCACGTCATGATCTCATTGTTGTGAGATTGAACCCCAGGTGGGACTCCGCACTGGACATGGAGCCTGCTTAAGATTCTTTCTCTCCCTCTGCCCCCCCCACAAATAAATACATAAATACATAAATAAATACATAAAAATTAAAAGAATAAAATCAACTAGGAAACTGCTCAACTGTTAGTTTCAAACCACTAGAGATAGATATGTAATAATGGCTAATATACATACAACACTTACTACACGTAGTATTATTACTTACCACACATATGTACTAAGTGCTTTCCAATTATTAATTCAGTTAATTTCATATGATCCTCTAAAGTAGGCACTATTATCATGTCCAATTTAAGGATGAGAATACTGTAACACGGAAAGGCTAAATGACTTGCCCAAGCTCACAGGATTATTATAATAACTTCAATTTCAGTGGTCTCTAAAGCAATGTACTTTCTAATTTCTCCATCTATCAAGAACAGAACTGTTCAAAGTCCATGATACTAACCAAACAAATTCTAGAGAAAACATTTTGCAGCCCTCTCTAGCAAATATCTAATGGCAGTATAATTTGAAGTACTTATATTTCAAAACTCCTATTTCAAACAAATATATTCAACTCAAAAAGAAAGGTTTATAAAAAGATGTATGAAATCTGTGATTAGAAGTGGTAACTAACCTGCTTATTAACACTTTTGTTATCTACTATTATAAAAACATTTGAAAAACAACAGAAAGATATATCTCAATATATCTCAATATATCTCACTGATCACATTTGAGTTTATTACCTAAAACTAAAAAAAGAACTAAATCTGCATTCACTGACTAAACAAAAGAATAAGAAAACACTAAATTGATATCAAAGTAATTTATTTCTAGAGCTCTAGCCACATTCTGTGGGGACAAACATGAACTTTTCTTATTTTCTGCATTCATTCTTCAACCATGCTCTTATAAATTTCTTTCTCAACCTTTAATGACATCCCAGATAGATCCCATGGCCTTTTGGTCACTTTCAGTAATTTAAAAAAGAAGTTGCTAGGGGCGCTTGGGTGGCTCATTCAGTTAGGCATCTGACTCTTGATTTCAGCTCAGGTCATGATCTTAGGGTCATGAGATCAAGCTTCATGCACAGAGCCCACTTAGAATTCTCTCTCTCCCTCTCTCTGCCCCTCCCACACTCGCTTACTGTCTCCCTTAAAAACAAAAATTAAAAAAATTAAAAAGTTGCTAAACATGGTAGACACTGCCAGATGTAGATACCTTGACAGGTATCTATTACTCTGCCTGACATATACACAGTAAGCATTAAGTAAAATTATATACCATTACTATCAAATTTTATCAAATCTAAGATGTAATATACACCATTAATAGTAATTAATAGTAATATACACCATTATTTTATGTGCTTCTAAAAATGAAAAATGTATCTGCAAATTAACCTACAACACAACATTAATTATAAGACATATCCTGATTTTGGTATTAAAATATGGGAAAAATACACACTAAAATTGATTAATTAAGCTACTATTCAAGCCCTCAATATTTTCAGCTATACTGTTTGGTTTTCCTGTCTTTGGTCTTATTCTCTCCAATACATCTTCCAAGATCTAAATTATACATTTCACTTTGCACTGATCCCTCTCCACTAACCTCTTCTTTAAAATCCTTGATGTTTCACACCCAGGAAGTGTTTAAACTCAGCAAGGTACTCATCCCTTCACCCCTTGATCCCTCCCAGTCCACCCTTCCAACCTCACTCCATTAGTTCTCCAACATATCCACTAAACCAGATTTCATTAATATGCTTAGATACTTCCACCTATTTATGCCTTTGCCTAGTATTATTCTGTCTGCCTAGATTACCCCCCATGTGGAGCCTGCTTGAGATTCTCTCTCCCTTTTCCTCTGCCCCTCCCCTGCTCATGCTCTCTCTCAAAAATTAAAAAAAAAATTAAATGTTTATACAGCAGTGATACGCCTCAGCAATGTACATTGGTGAGCAGGAAGCCAATATTCTTATCCCAGGCTCTTCTATCAGCTAGTTTCAAGACTCTGACCACATAATCTTGGCCTCTCTACCTCAATTTATTCATCTATAAAACAGAGAGGTTGAGAAGGTCTTTCTCAACTCTAAAACCAATTCTAGTATTAGAAATTAAATTTTCATTAAAAAACTGAAAAGAACTAAAAGTAGATATCCTCTAAAAACTCCCAACAATTCACTCAAGCTATTTGGTTATACTTAAGAATACACATGTGAATTTCACCTCAACTAAAAAAAAAAAAAAAAATACAGCCTATAACTTAAATAATGTCTAATTTACAAGTGAACAGGGAATTTATTTCAAAACCACATAATTGTTCTTAGGTGGTTTTCTTTATATAAAAAGGTTAAGGACCATTTTTAATATAAATATTAATATTTAACATTAATTCATTCATTAATTATTGATATAAATATCACAGATAACAGGAGTAATGGCTAAAATCAACAAAGCCATTTTCCAAGAAAACTTGAATTGGGCAAGCCCAGAGTGACAAATTTTAAGGCTCAGTTTATACAACATTAATACCATTGAGCTCTCTAGAGGAGAAATAATTTTTATAACAAATATATAGCTCTTACTATGTGCCAGGCATTGTTCTAAGCACTTTCTATATTTTAACTCCTTTAATCCTCCCAAAGACCTAGAACTACTATTATTATCCCTATTTTACAGATGAGGAAACTGAAGCACAGAGTGGTTAAGTGACTTGCCTGAGGTCTCTCATCTAGTAAACTGTGGAGCTGGAATATGAGCTAGGCAGTATGGTTTAGAGTTTGTTCTCTACGCATTTTGAACATACTAGCATACAAGGCAAAATAATAAGCAATAAAGTGAATCAGGGTAATTGTGTTAACTCAGCCACTAACCAAGTCATGTAACCCTGAATCACTTAACCTCTCTAAACCTCATTTCCCATTAAGTAAAAAAGGGAATTGGGCTAAATAATCTCAGAAATTCCTTACGGGGATAATTAACATTCCATGATCTATCATCTGGAAGCCAAATGCCACAACTGCAGCATACAACAGCTATGCCCACTTTATCTTCCTCTTTTTACTCTTATTACTAATATCTTATCTTTTTCTTATGGCCTCATCTTCATAAGGTCCTCTATTTACCAGCTGCCTATCTAATAATAGTTACCCTGATAATCTTGAGGAAAATATAAATTAACTCTGGCCTCCAGACCACACTCTACTACCTCCAAAACGTGCAGACTGAGACCTAGGACTGAAAATAGACCAGCCATTACTTTAGCAGATGCTCAAGAATAGGTCAGACCAGGGGCACCTGGGTGGCTCAGTCGGTTAAGCGGCCGACTTCAGCTCAGGTCATGATCTCGCGGTCCGTGAGTTCAAGCCCTGCGTCGGGCTCTGTGCTGACAGCTCAGAGCCTGGAGCCTGCTTCCGATTCTGTGTCTCCCTCTCTCTGACCCTCCCCCGTTCATACTCTGTCCTCTCTCTGTCTCAAAAATAAATAAACGTTAAAAAGAATAGGTCAGACCACATCAAACTCTATATATGTATAAATAAAGGAACTTATTTATTTTTCCAAAGGTAGTAATAAGAATTAAAAGAAGGCTATCCACAATTAGCAGTATCAACATAATCAATTACTCAATGGCTCTAAGACTCAATTTCCCCAATCTATAAAACAGAGCTGACAACCTACCTTAATGGCTTGCTAATAAAGAGAAAATGTTTTTAAACTACTTAACATAGTGCCTAATACAGTAAGCACTCAAAAAATAACATCTGTTGTTACTTACAATTCCTGTATAAAAGCAAGAGCTCTAGGAGGGCCTGAGGGGCTCAGTCGGTTGAGTGTCCCACTCTTGATTTCGGCTCAGGACGTGATCCAAGGGTCATGGGATCAGGCCCTGTGTCAGACTCCACCATGCTTAAAATTTTTTCTCTCTCTCTCCCTTAGCCCCTCTCCCTCCCTCTCTCTCTCTCTCTCTCTCTCAAATAAAATTTTTTTAAAAAGCAAGAGTTCTAATGTATGACAGATTCAATTTCAAATCCTACTTGGTCTGCTACTTGCTAGGTATGTAGCCATGAACAAATGATTAATCTAAAATAAAAATAATAAATCATCTACCTTGCAAAGTTGTGAAGATTAAATGAGATTATTCTATATGAAGCAGCTGACACTGGGTTCCTAACTGCTCGATAAATGTCAATTCCATTCTCCTTAATGACAAGCAGACCACATATCACCTAATTCAATTCAAAGAAAAGAGAACGGAATTGGGAATCCCCAAGAAGCCAACTTTTTCCCCCCTTACATCCTTTGCAGTGGGGGAAATACCTGAGAATTCTCACCCAAGAGATTCCCTATTCCCCTACGTGCTTCCTAAAACTGGAGAACTTTTTCTCAGGCCATCTTTGAACCTTCTGAAAGGAGTCCTGTGTTCTAAGGCAGTAACTCTCAGAAACCCTTTCAGGGAGGGGTGCCTGGCTGGCTCATTCAGAAGACCATGCAACTCTTGCCTTGGGGTCATGAGTTTGAGCCCCATTATTAGGTGTAGAGATTGCTTAAGTAAATAAACTTAGAAAAAATTAAAAAAAAAAAGGGGGGGGGTGCCTAGGTGGCTCCATCAGTTAAGCGTCCAACTTTTGATTTCAGCTCAGGTCATGATCTCACACTGGTAAGATCAGCTCCGCACTGGGCGTGGAGCCTGCTTAAGATTCTCTCTCTCCCTCTCCCATGCCCCTCCCCTGCTCGTATGCTTGCACACATGCATTCTCTCTCTCTAAAAAGAAAAAAAGAAAAGAAAAAAAAAAGCAAAGAGAAAGAAAATGAGGAAGAAAGAGAGAGAAAGAGAGAGAGAAAGAAATAAAGGAAGGTAGGAAGGAAGGAAGGAAGGAAGGAAGGAAGGAAGGAAGCCTTTCAGGAAGCTCAAAAGATCCAAATTCTTTTTTTTTTTTTTTTCAACGTTTTTTATTTATTTTTGGGACAGAGAGAGACAGAGCATGAACGGGGGAGGGGCAGAGAGAGAGGGAGACACAGAATCGGAAACAGGCTCCAGGCTCCGAGCCATCAGCCCAGAGCCTGACGCGGGGCTCGAACTCACGGACCACGAGATCGTGACCTGGCTGAAGTCGGACGCTTAACCGACTGCGCCACCCAGGCGCCCCCCAAATTCTTTTTTTAATAACACTACAAAACTTCACTTGTTTTTTTCATTCTCGTTCTTTCACAAGTAAACAGTGGAGTTTCCCAGAGGCTGCATGAAGTGTGATAACATGTCTCTAGTAGAAGGTGTGCTTGTTACACTCCTGTGTTTTAAGCATTTCTCAGTTTTAATTTCTAATACAACATGTATCAGTAGACACTAGAATCCTCAATAATTTTTAGGAGTTTCAAATGGTTCCAAGGCCAAAAAGTTTAAGAACCACTGCTCTAAAGTACAGAAAAAGCCTACAAAGCACATGCATTACTCTGTGAATTACAACTTGACCAATTTAGCCTAAGTAAGTCACACAATAATCTAAAAACGTCCCACTTTACTGAATGATTACATTACAGCCCTTCAATTTTCAAAACAATCTCTTGTTCTCTCATCATTTATGAACAGACAGAACTATGTCTAAGGACTTATATCTCCACATTCCTAGTCCTCAGTCTTTGTAAATATTGCAGGTCACCCTCAATGAATAAGAGACTATATTTGCTTAATTAACATATTGTCCTCTTGTTACAGAGACGATGAAGTTGTAAGTTATGCTTACAGCAGGTTAATTATACTTTCCCCTGACCTCTAATAAATGAACAACTTTTTAAGAATTTTCTGATCAGCCCCTATAGACACCATACCTGCATGATGATGGGAATGGGTAACTAAATCTGTTCCTAGAAACAAATTAGATGGAAAGGTATAACAAAAAAAGTTTAAAAGTTCAAAAAGCTAAGGAGAAAGTCTCTTAGCCATTTACAAGTGACCCAAATTTATAACAATGTTCCAAGTCCTCAATCTGCAATCTTTCCTTTCTATACCATTTTTAATTCTGAAACACTGCGCTGACTGAAATACAAAGCCAAAACCAGAGGTGCCTGGGTGGTTCAGTTAAGCATCTGACTTTATCTAGGTCATAATCACATGGTCCCTGAGTTCAAGCCCCACATCAGGCTCTGTGCTGTCATGACAGCACAGAGACTGGAGCCTACTTCAGAGTCTGTGTCTCCCTCTCTCTCTGCCACCCCCCCCCCCCATTTGCTCACATTTGCACATGCCCTCTCTCAAAAAAAAATAAATAAACATTTAAAAATGAAACAAAAACAAAAAATACTATTGTTTTTTCTTTTTTTTTTTTTAAATATTTATCTACTGGGGGAGGGGGGGAGGTACAGAGAGAGAGGCAGAAAGAGAAACCCAAGCAGGCTCCACACTGCCAGCACAGAGCCTAACTTGGAGCTCGATCTCATGAACTGTCAGATTGTGACCTAAGCCAAAATCAAGAGGGAGATGTTTAACAACAGAGTCACACAGGCACCCCATCTTTTCTATTTTTAAGATAATGAAAGAGCTTGAGTTTCAGGACAAATCTATCAGCCTACAGCAAATAGTAGAACCCCTATAAACAGCTGTTGGAATGAATGGATAATTTAAGGCATTTGTTCATGAGCTTTGTCTACCTGGCTTCTTTCAGCATTTACTAGGTAAAAGGAATACGTGAAAAGGCAAATACAACTGGGTAAGAACCCTAGTGAATTTTGACACTGCTCTCAATTGCAAAGACTAGTTCAATACCAGGCAATCCGCAAACCAGCTTTGGTTAAGCTGCACAACTTGAACAAAGTCTTCCAAACCTTTTTTAAATATCATATCACTATCAAAAACAAAAACAATAGCTTACTATGTACCTCCTCCAGTATATGTATATTTATTGATAAATTATATCCTACAACTGTGTACATAATAAAACAGAATTTTTTAAATAGTTTCTTTAAAAAATGTTTTTTTAAATATTCATTTATTTTTGAGAGAAAGAGAGACAGAGTGTGAGCAAGGGAGGGGCAGAGAGAGAGGGAGACACAGAATCTGAAACAGGCTCCAGGCTCTGAGCTGTCAGCAAAGAGCCTGACGCAGGGCTCGATCTCGGGAATGGCAAGATCATGACCTGAGCCGAAGGCAGACATTCAATCCACCGAGCCACCCAGGTGCCCCTAAATAGTTTCTAAAAGATGAGATAATGATAAACAATTTTTATCTTTCATTTATAAATAGTACAAAAATATTTTCAACCTAAGAGATTATCAATACTTTTAGAAAACAACATACCTGAAAAGCTTATTTTTAAAAATCTAAGCTTAACATTTTGTGATATGGTATTTCAAAGGTCTAGCTTAAACTTCAGGAATTAGTTGATTATGAAACTTAATTATAATGGTTATAAATTGAAAAACAAACCACAAAGGCTCAATATTCTTAACACATAATATATGTTTATGGTGAAGTTCACTATGGAAGACAGTGAACTTACTTCAGGTGTGCTTGTGTGGCTCAGCTGATCAAGTGTTGGACTCTTGGTTTCAGCTCAGGTCATGATCTCAGAGTTTGTGAGATTGAGCCCTGAGTCAGGCCCTGGACTGATAGTGTGGAGCCTGCTTGGGATTCTCTTTCTCTCCCCCTCTCTCTGTCCTTCCTGCGCTCTCTCTCTCTCTAAATAAAGTTTTGAAAAAAATCTTATTTCAAAGAATTATCCTAATTATTTTGAATTTGGGGGGGGGGGCAAACTTCTTGTCAGATCTATCAGAAGTATGATTGTTTTTGTCTGTAATTTGGCTTACCAAAAGCTAGTACTAGAAGTAGAATTGTCAGCTCTGCCACTTTTTTGTTCACATGTGCTTGCTTTAGTGGTATTACTGTTGAGGTTCTTTACGGAAGTCTTTTTTTTTTTTTTTTCAAGTTTATTTATTAACTTTGAGAGAGAGAGAGAGAGAGAGAGAGAGAGCAAGTAAGGTAGGGGCAGAAAGAAGAGGAAGAAAGAGGATCCCAAGCAGGCTCCAGGCTCTCAGCACAGAGCCAGATGCGGAGCTTAAACTCATGAACCATGAGATCACGATCTGAGCCAAAATCAAGAGTCAGAGGCTTAACCAACTGAGCTACCCAGGCACCCCTACAGGAGTCTTTTTAAGTCCTATCCATTTTATAAGAGTTAGTTTAGTCGAAACTAGGTAACATCTGTAAATTCTACACAACCATAAACTAGAATAATTGCTATTTGCTTAAAGTGAACACACAAGTAAGAAACCTATTAGCAATCTTTCTCTTTTTCTCAGAACACCTCCTAACAAGGCCATCAAACTCACCCATTTATTAAATATTAGTAAAATTTTGTCTTATGCATAAAAATGAATATAACTAACAGTTCTAGTATTATCTTCTCTTACTCAATGGGAGTTTTGGGTACTCTCCTTTGGGGGCCATGGCACGAATATACTTAAAACCCCTAGCCAGCACAACTCAGTCAGTCTCTCAAATGCTTTCCAGATTAGGACTGGATTTGAAGCCAGGACTAACTTTCCATGGTCACCCCAGGTCAAATAAGATTCTTAGGTTCTTATGATCTGGGCCTTCATCCAAAAGCTGATCCAAAACCAACCTTGAGGGATGGATGGACAAGTATAATCTTTCCAGGATACTCATCCTAACACACTTTATTATACAAATATAATAAAGAATAGTAATAGGTTCCTCTCTTATACAACATTCATTCACTCATTTAAGAAACATTGGTAAATGCCAGGCATCTTATGGACACAATCATTTACAAGTGTTATCTTAAATACACTATACCGTACTTTCATTTGCAGAAGTGCCCGAAAGAAAAAGTGGTTTGTGCCCCATCGGGTGGCCAAACTGGAAATTTCAAACAAGTTCTAGCAAGACAAGTTAACCCTAACTAATCAACATAATACCTTTGGGAAATTGAAGCCTGCAACACAAGTGTTCTCATGGGATAGTTCTATAAATGAAAATCACAATAATGTCAGGGCAATGTTTCCTTACAATTGAAGATAGGGATGTACCGTTTATGCAGAATCTTTCCTTTTCCAAATCCTGCAAAAAAATTAATCAATGACTATCCCTTTTATTTATTTAAGTTAAACAGGGGCGCCTGGGTGGCGCAGTCGGTTAAGCGTCCGACTTCAGCCAGGTCACGATCTCGCGGTCCGTGAGTTCGAGCCCCGAGTCAGGCTCTGGGCTGATGGCTCGGAGCCTGGAGCCTGTTTCCGACTCTGTGTCTCCCTCTCTCTCTGCCCCTCCCCCGTTCATGCTCTGTCTCTCTCTGTCCCAAAAATAAATAAAAAACGTTGGAAAAAAAAAAATAAGTTAAATAAAAGTTTCAGTGGGTCAGTTTTCCACTCCCAAATTAAAATCTCATCAAAATTTTCTGAAAGAACTTTAATTTAATAATAGTCCTAAATTTGTTCTATCTTCTTCATATATCAAGTATAATTAAGCCATTAAAAAATATAGAAATTTAAAGCTAGATGGGTCCTCAGAAAATATAGCCCTGCGAGTTTAGAAACCATTAAGACCAGTTCTCTCACCTTACAAAGAACCTAAAGCCCAGAAAGAGGAAGTAATTTCATCAGGGTCACACATCTAGGGTGACCTGACTCCCAATGCTTACACATCTATGCTCAAGAGGCTAGCTATCTATATGTGATCCTAGACAGATGACTTAACCTCTCTGGACCTTTGTTTCTTTGTCTGAAAAAAAGAGGAAGTAGATAGTGTTCAAATTCCCCTGAAACTCTAAAATCCTGAAATTTAGATACCTCATTATTTTAGGAACCTACTCAACTCCAGTATACACTGAAAAAACCATTCTTAATTCCTGAGAAACCAAAGCAGCACAGGACCCTAGGGATGAAAACACAAGTCAGCAGCCGAAGGCACGAAATATATTTGCTTCTTTTGCTAATATTCTGTAAAATATTAACATGGCCATACTAGTCTATGTGGTTGAAACTGGTCTGTTAATTTTGATTAATCAATTACAGAGCTCTAAAATTGCAATCACTGATTCTAAATTTTTTTTAAAGTGCTCTTATAAAGATTTATTGATGTTCTATTTTCTATGCCAAGATTTACACTCAAATAGATTACTGGAAACAGGGATGGTTTCTGCTCATTTGTGTTTATTCTCTGTAAAAGCTATTCACAAGTGGATCAAACAGATTTTCTTTATATGGTTTCTTCTTATTGCTTCTCTTTTATGCTTTATTATTCTGCCTACGAAGATTGAGTTTATGAACTCCACAATTTATTTCTGAATTAGAAATTCTAATAATTTTTAGGTTATTTATGAGTAATAACACTAATAACAATTTTAACATTCCAAAAAGCAAAAACCATTAAAAGTTAAATAAAAAACTATGGGGGCGCCTGAGCGGCTCAGTTGATTAAGCATCTGACTCTTGATCTTGACTCAGGTCATGATCTCACGGTTGTGAGTTCGAGCCCCACACTGGGCTCTGCGCTGGCAGCAGGGAGCCTGCCTGCGATCCTCTCTCTCTCTCTCTCTCAAAATAAATAAACTTAAAAAAAAAACAAAAACCTATGAACAGGGTGCCTGAGTGGCTCAGTCAGTTGAGGGTCCCATTCTTGATTTTGGCTCAGGTCATGATCCAGCATCAGGTTCTGTGCTAAGAATGGAGATTTTCTAAGCTTAAGATTTTCTCTCTCTCTCTCTCTCCCTGTCCCTCTTCCTCTACCCCCCTCCCCACTGGCACACTGTCTCTCTTAAACAAACAAAAACCTATGAATCACAATGGACCTTGAAAAGCTCTCTGGCCCTATATATTCTTATCTTATGGAAAAGGAAAGAGCCCTGGAAAGATAAAAAGATTGTCCCCAGGGTCTCATAGCTAACATATACAATAACTAGCATTTATTGTGTGGCCATGTATACACAATAATACACATAATTATAGATGTAAAACAAAATTTTCAGTTTCTATCTAATGCTCTGCTTATCTCAAATAAAATTTAATGTAGTGAAATGACATAAAAACCAAAGAAGCTCAACAGTTCATCATGGTCCACAGCACTAGAAAGCACCCTAGTCTAGACATCAGAGGTAATACCCTAGAATTTCACCACTAGTGCTTGAAAAACAAATTCAAGTGTCTATTGCATGAACAGTGTTTCATGAGCATAATCTTCATATATCAGAAACTACGTGTTACTGCATTATAAGAAGATTCTTTTCTCCAGCAACAGCTAACATCTTTTAGAATGTCATTTTTCCCCAAAGTTTTTAAGTTGCCAAAATGCCCAGACTCTGAAAACTCTTATTTATGCCTCTTTAAATATTTTCAAAGGAACAGCACCAGCTCTTGAGAAACAATATAGCAACACAAATCCCAACCCTATAAAGAAATCTTTTTAATGGCTCCAATTCACAAAGAAAAGTGCCCCTTATTTAATTGTGCCTACCAAACAATGAGTTCATCTGGGACAGGAGTTAGGTAGTAGGGACTCTGCAGAATAAAATTTCAATTAGCCACAATAAATGAAATTTTTTTAACACCTTATAATTGCCCCAGGAAAGATAATGCAGTCACACATGTGCTCAGGAATTCTGTCCCTCTGTAACCAACCTAGAGTAACCCAATTGGGGTTAGTGTCCAAAGGGAGTTTATGAATGAGGAGTCCCAGAATTACTGTGGTCACTCCAGCCACAAAGCTGACATTACAAATCAAGAGGTAATTGCATTTTCAAACTAAATCTTATGTTACCCCTTCCAGCCTCAGCTACTCCAAATTAATACAATTCTATGAAAGTGCTGTAATACTTAAAATTAATCACAGCATACAACTAGCCACTATTACTTTTGCCCAAATCGAGCATTCCATACGTACTATAAGACAAGTATAAGATGTTGCTTCAGCATGCTTTTCCTATGCCTCTGTGAAGAACTGGCAGTGGTGCTGAAAATTACTACAAGATGAAAGACCAATGCCCTCCTTTCAATAAAAACCATCATCTGGACTCTAGCCAAGGTTTTAAAACTGACCGAGTGTTATTGGAAACAATAAATCAAAAACTCCACAGGCTGAAAAGCTAGTCCCTTATTTTATTCTTACAAAATGTAGCCACAAAACACTAAAGAAAATTAAGTGAAAGAAAGCATTAATAATTCTGGGTGTTTCATTTCTGGCAATAATCAAATACTGTATGTTACAAGGTGAATTTATTTTACAATCTTCAAGGTTCTGTTTACTTACACCTCTTTCCCTGTCTTCCCCAATTATTACAACTGCTTTATGAAAAATAAACTTGTGCTATTGCCTAAACACCCTATCACTGAACTTAAATAGACATAGACAACTAAAACATTTTAATTCATAAAATGTAGCTAACATATTTGAGTTTGTATTGATTTTATACTCTTTGTTCCCGCACATACATAGATGTGAATTCCTGGAGGTTACAGATAAGTCTTTCTTTCTCTATCCAGGAGCTGAATTGCCAGTTACTGAGAATAACCTATTGCAGTGCTTAAAAGCTCTTTAGGTATCTTGCCTTCTGAAAATATACATGGGTTCATTATCCTTACTCGTTCCTATATTAATGTAAGGTTCCTCATCAGTACCTACTGAATACCCTCCAAGCTGTTATCACAGCAATTAGGGGGGAAGGGGGCCATGATATCTACAATACACAGGTATGTTTTAAAAGTACATTGTTTACAATACAGTACTTTTCTCCCTGGCTAACAAAATTTTAGAAAAGAAAACCTGAAAAATTTAATTATTCTCTTCTCTTCCCTTCTTCCTCTTCCTCCTTCACTCCATTCCAAAACAACAGGACAGTCAAAACCAGAGATGTGATTACTTTGTATACTTCATGCAATCAGTAAAAAGACCGTCACCGTCTTATTATCAAAACAGAATAGATGATTACAATACGTTTGCATACAGTAACCACTGCATATGTGATATACATTTAAATCAAATTTCAACCCTGTTACAAAGCCTTTGTCAACAGTGGGCAAGTGGGGAAAAGCGGAAGGGCTCTGTGGAATGAAGAAAATCGCTAACGGGGCTTATCTCGGAAGAGGATTCCTTGGTGAGAGGTGAGCAGAGAGAAACAAAACCTAACCTTGGCGAGGGGGCGCTCGCCCAGGGTGGGGACGAGAGGTCAGAGTGAGTGGGGAGGAGGGGATTAGCGCGGAACCGCCGCGACCCCGGGCTGCCCTCCCACCACTACTCCCCCACCTGCGGCTCGCCCTCCCACCACTATTCCCCAGCCCCGGCGGAGCTGTGCCCTCCCTCCCGGCCCGCCGCCTGCATATCCGTTACCCCGGCGGCAGCGGGGCTGCGGGGGAGGGGAAGGTCAGCGGGGCCCAGAGCGGGGCAGCCGCGGCGGGGATGCCGCAGTGGCTCCCCGCGGCACCAGGTCAAAGTCCGCCCAGGCGCGGGGAGGCAGCAGGAGCGGAAGGCGGCAGCGGAGGTCTGCACTGGCGAGATGGTGGCCCCTCCGAGTCCTCCCACACCCCAGCTGCTGCCGGTACCTCATACTGGATGTACTGCTTCCTCCACTCGGGAGTGATGTGCGCGGAGAGGTGCTCGGCGAACTTCATCCTGCCGTTTCCCCCTCACTCCCACTCCGGTCCAGCAGTTACTGGCGGCGGCGGCGGCGGCAACAGCGACTCCGACTCCTCCCCACATGGGCCCCGGCGCGGCACGGCGCTGCGCTTCTCTCCTCCTCCGCCGCCGCCGAGGTCTCCTCAGAGCCGCCCTCCCGCCATCTTCCTCCTCCTCTCCATAGCCCCGCCCCGTCCCGCCCTCTAGACGTCATCGCCATGGTAACCGCCTACGCCGCACCAACGAAGAGGGAGGGATAGGGGGCGGGGTTTGGGGGGGGGACATTCCTCGAGGCGCCTCCCCTTCTGGGCCGGACGTGCTGGAGGCACCTCCCCTGACCTCTTCCGTCTGACTCCCGTTGGCCTTACAGCTAGCTGCTCTCTACCGCCTGCCTGGAAAGCGGTAGTTTTGTTATTGCAATTAATATTAACACGTAGACAAAATAATTCACACAAGACGTTTGTATTTGCAAAGAATTGTGCAGTTTTTCATTTTAATATTTGTTCTTCATAAAACTCTTAAGGATGGATTAACATTAATCCAAATTGAGTGAGTAAAACAGGCTAAATAGTTAAGGACCAAATGTATTTAAAAGAACTGTATTTTACATGTTCTAGGTGCTCAATAAATGCTTGTTGAATTTAATTACAGACGTCAGTGCCAAAAATTGCACGCTGCTTATGAATTGCAATGAAATTATCTAGTCCCAGGGCTACCAGAAAGGTCAATAACAACACCTGAACCCAAACCACTACTGGGGAGGGATGTAGCCAGAGAAGAGTACTACCTGGACCTGTGACGTCCTGGGAGTACTACCTGTACTTCCCTGTGACTCGGGATTCCAAGTGAGGTTGAGAGGAAAACCAATTTTGGGAGGAAAGAGAATCCCCTAGGGGTACCGTGGCAACCTCACCCCCAGGAAGACCAGAAATGAATCAGCATGGAGCCTGAACTGTCCTAAGGAAGCATAGGGAATATAACGCTCACAGAGTTTGGAGCTCCTTTTGAGTGTGGGAGTGCTTGTCCTAGAGGATCTGATTTGGGACAGAAACCAAAGTTCTTCCCTGAGTGAAGAAGCCTTGGATAATAACAGCTAGCATTAATGAAGCACTCACTGTGTACATTCCAAACACTGTTCTAAACCCCTTACATGTACTCTGCTGTCCTTTAATTCCCACGATTTTGATGAGACCCAAAGAGACCAGGGACTACGGTGACCAGGACAGTATTCCAAGATATCAATCTTTGCTGTTGGGTTGTTTGTTTGTTTGTTTGTTTGTTTCTCTCTCCTTTCCCCTTTCCCTTCCTCTTGACTCATGCCAGTAGGCATTCTGCAATCATTTCCTCTGGAGAGAGATTAGACATGATGGAAAATGGGCATAGGCTATGAGTCTTTCTAACTATGGTACAAAAGTTTCAACCACTGGTAAAAGGGTAGTCATGCTAAGAAGGAAAAAAAAAAAAAGAGCGAAGATTCCTCCCACCTCAACATCATACTCCTCTCCCCACCATAACAATCCCCCTCTACTGGAGGTTAACATTCCTAGGAGAAACAGATAGGTAAAGAGAAGACTATGACCCCAGTAAAGAGACAGAACCACAGAGAGAAAATGGCTGCATGATGCACCTAGCAAGATGGAACCAGGAGCAAGTACAAAATAGAATGCTGGGCCCTTAGCCAGGTATGAACTAGAATGCTACATTCTTGGCAGCAACTCCCGTTGACCATGCATCCTGCTCTCAACAGCGCCATACTTTGTTGTCTTCACTGTGCATAAGATTCTGGATCCAGGGCCTGACCCAGGAAAGAATGGAAATCCTCAATACTAGCTCTATAACCAACAATTGTTAGTATTTCTCATGCCTGATCCAGAGCTCCGGCACTCAGTTAGATATGAAAATCTTCATTTATTACAGAAGTAGATTTAATGTTTCCTTATTCTGCATTTCTTCAGGTGTTTCACCGCCAGAAACATCAAATTCTTAATATTTATTGAACAGGTACCTTCTGCAGAGCTCTGTGCTAGATTCTATAAATAATAGCCTGAGTAACTTTATTCTGAATCAGAAGGGCCCCTCGCTTACACTTTCTTTTGTAAATAGGCAAATAAGTCTTCATTTAACAAAACTATACTGAGTACTATGATATGCTGGTCATGCCACTTTGGGAATGAAGGACAGTTCAAAACTAGGGGCGCCTGGCTGGCTCAGTTGATAGAGCATGCAACTCTTGATCTTGGGGTCATGAATTCAAGTCTTACAATGGGAATGGAGCCCACTGAAAAACAACAACAAAAAAAAATTTAGTAAGACTGTCTTTTTTTTTTTTTTTCAAGGACATCACAGTCTGGTCAGAGAGAGAAGCAAACAGACCAAGAGCTAGACTCTAGTGTGATACATGCTGAATTTGAGGTATGTACAAGGAAACAAACATGCAACTGACTGGGAAGGAAAGGATGACATTCCAGAGAAGGTGCCTTTGAAATATATTCAAACAACTATGACAGAGAGAAAGACACTCCAAAGATCTCAAAGGCAGAAAGCAAAGAGAAGTCAAGATTGTTAAAAAAGGTCAAAAAGTTGTCTGACTGGAATATCCTTTAAGGCAGCTAAATGTCCACTCTTCAGAGAAACTCTCCCTGGTCCCTTCCCTTCTTTCCACAGTTTGGCTCCCACATCGCCCTGGAGCAATCCCCTCACTGTGTAGTCAATGGTAATTTGTGTCAGACTATGAGCTCCTTGAAGACAAATTGTTCATTTCTCTTGTTTTCTCCAGTTTAGCATGGCACCTGGCATTTAAGTACTCCATAAATGTTAGAGGAACAAAGAAAAGAAAGAAGGGAGGTAATAAGGAAGAGAGAGGCAGAAGAGGAATGAAAGGGCAATTTTCATGGAAGGAAGTTGCAGGAAATAAAATTAAGTTGGAACAAGACTGTGAAGGAATACATGATGACCACAGAGGCATGATGTGAGTCTTTGAAGATACTGAAGCAGTTAAGTGACTAGCTGTGGCTTAGGAAAGCAGTAGTAGATTCCTAGTTTAGAACACTAGATCAGGAAATAGACCTAAATCAAAATACCAACTCTGGTATTTTTTTGATGTTTATTTATTTATTTTGAGAGAGAATCCCAAGCAGGCCCCGTGCTGTCTGCACAGAGCCCTCACTAACCATGAGATCATGACCTGAGCTGAAACCAAGAGTCAGACACTTAATTGAGACACCCAGGCACCCCAACTCTGGAATTTTTAATAGGTGTGACCTTAGGCAAAGTACACTAGCTCCTAATGCCTCAGTTTCTTCATCTCTCAAATGGGGATAATAACACCTCAGGTTATGGGAATTAAATGAGATCTGCATATAAAGGGCTTAGCACAATGACTGGTTGACCATTCGATAATCAGCAGCCCCTAAAAAGCCTCTGTCAGCAGTATGAAGGGTGGACTAGAATGAGGACAAATCAGAAACCAATATACTAACAAGGACCTATATAGCACTTTCTCTGTGCCAGATGCTATTTTAAATACTTTACAAATACAAAGTTATTTAGTCCTCACAAGGACCCCAGGAGGTAACCACTGTCATTATACTCATTTTACAGATGAGTAAACTGAGACAGAATACTTAAGAATCTTGCTCAGGGGCGCCGAGGTAGCTCAGTCAGTTGGGCTCCAATTCTCGACTTTGGTTCAGGTTTTGATCTCAATGGTTCGTGAGTTCGAGCCCCACGTTGGGGCTTGCTTGGGATTCTCTCTCTCTCTCTTTCAAAATAAATAAATAAGCATTAAAAAAAAAAAGAATCTTGCTCAAAATCACCTAGCTAGTAAATGGTAGAGCTGGGTTTGAACCCTGGCAATCCAGCTCCAGAGTCCTTGTTCTTGACCACTACATTATGCTATTGTTGCCCGTCATAGTAATGGACAGAAGGAGGTATAACATGGGATTCTAACTCTAATGAGTAAATGGATGATGTTGCCGTGAACTGAGATAAGGAATGGAAGTGGTGGGTGCGTTTGGGGGATTCCTGGTTGTGTTAAATAGTTAGGAGTCTATGAGACATGCAGTACTCCAATTGGCAATATGATCTAGGGCTCTGAAAAGAAACAGAAGAGCTGAAGACTAGGGGGAGCCATTCATATTTAAGTGAAAAGCAAGTCCTGATAAATCTGCCTATGGAGGGAGCATACGCTGAAATGGAAAGGGGTCCAAGGGAGCATCCTGATATTAGTCTGATAAAGAAGATGAAACAAAGAAGGAGGCTGGGGTGTGGCCAGAGTGGGCAGCACCATAATCAAAGAAGCCATAAAGAAGATGAAAGTCTCATAAGGGCAGCAGTGATCAACAATGTCCAATGTTACAGAGAAGTTGAGTAGAACGACTTCTAGTCCAATTGGGTTTAGCAATTAAAGAGTCACTGGTAACCTCAGAAAAAGTGACTCTGATGACATGAAGGGCTGCAGAAGTCTGAGCAGCGAACAGCATTTTGTTTTCATATATCTTAAGTTGCATTTATTCTGTGTACATGTTATAGAAAAACCTGGAGTGAGAACTTAATAGTATACTCAGCAATTTATCTAGAAATTCATAAGTGCTGAGTCTGAACACTTTATATTTATCACATCTAATTCTAAGTTTGGGAACAGTTATACTTACCACAAAGTAACTGTTCTAAAACTTAGAATTATGTGTGATAAATATAAAGTCAAACTGTTGCTTGAGCAAAGGAGACTGGTGATCATGCTGAAAGGTAAGGATCTGACCTGAAGAGGGATCAAATCTTGAGCTACACCTCCCATTGAAGCTGAATGAACAAAGGTGTCACAGGAATAAAGGTCATGTTCTTAGTACAACCCAGACCCTAAATTATATGTGACCCATTGCACTTTTAAAATATGATAGACTTATAGACCTACTGTGGGTTCAATAGATGGACTTCAGATGGTTCATGACCCCCATAAAATCACAAGTAAAACCTGGCGTGTTTTTTGAATATTTTTCTGAAGGGTCCACATCATTTCCCAAAAGTTTCTACACCTCAAAAATATTTATTTAGAACATGAGTGCCAAGGCACTAAACACCCCTCTCAAGAAACCAAAAACAAAAACCAAAACAAACAAACAAAAAACTAACATAAAGAATTTACAAATGAAGTTTCAAATGACTCAGTAATTTCTAGAAATACTTTATTTTAACACAATTTTGGTTAAATACACCATGAATATTTTTTTAAGGAGCAAGAAGGGTATTTTACAAGTTACAAAAGAGCATTTAAAATATTCTTTCATTCATGGGGTGCCTGTGTGGCTCAGTCAGTTAAGCATTTGACTCTTGGTTTCGGCTCAGGTCATGATCTCATGGTTTGTAAGTTCGAGCCCCACACAGGCACTGCACTGACGGTGCAGAGACTGTTTGGGATCCTCTCTCTCCCTCTCTCTCTGCCCCTTCCCCATTCATTCTCTCTCTCTGTCTCAAAATAAATAAATAAGTGAACTTAAAAAATAAATAGGGGCACCTGGGTGGCTCAGTCGGTTAAGCATCTGACATCAGCTCAGGTCATGATCTCACAGTTTCTGGGTTTGAGCCCCGCGTTGGGCTCTGTGCTGATAGCTCAGAGCCTGGAACCTGATTCAGATTCTGTGTCTCCCTCTCTCTCTGCCCCTCCCCTGCTCACATTCTCTCTGTCTCTCTCTCTCTCTCTCAAAAATAAATAATTTAAAAAAATGTTAAATAAAAAAATAAAAAATAAATAAAATGTTCATTCATTCAGCAAAATATTTATTGAACAGCTACTACTTACTGGGCATTGTTCTAGGCACTGTTCTAAATAGAGCAGTGAATAAAACAAAGTCCTTCACCTAATGGAATGTGCTTCATATGGGAGGATATAGACAATAAACAAATTAACCAGTGTGCAGTAGGTTAGATGAGGATAGATTTAGGGAGAAAAATAAAACAGAGTAAAGTATAGAAAGACTGTTGTATGATTTTATATAGAGTAGTCAGGAAGGGACTTACTGATAAGGTAATTTTTAATCAGAGATCTGAAGGAAGGGAAAGAGAGAACTACGTAGATAGGGGTTGAAGATGGAAGTCGGGTGGGGGAGTAAGATTCAAAGGAGAGGTATCAGCAAGTGCAAAGGCCCTGAGACTAGAATGTTCTGTGTGTTGGAGAAATAGAAGGATGCCAGTGTGATGAAGGAATGTTTCAGGGAGGAGCATCAGGTCAAACAGATAGTTGGGAGCCAAATCCCTTAGGGTCTTGTAGGCCACGGTAAAGACTTGGGCTCTGAGTGAATTGAAGCTTTGGAGATTTTATGTTTTTTGGGTTTTGTTTTTGGTTTTTGTTTGGTTTGGTTTGTGTTGGGTTTTGGTATTTCCTTTTCCCTTCACATGTGGGAATAACCACCTTTTTTTTTCTATGCATTTCTAACAACTGTAGTAAAATACACAGAACATAAAAAAATTTTTTTTTAATTTTTTTTTTCAACGTTTTTTATTTATTTTTGGGACAGAGAGAGACAGAGCATGAACGGGGGAGGGGCAGAGAGAGAGGGAGACACAGAATCGGAAACAGGCTCCAGGCTCCGAGCCATCAGCCCAGAGCCTGACGCGGGGCTCGAACTCACGGACCGCGAGATCGTGACCTGGCTGAAGTCGGACGCTTAACCGACTGCGCCACCCAGGCGCCCCTAAAAATTTTTATTTTAACCATATTTTAAGGGTACAATTCAGTGGCATTAAGTACATTCACAGTGTTGTACAACCATCATCACCATGTATTTCCAGAGCTTTATCATAATCCCAGCTAGAAATTCTATACCCATTCCTCCCTCCCCGACAGTCCTCCCTCCCCGACAGTCCTTGATAACCTCTACTTTACATTCTGTCTTTATGAATTTGTTTATTCTAGGTAACTCATATATGTGGAACCATAAAATATTTGTCCTTTTGTGTTCGGTTTATTTCACTTAGCAAAATGTTTTCAACTTTACCCCTGTTGTAGTATATGTCAGCATTTCCTTTTAATTCTGAGTAATATTCCATTGCTACCACTTGCTAGACATAAATACACCATTTGTTAGTGGTAAACAATAATCATTTATGCCATTCATTAGTGGCCAACAAAATATACTACATTTTGTTTACCCTTTCGTAAGGAAGTACCACAAACTACGTGGCTTAAAGCAACAGAAATTTATTCTCTCACAGCTTGGGAGACTTGAAGTCCAAAGTCAAGGTTTCAGCAGGTTTACGTTCTCCCAAAGTCTCCAGCAGATGATCTGTTCCATGCCTTTCTAGTGGCTTCTATTGTGGCTGGCAATCCTTTCACTTCTTGGCTTGCAGCTGCTTGACTCCAATCTGTGCCTCCATCATCAAATGATGTTCTTCCTGTGTGTCTGAATCTTTGCAGGGCTGTTCTCCCTCCCTTGTGTCTGTTTTCTTATAAGAACAACAGTCTTACTGGATTAGGGCCCACCCTAATTGAGTATGACCTCATCATAACTTGATCACATCTGCAAAGACCCAACTTCCAAATAAGATCACATTCATATGTACTGGGGGCTAGAATTTAAACATGCCTTTTGGAGGGATATTATTAGATGGGGAGACACAAGCCAACCCACAACATGGGAACACTGGAAAGACAATATTGGAATAATCCAAGAGAGAAATGATGGTAGTTTGGAGCAGGAAATCTGGAAATTGGCTATATTTTGAAAATAGAATCAACAGGATTTACTAGTGGATTAGATGTGAGATGCGAGCAAAAGAGAGGTATCAAGGATGACTCCAAGGTCTTTTCCCTGAGCAATTACAAGAACGGGATTGGGGAATGTTACAGAAGGAGCAAGTTTGAGGTGCAGGGTGAAACTCAAGAGTTGAGTTTGAGTGTAAGATGTTGAAGATGCCCGTCAGATGTCCAATAGGCAACTTAGAATTTGAAGATCATCAGAGAGGCACTGGATGGAGATACAAATTTGTGAGTCAACAAAATAAAGATGATGTTTGAAGCCATGAGATTCCATGGGATTGCCCAGGAAGTGAGTGTAGATAGAAAAGAGAAGAGGTTTGAAGACAGATCCCTGGGGTATTCCAGTACTTAAAGGTTCAGAAGATGGGGAAGAATCCGCAAAGACGAAGAAGAGTTTATGATGAAAGGAAGCCAATACAGTGAGAAATGGTCATTATTTCAGGAAATATTTCTGTAAATAGGAATGGAGTAATAAGATGATAGGTAAATTGGAATGGGATAATGGAGGTTTTTTTTTTTTAAAGATCAGAGAAATACAGTATGTATATATCCTGATGGAAATGATTCAGTGTAGAAAGGAAAACTGACTATACAGGAAAGAAAGGGGATGTAAATTTTCTCTATGTAAAACTTGACGTAAAATACACATGTGTTTGAATAGTGAGACAGGATCAAGAAGGATGTTCAGAGTGGTTACCTCTGGGTTAGAGATTTCAAGGGATGTTTACTCCTTGTATTATTCTGTATGGCTTTCAATTTTTACAAAGTGCATTTATCAAATCTATAAAAACAATAAGTGTTCTGTTTAGATAACCCCAGAACCAGTAATGTCGAATGAGTGTGAAAAAGTGTCTCCCCAGCAATTGATACTGCAAACATTAGGGAAGAAACCGGTGGACGAGGTGGTACAGAAAATCCAGGGGACAGAAGTTCAAGCAAGGGCCCAAAGAAGGAAGAAGAATGCAGACAGAAAATTAACCCTTAAAAGGAGGAGAGGCTTGATACCATTTGAGACTTGAGGGTGAGGGTGGTAGTAGTGATTGGGGTAGGCATACACACATTTGTAGATGGAGAGAATTTGAGGAATCCCTCTTCTCTGAAGGTGATAAGTTCATCCATTTGCTTGGGAAAACGGGAGCAGAATAAGACCATGGATTTGTCTTTTTTCCCAGCATTCCCATCTGTGAACATATTTATTTACCATCAGTGCCCCATTTAATATTGTTCCTACCACAGAAAGAGAAGATGTCTATGGATTTCATTTGTCTCGCCTTGTATCCCATCACCTATAAGCACAAGCCCTTCCAATGGTATTACAACCTACTGAAGACTCAGTTATGGTATCAGCTAAGAGACACCACTCTGAGTAGAGAGCTGTGTGATAGAAGGAGACAATGCTCTATCCAGTAGCCAATACATGGGGCTGCTTCTCCCAGTCAGCTGACATGAGTCTAAAAACCGAAGAGTGGAAAGAATGGTAGTATCACCTCTCGTTATTGAAGATGCCTCAGTGCAAATCAAGCAGGATCACCAAAGGTTCAGACCCCTACAAATAAAAATTCAAGTTGCCCCATCAGATAAAGTAGCATAACTAGCTGACGTGCTGGCTGATGGTAAAAACAAAAACAAAAACAAAACAGGAGATGAGAGTGGAAGAAAGTTATAAATAGCAACTACGGGCTTTGGGATCAGATGCAGAAATAAGGTCTGTACTAGCTACCCAGATTTCTTCCTTATTTTGTTATGCAAACAGAAACAAAGTTCCTTTCCTTACCCTTTCCTTTTGGTGTAGTGTTTCATTTTATTGAATTGGGGGTGGTATACTTTATAAGTTAGACCTTAGATTGCAGGACATGAAGGTGGTATTGAGACCAAACCAGAGGGGCATCTGAGGGTTCAGTCGGTTAGCCTTCTGACTTCGGCTCAGGTCATGATCTCATGGTTCGTTGGTTCGAGCCGCACATCAGGCTCTCTGCTATCAGCACAGAGCCTGCTTCAGATCCTCTGCCCCCCTCTCTCTCTGCCTCTTCCCCACTGTTTCTCTGTTTCTCCCTCTCAAAATAAATAAACTTAAAAAGAGAGAGAGAGAGAGAGAAACCAAACCAGAGGAGGAATGAACATCCTCATGGAGCCAGGAGTTCCTTCTGCTGTCTGAGACAACAGCCCGCTCCTCCAGCCCTTCCAATGTTTTGGAAGCATTTAGTCCCCTGTATTCAGGCCTTCCTGCTTAAAATTGCTATAGTGGTTTTCTGTTATCTGTACTTAAGCCCTAACCAAAAAGGCAAAACAAAGACAACACTGCAAAGAATGAAAAAGAATAAATATGTTTATTTTGTTGTTGAAACAAAACGGTTACCGAAGAGTGGTTTAGATTATTTGTTTTCATTACTTAAAAGTTTTTGCTTGTTATTCAGGCTATAAAAATTGCTGAAGGCCATTATGTAGCTCACTCTAACATGGCTTTGTCTTTTATAAGTCTCACAGATGTCTTGATCAAAGAAGGAGAATCGCTGTTTTCTGCCAACACTCACATCTTTAAAGTCAGAGAGCTAACCTTTCCCAAATTGCAGCTAGCTCCTTGGGGACAGGAACCATCCCTATCCTATTCACTCTTAACAGCACTTAACAGAGTAGATTCCACATAGTAATATAAACAGATTCCTTAATATATGCTTTTTTCTCCCCCGGGAGTAATAAGCATGACAATTTTTGGATTCATGCAGATCCATTCTTGTTATTAAAACATGTTAGAATCTAGGCTCTTTCCCCGACACTTGGGATGGCTGGAAACTTAAGCCTCAGTGAGAGATTTGTAATCTACTCCTGGATGTAGACTATCCAGAAAATTGAGAAGTCTGAGGCATGCAGGGAATGGGGGTCTTGTTATCAAATGTGATGAAAGCCCTACTTGGGTATGTAAGAGACTTTTGATATTCTGTTCAGCTGCAAGTACCTCCAATCAAAAAATTCCCAATCTTAAGGAAGTACGATTTTAATTTTAGGTTTTTTTCTTAATCACTTTGATACACATTGATCACAGAGAATTTAGAAAGCACAGGAAAGTGCAAAGAAGCAGAAAAAATAGACACCCACTCCCATCTCATCGCCCAGGGGAAACCACTATCAACATTTGGGCATATTACTTTCACCTTTTTAAGTTAACACTTGAGAGGGTAGAGAAAGTGAGAGGTTGGAGCAGAAATGTATCCATCTCTTATACCTCTTTAGTGTTCCTAACATCAGGGTACCGGTCTCTGAGGCAAGATTCTCCCTCTTCATTAAGACCGCACATCACAAGCTCCCTCCACAAGCTCCCAGAAACCTCTGACTTGGCCATTGGAACAAAGAGATGTTTTGTCTTGACTCAAAGAAGCAGTTCCTCTTCTTTGCGTGACAGATTGATATTAAGAAAAACCAGTTAGGGGAGCCCAGCATGTCCTTCCCACCAGTATACAGTGCATTCCATGTCATGTCTTTCCAGCTGTCTTCTGAGAGCCAAGATCTGGGTAGAAGGAGGGGGAAAGAGGGCCATGAGAGGAACCAATTAGATCTGGGGAGATAGGAAGAAGGGTGTGACTGTAGAAAGTGGAGTATGTCCGTGTAACTAGAAGGGTGTGAGGAATGCAGATTGGGTATATTGAGCAGGTGTATTTCAAAGATAATTCCTAGGGACTCTTGCTGGTGAATGTCACAGAAAAAGCAAAGAATGGGGGAGGAGACTTGGTAGGCAGGAGACTGCCTACTTAATTAAGAAAAACATTCATCATTTCCTGCTCCTGCTCTCTGTGTATCTCTTAAAGCTGGTTTCTGATGACAGCCTTACAAGAAAAAAAAAAAAAAAGTTCATTTGTTCACTTCCTGAAATCCTGAGATGGACCACAGAGCCCCAGGCAAAGCATGCTCTAAAATGCAAGTCAATTTTTCTCTCTGCACTTGAATTGGTCTTGCTCAGTGGTATCTCCCCGGAAGTGCATGGGACAGATTCTCAGTGGTGACTCCAGTGCTAAGCAGTTGATTAACTTCCAGATTATTTGGATTAGAACCTAAATAATTCAGTGATCGATATCGGTTGATACTTTTTCCCATACACCCCTAAAAAGCAACTTGTTGACTCTATCTCCAAAGTGTCTCTTGAATCTGTTCACTTCTTCCTGTCTCCATAGCACCAGTCACCATATTGTCACATTGTAACTATAATAATAGCTTCCCAGCAGGTTTCTCCTTTCTGGCCCTATTCCACTGTCCACACAGCAATCAGAGCAATCTTTTTTTTTTTTTTTTAATTATTTATTTAAATTCAAGTTAGCTAACATACATAGTATTGGCTTCAGGATCAGAATCTAGTGATTCATCACTTACATATAACTCCCAGTGCTCATCCCAATAAGCGCCCCCCTTAATGCCCATCACCCATTTAGCCCATCCCCCCACCCACCTCCCCTCCAGCCACCCTCAGTTCTCTGTATTTAAGAATCTTATACAGTGTATCTCCCTCTCTGTTTTTATCTTATTTTTCCTTCCCTTCCCCTACTTTCATCTGTTGTGTTTCTTAAATTTCACATGTGAGTGAAATCATATGGTATTTGTCTTTCTCTGACTTATTTCACTTAGCATCACGCCCTCTAGTTCCATCCACATTGTTGCAAATGACAGGATTTCATTCTTTTTCATCACCGATAGTCCATTACATATATATACCACATCTTCTTTATCCATTCATCAGTCAATAGACATTTGGGGTCTTTCCATAATTTAGCTATTGTTGATAGTACTGTTATAAACATTGAGATTCATGTGCCCCTTCGAACCAGCATTTTTTTAATCCTTTGGATAGATACCTAGTAGTGCAATTGCTGGGTCATAGGGCAGTTCTATTTTTAATTTTTTGAGGAACCTCCATACTGTTTTCCAGAGAGGCTGCACCAATTTGCATTCCCACCAACAGGGCAAAAGTGTTCACCTTTTTCCACATCCTTGCCAACATCTGGTGTTTCCTGAGTTGTTCATTTTAGCATTCCAGTCAGAGCAATCTTTTAAAACATAAAACCCGGGGTGCGTGGGTGGCTCAGTCAGTTAAGCATCTGACACAGGCTCAGGTCGTGAACTTGCAGTTTGTGAGTTCCAGCCCCGCATCAGGCTCTGTGCTGACAGCTTGGAGCCTTCTTTGGATTCTGTGTCTCCCTCTCTCTCTGCCCCTCCCCTGCTCATGCTCTGTCTCTCTCTGTCTCTCAAAAATAAATAAATGTTGAAAAAAATTTAAAGACAAATCCCATCACACCTTTCTCTTGCTTCACATCATTTAATGCTTCCCATAGCACATATGATATGACAGAATCTTTACCAAGGCCACACACAATCTGTCCCTGTCCTTCCTTGCCTTCCTCTGGTCTCACCTTCCTCCTTATTCCCCATGCTCCAGCTTCACTACTCTTTTTTCAGTTTCTTTGAGGCATCATGGCTCTACCTCAGAGCCTTTCCATGTGCTATTCTTCTGCATGAAATATTCTACTTCTCCCTTCTCACTCATCCTTTGAACTTCAGCTTAAATATCATTGACCATCCATGCCCAGTGTAACTTAGGCTCTCCCTCTTCTACATGGCACCCTGTACATTTCTTTTACAGACCTTCTTTTTTTTTAATTTTTTTTTTTTTTTTTTGAGAGAAAGAGAGAGAGAGAAAATGCAAGCAGGGGAGGGACAGACAGAGAGGGAGATACAGAATCTGAAGCAGGCTCCAAGCTCTGAGCTGTCAGCACAGAGCCCGACGTGGGGCTTAAACTCAAACTGCAAGATCATGACCTGAGCTGAAGTCGGACACTTAATCCACTGAGCCACCCAGGTTCCCCTTACAGATCTTAAGATTTTTAACTACGTATTTGTTTGTGAGATGATTAAGGTCTAGGTTCCCCAACAGATGGTATATTTAAGAAGACAGAGATTATGTTTTCTGCTTTGCTTCTGCCCTATCCCTTAGTGCCTGGCATAGTACTTGACACATAATAGGTGCTCAGTACTACTTTTTGAACGGATGATTTATAGAGTTTAAAATAATAATTACCTAAAAGGTAATTTCCTTGTGTCTGTTTTCCTCTAATGCAGGGCATCTAAACACTCAACAAATATTTGTCGATTGATTTATTGATTAACTAACTTTAGATTGATATTTTGATTGGAAGAAAGGTATCACACCTAGAGGCAGACACATCAAAGACACCCAGCTGTGATTACGGTCAACCCTTTTCTTACCGTGGTGAAGGTGAAAACTACCATAGTGAAGATTAGGTACAAACATTTATAATTATTTTAATGATAGAGCCTCTCACAAGAAAAAGAAATCAAGGTATACTACAGCTGAATGTTACTGTGTGTTATCTGCAGTAAGAGGCTATGATTGGTAGGGCTGTGGACTTAAACATCTCACTGAACTCAGTAGGCTCGGAAAGAGGAGGGGAATAGAAACCAAATGTGAAGTGGATGGAGAAAGCCCTTTCTAATATGGCAAAAGATGATATTTTTAATCATGAGCAGCCACTCCAGTAAAGAGCCCAACCTAACAGTTATTGATGATAAACATACTGCAGATACACTTTTCTATAAATTAATTTAAATATACATCATAGGAAGCTGCAATCTTGAGAGCTAAGCTGCATTCACCCTAGGATTTCTGTTGATATTTCTCAGCATGTCTGGGTATAGCACTGGCTTTATTTATACCAAGGAGCACCATAACAGCTATCAGACCAGGGGAAAAGAGAGACCAGGCTCTCAAGTTTGGTTCAAGGACTCTGGTTCAAGGTCGGTTTCAGTGACAGGGAGGGATAAGTCCGAAACAGCATCTGTTACTGATTATCTCAGTCCAGCTGAGCTCAGGGGGCAGGACCTGGAGAAGAGAGGACAGAAACAAAGCATAAGGTGGAGTGCTCTGTAAACTATGTGTGTGGGGGCGTACAGACACGGGGTCAGACCACAGTGTGGGCCATGGGAGGACTCAATGGACACAGTAGACCAACAGCTGGATCAGAGAAGGCACAGAAGGGGACACCAAGCTGCAGTGGCATCAAGGAGACGCCGGCACCTTCAGTGAGCATTGTCCCTCTGGGGCTTCTTTGAAGGTTCAGAAGCATTTGCAGCAGGATATTGACCTTGGTGGCAGTGAGAAGCACCACTGTAACAAAGGAGAGAAGAAGGCTATGGACACAAAAGAGTACTAGCTCATGCCCACCTAGGGGCGCTCGTAAACCCTTCGGAACTACTCTCGGAAGGAATTTGTTGTGGGTTGAAATGTGTCCCCCAGAAAATTATGTTCGATCACTAACCCCAGTACCTCAGAATATGACCATATAGGAAACAGACCATTGCAGATGCAATCAAATTAAGATACGGTCCTTAGGGGGGGGGCTCAAATCCAATTTCTGGTGTCCTCATAAGAAAGGGAAAATGCCATATGAAGATAGAGACACACCTGGAGAACGCCAAGTGATGACAGAAGCAGAGACTGAACTGATTCAAGAACAGAGAATGCCAAGGACTGGCTGCCACCACTGCCAGGAACCAGGAAGAGACGAGGAAAGATTCTCTTCTACAGGTTTCGGAGCACCAGCGCCCTGCCAATACCTTGGTTTTGGACTTCTAGCCTCTAGGAGTGCGAGACAATAAATTTCTGTTGTTTGAGGCATCTCGGTTTGCGGTACTTTGTTACAGCAGCCCTAGGAAACTAAATAGAAATTCAAGGAAAGGAGTTTTTCACAGTAAATAGGACACAGGCAAACAGATATTGTTTCATTGCTGTTGTTTGACTCTAATTTTTCCCATAAATTTGTGAGGCCGGAGAAACACAATTTCTATAGAACAATCACATAAATAACATGGCAATGGCTAAGCTTTTATTTGCTAGCTTGTATTTAGTCAGTTAATGTGCTGCTATCTGGTATATTTCATACAACTTTAAGACTCGCCTGCATCAAATGAAATGAGATAATATATGAAAAGCTCTTACAACAGCACCTGGCACCCAGTAAACCTTCATAAATGTTGGATAGGATCATTATTACACTTGTCTGACTATCCTGATCCCAGAGCTCTCAGCTGCTCCCATCTCCTCTGCATCCCAGAGCTGCTGAGGAAAGCTCACCCCGAGGCAGTCAGGTGTCTCGAAAAATCAAACATCACCAAACTCACCAGAGTCCCCTACCCTGCCTTGGTTTCCCTAGTGAATGCTCTCTCCCATTCTCTACAACCTGTATTTCAAATCATGTTTCCTCAAACCTCCATCACCTTCCATTTCCCAACTCTCTTCATCAAACCCATCAGCCCATGTGTATCCACAGTTTCCCTGGCCTTCTGCCTGTAACCTGGGTTCTCTCTAGTCCAAGTAGTCATTCTTCATTCTTCCCTCTTTCTGATTCACACTTTCGATTCATAACCAAGTGTTATTAATTCTACCTCCTAGATATCATGCCAATCCACTCACTTTGGTTTATCTCCATGGCCGCCGGCTTGGTTCAGACAAGCTGATTGAATCACTGTCCTGCATAAATTGCTTGAATGACTTTCTACTGTTCTACAGATCGAGAAAGTCCTTCCCAAGCTCACAGGGCCTACCCCTGCCCCAGCCACTCTTAATCCAAGCTCCATCAATTTTTCTAACCTCACCTCTTTTCTCTCTCTGTACTTCTTACATGCTATGCTCTAGGCTAGAAAGAAACTCAAAATACCTTTACTTCCTGATTAAAATAACACTTTTATAATGCTTACTATGTTCTCAGCACACAGTAACTCATTTGTCAGGACAACACACCCACCAACTTCGCGTTGTTACTATCCCCGTTTAAAGATGAGCAAATAGAGGTACAGAGGTTAAATGACTTGCCCAAGGTCACAGGGAAAGTAAGTGGGAAGCCGGGATTTGAACCAGAAATATCGGCTGCACAGTCCACATCACCGTGCCATTTGCCATTCTCTCTGACCTTGTCCTTCAGACTCTTTCCTGAGCTCCAGCATTCATCCTCTCCCTCTTAATTTGGCTGATTCCTGTAACACCTTCATGTCTTAGGGTAAGCATCCCTTCCTCAACATCAGACCTCCCCGCTCTATGTCCTCATGCGTTTGTCACCTTTCTATTATTATTTGACATCTTTCTCCTTTGTTAGACTGTTAGCTCTAGGAGGACAGAGAATATGTCTGCTTTGTTCACAGCCTTATTTTTAATGTTTAGCATATGCCTGACATACAGAAGAGTTGGTATTTTTGACTGAATAAAAGAATGGACAATTACCAATCACCTTGAAGAGCTCCTGTGTTTGTAGAAGGCATAGCACAGTACCTGGCACACAGCATGGACTTGATAAATATTTAATATTGTGTTCAGGAAATTGCAAAGTGTCTGGTTTGACCGGTGTCAAAGGTGTGAAGAGAGGTTTTGGCAAATGGCTCGAGTCTGTTTAGCGAAGCAAAGGAGGAGAGAATTGCATGATGAAAGCGGTTATCAACAGCCTATAATCTTGCAAAGGCAAATATTAGCCTTTCAAAATCCCTTCTCCCCAGCCCAAGATAGTTTTGGATTTTTCTTGTAACCACATCGTCCAACTTTCTCGTAGCTGACTTCAGCAAAGTATAATTGGTGTGCTCTGGAGACCTTGGCATACACGATCAGCCCCATGCACTATGACCCAGGTGAAAACAAAGATCGACTGTGGCTGCCTTCTGTGTAACACAATCGGCTATTTGCCCCCTCCCTGCTGGAAAAAGGTCTGACGAAAATTCTAATCTCGAGCACAATTGAAGATTTCCTATTCCTATCTCCTTTGGACAAAGTAAATAATTTATTATCCTCAAAAGGCTTCCTGGAACACTGGGTTAATCCCTTTAAAAGGATACATCTGGACACCCTAACTTCATTACGATTCTAAACTTGGATGTTACCAGGTATATTTTTTTCTTCCCCAAACTGAGTGGTGCCAGGGAGTCTAGAGACAGCCGTCAGCAAGCCAGGTTCAAATCATCGTCTCTCGGAGGCTGTGTTTTGGCAGCCACAGCAACAGCAGGCTTAGCCTTTAAGGAGCACTAAACCTCTTGTCACCCCTGAATGACCCTCGACGGGAAAAGGAAAGAGAAGGGGATGACTTCCAGGGAAAACAGCTGCTCCACCACCTGTACAAACACGCACCTAACTAGCCTGACATGAGAGTCCTCGGGGAAAGGCTTTGGGAAACCAGAGGAATTGCCAATATGTGGAGTCAAGCCTCCGTGCTCCGCGCATGCCAGCGCCACAAAAGATTGCACGACCTGTCAGAAACCACCAGTGGTACAGAGCTGCTTTATCCCAAACTGTTTTGTTAAATCAAATCCCCACCAACTACAGGGTAGTGATTGTATGGGACTCTTAGGACACGCACAGGATCAGCGTCTTTGGCTCTATTTTCACACCACAGGAGGCATCTATCCTTTTACAACATTCTGGTCTATGGCTCGCTCTTAATTATATTTGACGCCAAGAACCAGTTAATGAAGGGATATTTCGTGGCCTTCAGCAAAAACTTCGGGCTCAGCAACCAAGGAACTGAAAGCCCTGACCTCAAGGCAATCTCCTCACCAGCCTCCTGCCTGATGCATATTTCAAAGGTTTCCAGGTTTTAAAGCATGGATTACCTTTGCAAATGAAAAATTGAGCAAGCAAAAGCATTTAGTGGCATGCTATTACAGTTCCAGTGATTTTGAAAAGGCTGCTTGGTTTAACTAGAGGCAGGATTTCAAATGAACAAAGAAATAAATATCTTTTTTTCCCCATTATTTCCTGTTTATTCTACCAGGATTTAAAATATAGTGTATTTTGATCCCTGCCTAAGGTTCCTTGCGATTATAACATGCATATATCAACCTACTGAAAAAAATTATGCATATGGATAAAATATTTAATAGCTTCAGGCCCATTGAATATCCAACCACCCCCAAAATAGGTTGTTTGTTTTATCTAAACAGGATCTTTCATGGTAATGCAATTTTAAACTCCACTCAAAAAGCAGTCTTATTCTTTCAAATATTTCAAACCTTTCATTTGTAAGAAAAAAATATTAAAATAAAGCAAAGGAAATCAGTGTTGTCTTCACCTCTGGAGAGTATTTAGTCATTATCTGCCAAGTATGTGGTGTTTTAATAGATGCCATTTGGGGCGCCTGGGTGGCGCAGTCGGTTAAGCCTCCGACTTCAGCCAGGTCACGATCTCGCGGTCAGTGAGTTCGAGCCCGCGTCGGGCTCTGGGCTGATGGCTCAGAGCCTGGAGCCTGTTTCCGATTCTGTGTCTCCCTCTCTCTCTGCCCCTCCCTCGTTCATGCTCTGTCTCTCTCTGTCCCAAAAATAAATAAAAAACATTGAAAAAAAAAAATTAAAAAAAAAAAATAGATGCCATTCATCCGAATACCTTCATTGTATACCTACTATGTGCCAGGTACCTCCCGAAATGAAAAAAGTACGGTCTTTGCCCTCAGAAAGTTCAAATCTAGGAGAAACAGATAATTACAACATTATGTGATAAAACATTACGACAGAACAATAAATGCTAGCTGTACTAGCTATGTAGACGTGTAAATGAAGGAATTAATGAAGGAATGAATCAGTATGATTATTTGCAGAATATCAAATTCAGCATGGAAAGTAGAAAATAAATATGTGGTATTTAGCAAAAATGAAGCGTGAAATATTTTTAAATGAAAAAGGTTTCAAGAGGGTTTTAAAGATGAAAGACTTTAGCTGTAGGGTTACAAAAGAAATGAGAAGTCCTACATTCAATTTATTAACATGAGGGTAAAACCAGACTTAAATGCGAAACACAGGACAGTGAAGAGCTAACCTGCATAGAAAAGTAAGAGATGGGAATCAAATGGTTACATAATGCTATGATTACTCAAACTCTTATTTTGAATTTATGAATGTCTATATCCAATTTTCATGACATAACTATGTTAATTTCTCCACTGTTACTGCAATTCACCACACCGTAAGTCACTCTAAGTGAAGGTACTAGAAAGTGGTAGAAGGTAAAATTGAACCAATTCTGCCCCTTTGGGCCTTGGAGTGCAACATAATTTCCATTTTCACTACAAAAGGAACAAAACCCTCATTTGTCACTCCCTCAGAAGAAAGATAAAAATTTTACACATTAAACAAAACTTTTCAAGGACTTCTATGAGCTCAAACCCAGTCCCAGAAAAAAGAAAGAAAAGGGAGGTGGTCATGCCCAAAAGAATGGCAAGTTTTTGGTCTAAGAAGGCAGTATGTTGTTAACAGATTTCATGTTGAAGAAATGTGTTCCAATTTTATAATTATTTTGCTATACAACCCTGGTCATCATTGCTTCATCAGTATAACAGGGATAATAATGCATGCCCTACACATCTGCTAGCAATGTATGCTTTTTTTTTTAAGATTTTATTTTTAAGCAATCTCTACAACCCAACATGGGGCTCAAACTCACAACCCAGGGATCAAGAGTCACACACTCTTCCGACTGAGCCAGACAGGTGTCCTGACAATGCATGCTTCTTAAATAAAGTAACATATATAAAATAGTTGAAAACATTGTGAAAATATAAAAATCCTGTATTAGATTTGCTGCATATTTGAATGACAGAGTTCCAATAGGCTGGTATGTTTCATCTATAAAGGATGAGTTACCATTTTTTAGGGAAATTAAAGTGTATTACAATATATGAAATCTCCTCTAAAAATCTATTCAGTAATAGGGATGAAATAATAGAAATATTACCATTTCTCTATTTCAGGAGCTTCTATTTCTTTTCTCCCTTTCTTTCTTTCTTTCTTTCTTTCTTTCTTTCTTTCTTTCTTTCTTTCATTCTTTCTATTTTAAGTAGGCTCCACACCCAAAGTGGGGCTCAAACTCACAACCCTGAGATTAAGGGTCATATGCTCTACCAACAGAGTCAGTCTGCCACCCTGGGAGCTTTTGTTTCTAGTTCCAGGGCACAGATTGTTTCTGCATTCTTCTTTCTTTTATCCTTGCTAACCTTTTCATCATATCTTCATAAAAATTTCTGTTTGTTTGATGGTTTTGTTTTTAAGTTTATTTATGTATTTTGAGAGAGAGAGAGGCAGAGAGAAAGAGAGAATCCCAAGCAGCCTCCACACTATCAGCTCAGAGGTCGATGTGGGGCTCGAACTCACGAACTGTGAGATCATTACCAAGATTAAGAGTGGATTGCTTAACCGACTGAGCCACCCAGGCACCCCTCTTCATAAACATTTCTAAGGCTATTTCTTGGCTTTTCCTTTAATATTTTTTAAAATCACATTTTATTTGAAAACCTGAAGGAAAAAGATCATAAACCTGTTCTTTCCTCTAACAAAGTCTAGCCTAGGTTCTGCCAAGAACATCTAGAAATTGTTAAAAATAGCACATTTCTTTATTTGGACTCAATTGACTTGTACTTCTGTGGACCTGTCGAAATGTTAAATAATAAATTATTATCTCTGAATAGATTCTTCCTTGCCCAAGACACAGTTGAAAAATGTGTTTTAGGTGAGTCATTTAACTGGAATAATTTCCCTTTGGATTACTAGAGTCATTAGGGGAAAAAATATAAAACCATGTGAGTAATTTTCCATGTATCTAGGGTTCAATATCTGAAATGTTTCATAGACCGTCTGCATCACAAGGCAGTTTATTTAAAAATACAGGCACATCCTCCTCTCTGCTTCTGGATGTCCCTTCCTCTTTTGCAGCTGAAGGCAGGCTCATCAGCGATGAACAGAGGGTCAGCCAATACCCCTTGTGCTTGTGTGTCATCATTCTGAGCTAGGAATGAGCATGTCTGAAAGAGTCAGCAGAGAGCCCATCCATCTCCTTCCCATCATCACCCTGACCTTTTAATAAGAACAGCAATAACAAACGTTATTAACAACAATCAAAATAGCATGTGCACAATGCAAAGGTACAACTTCTGTAGCTAAATAGAGCCTCAGCCAAATGGCCACCCACACATTTGCTGCTGTTACTGGGGAAAGAAAGGGATTGTTGCTTTGGCTTAAGAAGGGGGAGGAAAGGGTAGAGGCAAAGGAGAGGAGGAGGCAGAACCCTGTGTTTTACCGGAGTGTTCCAACTGAGAAAATCATTTCTCACCCTCAGTAAGGAGCAGGTGAACCACAGGAACAGACAGGAGAGCCCGTTGTTTGTGACCCCTGCCAGAAATTGCAAGGAGATTCGGACACTCATCAGGAGAGGCAGTGCCCTGCATGAAGATCTCAAGCTTTGATTTTTTTCCTGAAAGGAGACATTTCCCAAAAATGTATAGCCAACATTCCTACCATTAGAGTCTCGTTCTATTGTATATTACATGGATGCTCTGCTAGGGAAATTTGATCAATATATTAGACTCCTGGCAGAAAGATGCTATCAGACAATGCATGTATGCCTTGACATAGCTCAATTTCCATCTGTCCAAGAAAGTATTGATTTTTCTCTCACGGAAGTGCACACACACATACTAAGAGAGCTTACAGAGGATGGGGGCTGGGCAGGCATTTATTCAAGAACAGACAGCTGTGCGATTCCCCAAATGCATTCAAAATACCCTCTGGCTTGGTGACTTAATATTTGGATGATCTATACAAGCCCTTCACATCAGGATTAAATCGGTGGCTAATAAGCAAACACAGTATTCCTATGCTCACTCTTTGAATGCTAAGAACTCTATCTTCTCAACTCCTTGAGAAAACGTGCCCCTCTTAGAGTCATATGCCAGGCTTACTTCGTAGGAAGTCACATAGGAAGCCACATCTTCCTAACTCAGCTGGAATTAATTTTCTATCTCTTGATTCCAGTCTTCTCAGCTAATATCTGGAGACATGTTAACACTTACTTTACCGCTCTATTGTTATTCCCTTGTTTCTGTTGGTCTCTTTCTGATTTAGACTATTATGGTAGTCATTCAAGCTGCTCACTGAATATTTCCAGTGTTTCACCTTCTGAGCGTGGACTGAATTTTCTGCCCCCTCTGTGGTTAGGTGGGGCTGTGTGACCAGTTTCCCAGTGAGTTGTGAGTAGAAGTAATCTGTGTCATTTCAGGTCGATCTTTCAATTGCCTAGGGAGAGCTTCCAGAGGAAAATATTGCTACACTAGACTTTTAAAAATTAAGGATTTCAATATGGCAAAATATATCATTACTGAAATTAAAAGGCAAGAACCAAAACAGAGAGAAAATATTTTCAGAATATATAACAAAAGGTTAGTAGCCATATACAAAGAGAGTCTACAAATCAATAGAAAAGTGTGCCTCAGATACTAACAGGCATTTCACAGTAGGGGAAATATAAGCAGGCAATGAACATATTAAAAGATACTTAACCTCAGTTGTAACTGGGAAAATGCAAATTATAGCAACAATACGCCATTCTTATCTACGGGATGAACAAAATGAAAGCTCAAAACTCAAAAAACTTAAGTATTTCCAAAATTGACCAAAGAGAGGAGAAATAGGCATTCTCATTTCTGCTGGTATAAGCTTTTTAAAGGACAATTAGCACTATCTTTCAAAAATTTTTGAATGAATATTTGACCTAGAAATTCTATTTCTAGGAACCTAGCATATAGAAATATTTGCATGTCATATTAACATTTATTGAACACATACCATGTGTGAAGCCCTAACTCCTTTATTTATATTAATCATTTACCCTGTGAGGTAAGTTCTATTCTTATCCCATTTTGCAAATGAAGAAACAAAGGCACAGAGAGGCTAAGCAACTTGTTTAAGCTAACACAACTAGTAAGTGGCAGTGCAGGGATTCAGACACAGAATAGTCTCTCCTGCGTGAGACAGTAGACACTATGCTGTCTCAAAAAGATATGCATAGGGATATTTATGGCACCCTTATTTGTAATAGAAAAAAATGAATAAATGTAAAATTCATCAACAGAAGGTATGGTCATATGATAAATTCAAATTATAGAATATTATGCAATAATTCAAAAGAATGAGCCCAAGAGAATTGAAAACATACAGTCATATGGAAACACGTAAAATATTCACGGTAGCATTATTCATGTCAGTCGAAGAGTGGAAACAATCCAAATGTCCATCAACCACTGAATGGATAAATAAAATGTGACATACCTATCAATGGAATATTATTCAGCCATAAAGAAGAGTGAAGCACTGATACATGCTATAACATGGATGAATCTTAAAGACATTATGCTAAGTAGCGAAGCCAGACATGAAAGGCCAGATATTGCATGATTCCATTTACACAAAATGTCCACAGTAGGCAAATCCCAAGAGAGACAGAAAATAGATTTGTGGTTGCCAGGGGACTGAGGGGACAGGAGAATTAGGGCTAACTGCCGATAGGTACAGGGCTCCTTTTTGGATGATAACAATATTCTGGAATTAAATAGCGGTGTGGTTGAATACATAGTGAATATGCTAAAGACCATTGAATTGTACACTTAAAAATGATGATCTTTATGTTATGTAAATTATCTCAATTAAAAAAAAGAATGAAGTAGATATCTTCAGAAAAATGTTAAATGAAAAAGGCAAACCTCAAAACAATATGAATAATATGTTTCCATTTATGAAAAAAGATATGATATACATGTGTTTGTAAATGCATAGGAAAAAGTCATACTGGTCCATTCACAAGAGGTTTCCACTGGAGAGAAAATGTATTTGGGAGAGAGTAGTGAAAGGGAGACTCACTTTTCCCTCTATATACTTCGGCTTTGAGTTTCTTAACAAAAAGCATGTGTTACTTTTATAATTTTAAAAACAAAAATGGGAACAAAAGCATTTTAACATAAACAGGCAAGTAACCAAAAATAACCTCCAGAAATAAGCCAGGGGCAAAATAACATTGTGTGATGGGAAAGCTCTGAACTTATAGTCGGGAGACAAAGATGCGTGGCTCAACCCTGCCTTAGTTATGTGGGAGTCTTTAGAAAGTTCATCTAGCATCTCTAAACCTTGGCTTCCTCATTTGTCAAACAAAGGGACTGGACTGAATGACCGCCATGAAACTTTCAGCTCTCGAATCTTTGGATTCCACACTAGGTAATTCTCCCTTCCTGCTTTGTTGCCAAGGTTACTTGCTGCTCCAGACTTTCAGACCATGTTTTAGACAAGGCATCAAATACAATCATGAATTTACACATACTCCAGGATCACAACCTTACAGGGAAAAGATCATCAACCTCACTGCCCAGCTTCTGCTTAATTATGACCCTTTTTCTTCTCTATGACAGCAGTTAGTTACATGGGCCTATGGCTGAATTGAGTAATAAAATAATTCTTGGACAAACAAGATAATTGGCCAGTCAGGTCATTTTTGGTTTGTTTTTTTAATACATTGCAATCTCATTTCAGAAAGCATGCTACTCTGAAATAATTTATTTTCCTTTCATCATGTATATAACCTTTCTGTTGTCTTTTCATTAAATATTCTGACCCTCGACAAAGAGAAGGCTATAAGAAAGAGGAAGAGGTGCAATTGTGTTAGGAACTCAGAGACGCAAAGAAAAAAGGGCCAGTTAAGTACTGTGTATGAATGAACAAATGAATGTATCAGAAAGGAGAGACATTTTTGTTGTCTTCTCCACCAGCGTGTCAGACCCTCTGCCTGTGGCCAGGCTGCTGCAGTGAATGGTAGAGATTATAGGCACATGTGGAGGGCCTGGAAGAGGGTCCCCCAGAAGCAGAAGCTCATCCTCAAAGAGCTGGACCAATTCCATCAAGCACCGTGGAAGCATGAGTAGATGCTCAGAAAGTTCCAGCATTCTACCCTCTCCCATTTTCCCTGGGAGACACTGAAGTGCAAGAGAAAGAGCCCAGACTTTGGAGCCTATAAACCCTGGGCCCACATCCTGTTTCTGCCATTATCTGTGTGACCTTGGACTACTGTAAAATAAGTAGTCATGAAGGTTAAACAAGATAACACTGCACACTGTAGGCAATTAATGAAAAATATAATGGTTTTTCCTTTCTTAATTCCTAAAAGAGCCAGGCCTTGAGTGCTGCCCAAAGCAGACCTTGAAGACTTCCATGGAACTGTTTCTTAGAGCAATGGTACAGCCCCGCTTAAAAATAAAATTAGTACTTTTAATGCCATTTCCTCCTTTTTGAAGAAGGGGCCCCACAAATTAGTTAGCTAGCCATGAGGATATGGCAAACTAGCTAAGTCTTCCCTTGAAGCCTTTACCCATGGCCTGAGGTTTGGAAGAAACTCCTACTCCCCATTCCTCTTGGATAAGGGAGGATGCACACCTCACCAACCACTGTCTCTGAGTCAATCCCTCATCAGCTTCTTCCCCTTCGCTCTTTTATAGGGTAGAGATGGTGATGGCTAGACCAGATGGTTCTGCATCAGAGGTCTAGCACTTTGTTTTGGAATGTGTGGGTACTTCTTTTTTCATCCTTTACATTTGGAATCCTAAGACTGACTATAAGGGCCTGGGCTATGAGGGAGCGCTGGCTTCTCCAAACCGCAGGGGTGCCAGAATATTCTCAGGAAGATAGATGGACTGGCAAAGAAAGGAGGGGAGATCCTTCAGTGCTGGCTATCCTCCTTCCCAGCTGAGGGAATGTATCATTTCCTGATGGTGGAGGTTGGGTTCCCTGGGCATGGCACCCTTGTGCAGAGTGGTTCATTCCAGAGAACGCCCGCAGCTGAGCATTCTCAGACAGTTCATCATGGAGGGGACTGCCAGGCTGTTGGAAATGACACCCCCAGAAAAGCACTGTTCCAGGCAGGACCTGGGCCCGGATCCAGAGCTCTCCTGCAGCATAGTCAGCAAGACTGCAACACTGTTGGGGCTTATAAATGGCCCAACGGGGACCCTCCACCTGGATTGAACTTCATACATGAAGCTTGACCTGCCTCAGACCCTTTCATAGTTTTTACCCAGGATATTCCCCTGTCCTGGGTGGCAAAGAGACTAGGAAATTCACATGCCTGGCCTCCACCAGAAAATGGGCAGCAATGAGAATTTCCAGTTGTAGCAGGAAACCTGGCAAACAGGCTGGGTCTGCATCAGGGCTCAACCAGAACAGGGCCAGCGTGCAGCAAATGGGAGATAGGCTTTGATCATGTAAAATGGTAATTTCTCCATTTGGTCTACTACCCTCCTATCAAATTCATGTATGTTGTCCACAGGGAATTTGCTTCCTTCCATAGAGCCAAGAGATGAGTTGAAGGGACATTAAATTTCAATTCTGATTCCTCCTAAAGTTAGTGCATCTGACCCTCAGTCTGAACCAAGGGTAGTCTGCTGGCCTTAGTCAGCCTGGCTCACAAGAGATGGTCTTCAGGAGCTAAAGCACTTCTGGAGAAAATGACTTATAAGGGCTGGGTCTCCAGCTTCTATTGGACTCATGGTGTTACTCAAAATGCTGTTTCTTGCTTAGTTCACTCTCCCTTTTCCCGATTGACCATCAAGACCTTCAGTATCTCAATCTTCCTGCACAACCTCCATGCCCTTCACTTCCAGCAGAATCCTCACCTCCTACAAATTCAACTGTGTCCATCTTCATTGTCATCTCCTTCTCTCTTATCTCAGAGGCTGAGGTTTTTTCCTCTTCTGGTCAAGGCCTCCCCCTACGCCCTTAACGCATTCCCACTCATTCAGAAAACTTGCCCCCTTAGTTTTTCCTCCCCTCTCCTACCTTCTCTACTGATCCTTCCCCTTTAACCAGTCCTTCTGAGAGTGAAGCCAACAGATACTCCCTTCCTTGACTCTATCTTCCTCCATCCTTCTGAACCAGTTCTGCTCCAAAAGGGGCAAGGTGGGAGGCTCAGGGAGGCTGGAGTTGGGGTCTGGGTGCCCAGCTGAGAAGGGGCTGAAGTAGAGCCCTAGGGCAAGGAACAGAAAAGGAAACTGAAGGCAGTGATACAGGTGAAACCTACACAGAGAACCATAGAGATGGGCCAAACACTATATTAATCCAAAACATACTGGGCAGAGAGGGGGAAGTGGATGGGAGTTAAAGATCTCTAGCTGAGGCTGGGATCATAGACCCAAAAAATTTCAGGAAGTTAGATGAGAGCCAGGGCAGGATGACTTCTCGGAGTGTGGATACGTAGAGTCCAGCTTCCATTTATGGGGTGCCTGTAGCCTTGCCCGTGGGTGGCGACAGAGCAATTAAGGATGCCAAGCTTAGGGTGCCTGGGGCCTCAGTCAGTTGTCTGACTCTTGATTTAGGCTCAGGTCACTTTCTTGCAGTTTGTGGGTTCAAGCCCTGCATCAGGCTTTGTGCTGACAGCTCAGAACCTGCTTCAGATTCTCTGTCTCCCTCTCTCTCTGCACCTCCCCCACTTGCTCACGCTCTCTCTCTCTCTCTCTCTCTCTCGCTCTCTCAAAAATAAAACATTAAACAAATTTTTTTTAAAAGGATGCCAAGCCTGTCTAGATGTTTTTCCTTCTCTGCCATCCTCCTTAGAAGTATTATCAGCAATCACTGCCCTACTCTCTTAGTCCAACTTCATTTTAAAATTCAACTGCAGTCTGAATTCTGTCTGCACCTTCTCACCAAAACCTCTTTGGAAAAGATGACCAATGGTCTGTGCATTGGTCTCTCCCCTGAGAGAGGGGAGAGAATTCACTTCATGAATTCCTCCTCTTCTTCCTTCACTGCTTGCTGCCCAGCGTGTATATCTACCAGCTTCATTTCAGTCTCTTCTAACCACTGTCACAATCATCAGGCAGTTCCCCTACTCTAGTGGATTTGAAGTCAAAAGTTTTGCTGTTAAGTGCAAATTTAGAACTCTGGTTCCTCTCTCTCTCCTGGCCACCAGACTCACATCTGAACTGTCTCGTGTTGAAGTCTTGTTACTTGCATCTACACGGCTGGGCAGAAGTGTCCTGTGGCCAATGCAAGGGCTTCTCAAAAAGGGAAGAGCAAGTAATGGAGGGCTGACTAACCACAAGCTGTCAGATCAAGCTATTTCTAAAAGAACAGGGATTTTAAACTTCTTTCTGGGGTGCTTACATACTCCCAAACTACCTGCATAAGGATAACTAAGTTAATATGCTTGCTTCGGCAGCACATATACTAGGATAACTAAGTGAAAACATCCTTGAGGATATGCTTGACGTCACCTCTCTCCTCAGTGTGGGATCAAGAGTAGACTTGATAAACTTATAAAGCTGTTATAAAGCTGTCACTGTGGGCACTATCCTGAAGGGAACTCACACTTGTAAAAGAGAACCTCCCTCCAACGGGCAAGTTCTTTTGATTCTGTTAGTTTTAATTCCTCTGAAAGGGAATCTCATTGGCAGTTAATCTTTTCATGCCTGGCCTTCACTGGGAGGGAGCTCCTACCTTTGCTTGGGAAATCAGGAAAGACCTCACAAAGATGGTGACGTTCGAGATAGCCTTAAAGGGTGATAGGGGCTGTGAGCAATGTGAGTGTGTGTGGCAATTTCCAAATTTGACGGTATTATTCTAAATCCAGGGCCTTCGTTCAACTATTGTTTACTTTATTCTTTTTCTAAATCATAACAGTCACCTTCATTCTTTAAACATTCCACACCTGAAGAAACTAAAATAAGTCAGTCTTCCTCCCTCTCCCTCCTCCCTTCCTCTGTCTCTCTCTCTCTGTCTCTCATTTCAGTGTGGACACTTAACAAACTCTAAAATAATATTCCCTCATTCATTCACTCAATATTCGGTATCTACTATATGCTACAGGATTTTATAGGTTACACAATACATTTTACAGATAATTTTGTTTAAGCCTTATAACCACCCTATGCAGTACTGTTACAAAATGCACTTAATTTGGAAAGCTGAGGCTCTATGAGGTTAAGTAACTTATTCAAGATCAAATTGCCAAGTTACAGTGGGAAAGGGGAGAGGTGAATCCAGGTTGAATCTCCAAAACCTATGTAATTTCCCCTACAGCACACTGGCTGACTCAAAATAGTAGGTGAGAGCTGATATAATTGAACTATGTATCAATAATTTGCCATCAGGCACTTCCTAGTAACATCTGACATATTCTAGCTGAACGTTTTCCTAAACTGAGAGTTGAGGTTATATAACCAAAACGATACTTTTCTAAAATAATTCTGTAAGTTTGAAAAAGTTCTCTAAGCAGACTAAAAAACTATTTTACTTTAAAAACAAGTTTTTTTTTAAAGTTTATTTATTTTAAGAGAGAAAGAGAGACAGAGAGGTGTGGGGACAGAGAGAGAGAGAAAGAGAGAGAGAGAGAGAGAGAGAGAATATCCCAAGCAGGCTCCATGCTGTCAACACAGAGCCTGATGCAGGGCTCGATCTCACGAACCATGACATCATGACCTGAGCCAAAATCAAGAGTCAGACGCTCAACTAACTGAGCCAACCAGGTGCCCCCAAACAAGTTTATTTTTAATGAGGAATACCTGTAGAAAATTCTCTTTCATGGGCACTTGTCCTTGTCCTCTGCCCTGAGAAGTGTACCCATAATATTTATTAATGTATAATAATGCTGCCTTCTACATTCATGGATCCTTCATTCCCCACCGCTAAACTCCTTATGTTTGCTTTTGGTTAGCTCAGCCCCTATGATTGTAGGACTAAGAAATCAGTTCAATCCTTCTTAGTAATTTTATTTTTGCATCTCCTTCCTTTTTTGGGTTGGAAAAGTAACAGATGCTTATTGTATAAAAAGCAAATCATACAGATGTCTTAGGAAGTAAAAAGCCCTGGCAATCCCACCCCTAGATGTAACAGCTATTAATAATGTGGTGCATATTTTGGTCTTTTAAATCTCCTCTATCCATATACTAACACATATTATATTTATACATATTTTTACATAAATGAGATCTGCCATACATACTGTTTGGCAATTTTTGTTTGTTTTTGACAAACATCTCAGCTATCTTTGTCAGTATCTATAGATTGATCTCAGCTTTCAGATAGCTTTTGACAAAGGCAAGCATCAGCTTCACAGAAACAGACCTTAATCCATGCAAAGTCGATGTGAGAGTGTGGGAATAGTGCTGTATATTGAAAAAAAAAAATCAAAGTAGGTTAATAGTTGCTCCTACTAAGCATTACATTATTGTAATAACTCAGCATTTAAGAAAAATTAGGCCATCACAACCACTTTTAGAATCAGCAACCAATGGACAAAAGGTAAAATGAGGAACGTTTTGGAAAATGCCCTCTGGTGGAGTTGGCTTCAGGTAGTGGATTGTAAGCTCAGAGGCATTTTCAACAGCTTGCCATTAGCTAGAAACATACTTCTCAGCACCTCAGCACTGATCTGTTAAAGCCTCTCATTTATCGAGAAACACAAGACAGATGATTCAGTGTGCTGGGCAATTCATTAACCCATCAAGGGCTTTCTTCCTGAGCCTGGATAACAGGCAGAAAAAGGAATGTAATCCTTGATGAATAACAGAGGGATGGGAGGGACGGGAACACACACAGACAAGACACGAGATGGGCTCTCCTCCTCCATCGGGAACGACCAGTCCTCTTTTGAATTTACACAGATTTTCACTATAGATTGATCCTGCCTGGGAGCAGGGTGAGTTGTTTTTTTTTTTTTTTTTCCCAGTTGTCTTGGAAATGGGAAGTGAGACATGCGATAGACCACGCTCTCAGAAGACCACGTGTCTAGGATCCCAGGTCATAGACTGTCCATAAAGAACCAAAGAAGTAGGCCTCACCCTGTTAACATTTTATAAGACACCAAAGAGAATATACGTTCTCAGGTCGAGCCATAAAAATCAACATTAGCTCAGAGATTACCTGACCTTTAGCTTGCTTGGGACCCAACTCATAGGCCTCAGAAAACAGAACGCACTATGTTCTTTTCTCTGCTTTTCCGTATCATTTGGGCTTATCAGGCAATGCTGATGCTAGATTTACAGAAAGCAAATGTTTTGTTAGAATGTGTTATTGCTATTTTTCTTCTTTCCGTCTTGGTTCTTTATTCCATGAGATACCCAACTATGATTCCTGGCTTGGAATCTTCCTTTTTCAAATGAAAAATGTAATGGTGCAGAATATCCAGAAGCAAATTCTTCCTCTTCTCCCCTAAACCTTTGGTTTGCTATCATTAAGACAAGATCCAACAAGCAAGTTGCTGGAAGATCTGTATACTCGCTCAGGGCAATGCTATGTGAGTGTAAGAATAAGTTTGGGAAGGATAAAAGAAGGACAATTGAAATTTCTTAAGCTATTTGCAGAGATTTCTGAAGTTGTCGGCAATACTATTCTCATTAATAATGTTTATGTTAATAATTATTAGAGTGACCAGATGTTGCACTTTGCCCATGAGAGTCTTGGTTAATTCCTGCAGTTCTACTATAATAATTAATAGCACCCACTTCTTCTTTCAAAAGTGTTCTGTCTTAGACGCTAGATAATACGGTCACTCTATTAATCATATAATCATTCTGCCGTCACAATGGTAGCAGGGCTATGTAACCACTGTTCACTCAATTGTATACTAACTATATATCAGGTGATGAGAGTTTTCTGTCAAAATTTTAAGTGCACATATCTTCCACCCTAGAAAGTTCCTTTCTATGAATCTAGTCGATAGAAATTATGAGCAGAAGATTTGTATGTAGGTATATACAAATATATACACATGTATATACACATAAGCACAAGAGAATGCTTATTAAAAGATTTTTAAAAATCTAAATGTCTATCAATAGTCTGGTGAGATGCAATGCAGTCCTATTAACTATTACAAAAGAAGGTGGGAGATCTGTATTGTTGATGATATGGTGAAATGTTTAAGATGTATTTTTAAGGAAAGAAGCAAGTTGTGGGGAATCTGTACCTCTAGTGCTTATTATAGCTGGCTCCAGGGAGCCTTCGGGTTCTCCCCTAACCTCCTCCTACTCCCACCCCACAAACCCCAACAAATCAACATCGACCTAAATGCTAACTGCTGAATATGCGAACACAGCTTCTCCCCCAGTCTTTGCATCCAACCAGACTGCCCTGTCCTAAGCCTCTCCAACCTACAATTCTGGAGATGCCATTATCTACAATACTATCTTGTTGTTGTAATGCATATACTCTCAGAGCTATTGACCAGGATTACTTCTGGCCAGTAACTGTTCTCCCCTTCCTTATTTTTAACCCATAAGCATAATTGCTTGTAATTTAAAAAGCAAGGGGTGCCCGAGTGGCTCGGTCAGTTAAGTGTCTGACTCTTGATTTCAGTTCAGGTCATGATCTCACAGTTCCTGAGTTCAATCTCTGCATCACGCTTTGTGTTGACAGTGTGGAGCCTGCTTGGGATTTTCTCTCTCCCTTCCCCTCTGCCCTTCCCTGCTCGTGCTCTCTCACTTTCTCTCTCTCCCTCTAAAATAGATAAACATTTAACAATAAATAAATAAAAAGCTAGTTTAAAAGGAAAATATGTTTAGTCAGCTTGCCATGTAAGAGTATATATTTTAGGTGTATCTAAAGCATCTGGGAACCCTTTATTTAGAGACAAAGAATAGAGAGACAGACCTCTGGCATTTTTCCTGTAAATATACTTTGGAGTGGATGTGGCATATTCTGTAGTTATCTCCCAATTATCAAGTAATTGCGGAAATAAAGTTGAAATGTAGCGTCTCGTTTCCAACTTTTTCTCAATCATTTTAACTGAATCAAACAAACATTAGTCGCTTCCTCTGAATCTCTTTGGGAATAGATTATAAAATATAAACCAACTACTTAAAAAAGGATGGACTTCCACTTTCTCTTTTCTTTTCCTCTCTTTTTTTCTATTTGTCTCTGATGTATCTTCTAGGCCAAGTGTGAATCTAAAAGGCTCACAGCAGACAAAGGAAGAATTGAACGTGCTTCACTGTGTGAAATGAACAGATCAGATTGTACCCTTTCAGTTTTCAAGGGTTACAGAATGTTTCCACTTAGTGTTAATTTTAGAGTTAAATAAGAAACAAAGAAGGAATACGCTGCTATAAAAATCTCGGGTTGGCACTGCCTTTCATAGATAAACGGGTTCTAATCTCTTTCAGCTCTCTGTCCTCACTTGGACCTCACTTAATCCACTTGGTTGACTAATTATCCTTGGAGGGGAGACTTCACTCCTGGTTCCTTCCTGCTTCTCAGTTTCCCTCCCACCCTCCCACCCCCATTTCCTCCTCTGCCTCTCCTGCAGGACTAAGCACTTCCTCATCTCTGTTTTCTGATACTCTCCCAGAGGGCTTAATTTCTCTTATTTACCTTTGTTTCTTCATTGGTACCCATCTCCACTGCCACTCTCTAACTAGACCGTGGCTTCCTTCACTGCAAGGACTGAGCCATATCCATACTTGAATCATCAATGCCCGGCACAGTACCTGGTGCGTGGTAGGTGGTTACAAATATGCTTCGCACACTGTAGGCAGTTACAAATATTTGTTTAATAAATGAAACCTTACCACAGAAACAAAACATAACAAGATCGCCACCTCTACTCCACAGAAAGAAGCCACAGAAAACCCTTCAAACCACCAAAGGGCCCCCCAGGGAAGGAATTCTCTTGGGCAGGGACAGCTGTGTTTCGAACTGGCCCACTGGCTTGGATTCAGATTGTCTGCTTTCTTCCACCAGTGGGTATAGGTTTGAAGTGCTTTTTGTGACCGCCACATTTTGTAGTTCCCCTAACCCTTTTTCTGGGATGTCAGAGTTCGAACCTTGGAACCCAGTGGGCTGAGACAACATGCATGCCGCATGCACCGGCTGTCATTGCGGGGCCTCGCTGTACACAACACTCTGCATGAGCTGGCTCATGAGACACACGACTCGTGTCATTTTCCCTGTAACCAGGGGTGACCTGGAGCACTTCAGGCCAGGAGGAAATTAGCTTCTTGCACTCTAGCTCTGTAGTTCCGACTGCAGATGAGTCTGGGCACCATCTCGGCATCCATCAACGTGACTGAATTAGTTCCTGCTCTATCTGATGGTAATGGCAATGGCGCCTGGCTGCAGGAAAACTTTCTGCTTGGCTAAAAGAGGTTGTGACCTGCTTGCACATGGATTTAATGGAAGCGTGAAAATCTGCATTTAACTAAAGCTGTAGTATCACCAATTAGAGATGCAGTAACATTAACTGGGCAACCTCTCTTAAAACCCAGTGACTAAGAAGCCATTAGCTATTGAAATGTTGTGAATTAGTTTAATATGTAAGAACGGTTACTAAAATTTGAGATCTGTCTGTGAAGTAGGCACTTGGTGGGGGCTGGGGAATGTGAGAATACAGCAAGTGTCGGAGAGAGAAGTGGTTTGGTAGGCCAGGCATTGGTTACTAAAGACCACAGACCTGGCACTGTAGAGAAGATTAGGGGTGACCCAGAGGCTGTCCTAAGCACTTGGAGAATTGGGTGAGTGATAGAGAAGGTTAAGAAAAGAATTCTGAGAGAATTAATGAAAGGCTGAGCCTGGGTGGCTCAGTCAGGTGAGCATCTGACTTCGGCTCAGGTCATGATCTCACAGTTTGTGAGTTTGAGCCCTGCATCGGGCTCTAAGCTGTCGGCATGGAGCCTGCCTTGGATCCTCTATCTCCCTCTCTGCCCTTCCTCCTCTCGTTCTCTCTCTCTCTCTCAAAAATAAACATTAAAAAAAAAAAGAATTCTGAAAGGGAGAATCAGAAGACCCCTAAATGTTGTGTGGAAAATAGTTCTCATTGCATTTGTGATCTGCAAATATGCTCTCATCTGGTAAGATGAAGAACGGTAGGTTGATCTAAGGCGGGACGTGCAGGAAATACTATGGGCAGCGTGGATGAAACTGTGAGGTTCTGGTGATTTGTAACATAACATTTTTTTTTTTAATCTTCAGAAGTAACATATATGCAGGAAACTTGGAACACCCAAAAAGGCAAAAAGGACCCAACAAACCAATAAAAACAAGTAATTCCATGCCCCAGATATAACGAGCGTTCCATTTTCGGCACAGATGCTTCTGGTCTTCTGTTTCTGCACATATCCATGCATGTGCATATCTTTTTCAGAATGTAAACTACACCTTACTGCACATACTGTTCTACAGTCTGGGCCTGGTATATCTTGAAACATGCTGATGAGGTTGCCGTAAGCAATTTTTCTTTATCTTTCTGTTGTTCTGTACACTCCGTCCTTCCCCCACCCACCTCACTACCCTAACCCAGGGAGGGTGATCCCACAGAGACTGATTGCCAGGGACTGACCTTGCTCCACCCAGGGACCTCTTTGTTCACCGACAGGGTACAAGGGCTCAGCTTAAAAAAGATGGCAAGGCTCTGCAGATTTGTACATTACTTTGCATATATTTTCTTTCTAAGTAGAAGAGGCTTTTAAGTAAGCGTGTAAGATAAAACAAAATGGATTGATTAATGTAATCTACAGCCTAACATTCAGGGCCTCCCGTTTGTGGAACTAAACCACAGAATCACAGCCTGGGGTAAGAAAGCCGACCCTGCACGCGCAGGAAGGAGCTGAGATCTGCCGAAGGAGACACGCATTCATAGTACATACCAGGGTAGCTGCCCTATACCTTCTCCCACCTCCAGTGCTTTATATTCTTGACACTGGTGAGGGGGGCAGTAGTGTTGAGCCTCCGTCGGGCCCTGCCTCTCCTTCCTCCTACCACTGCCTTAATTCAGTCCTTATTTCTCATGTGCGCTACTGCAAAGCCTTATCCCTGTCTTTTTACCCCTAATCTTGCCCCTCTCTACTCCATCCTTGCCATTTGCAGTGAAATAATCTTTCTAACTTGAATCTCTCTGTTTGTGTTACCTACCACTATGTAACAAGCCATTCCAAAACTTAATGTTATAGAACAAGCACCATTTTATTATGTTCGTGGATTCTGTGGGCCAGGAATTCAGGCAGAACATAGCAGCATTGGTTTTTTTCTGCCCTTTGCTGTCTGGAGCTTGGATGACTTGTGTGGTTGAGACCAGAAGAGCTGGAGTTGGAAGATGTACTCCTAAACTTCTTCTTCACTTGCACATCGGTGCTTGGGCTGCAATGCTGAAGGACAGGTTCAGCTGGGATTCTTGTCTAGAGAATCCATGTGGCCTCCTCAATATCATGGCCTTGGGGTAATCAGATTCCTTTTATGGTGGCTCAGTGTTTCAAGTGCTAATGTCTCCAGGGATCATGGTGGAAGCCTCCTGGTCCTTTATGACCTAGCTTCAGAAGTCACATGGCTTCATTTCCACTGTATTCCATTGGTCTAAGCAGTCACTGCCTGGCTCTTAAGTCAAGGGAAGGGGACATAAATTCCACCTCTAGATGAGAGCAATGTCAATAATTTTGTAGCTGTGTTTTTAAATCATCTATCTATCTATCTATCTACCTACCTACCTACCTATCTACCTATCTACCTACCTATCTGTTGAATCTATCCATCCAACAATCTTCTAGATTTGTATAAACATAAAAGACAATTTCAAAATATATACACCAAATTGTTAAAGATGAGAGGGAAGGAGACTTCTCTATACTTCCAAAGGAGGAGAAGACTAGTGGGATTACAGTAATTTTTATTTTGTACAGAAAGTTGCTTCCCGTATTATCTCAAGCCTGATAATACTATGGTATGTCCTAAGTTGGCACATTCTTTTTTTTTTAATGCTTATTTACTTTTGAGAGAGAAAGACAGAGTATGAGCAGGCAAGGGGTAGAGAGAGAGGTAGACACAGAATCTGAGGCAGGCTTCAGGCTCTGAGCTTTCAGCACAGAGCACAACGTGGGGCTTGAACTCATGAATTATGACATCATGACCTGAGCTGAAGCTAGACACCTAACTGCCACCCAGGCGCCCTGCAGGTTGGCACATTCTAAAAGGAAATGCTAGACCCCCTAGCTATGGAGGGCATGCAAAGGTATTGGGAAATGGCCCTGCCAATATCAGCCCACTCTCCACCTTCTATGGAAGAGAGGCCAGAAACATTCTTTAGGAGCAAGGGCTTCTTTCTAGTGAGTCGTCTGAGTGCTGTGTTCCACAACCCATCGCATCTCTACTCTGCCATGGGAAATATGCTCTCACCTTAACCTAAGTTCTTCACAAGAACTATTTGGAAATCTTGACCTGTGTCTTCTGGAGTTTGAGGGACATAGGGGATGGTGGCTGACTTTCACCACAAGAAGCCTGAAGGTGAAAAGCTAGTTGGAGGGGACTGCCTTGCAGCAGAATGAAGAGAGAAGGTTCTGTGGCAGGGCACTGCACTTCCTTAGATGAGTGGGCCATGGAATGGAGGGGGCACTCATTCCTGGGCCACCTGTGAATGGTGTGAAGGATGCCACCCAAGAGAACCACTTGAAGGGTGAAGAGATCTGGCAGAAGGGCACTATAGCCAGAGGTCCCTAGTAGATGGATCTCCGAGGTACATATGCCATACCAGATGACGACTGTGTCAGTCACACAAGTGGGAACCATTTGCACCTACTCCTTCCTCAAGGGCCTGAGGAAAGAGCAACTTGGTGAGTAGCAAGCAGAAAAGCTAACCACGACTTCCTTCTGCACTTCAGCTTCCAAGACTGAAGCAAGCCTGTCTAGAGGAATGAGAGACGTTTGCAAGTGAGTAAAAGACTGGGTATGTAATACTAGACTTGATAAGATTTTACAGCACTCGATGGAGAGCATTCTTGTGACTGAATAGGATCAGAAAAAACTAAGGATTCATTCTAGAATGAGTTTTCTAGAGCAGGAGGAGAAAAAATAAAAAGTTGTTTCTTCCTAGAGCCATGATGTGTCCAGAACATTCAATACATCAATTATATGATTTTTGTGCTTTTCTGATTTTCCAAATTTCACTTGGAACACATATTGCTTATTCTTCATTTATTTTTTTAATTTATTTTTTATTTATTCATTTTGAGAGACAGCATGAGCAAGGGAGGGGCAGAGAGAGAAGGAGGGAGAGAATCCCAAGCAGGCTCTGTGCTATCAGTGCAGAGCCCAACATGGGGCTTGATCCCACGACCCTGGGATCATGACCTGAGCCAAAATCAAGAGTTGGATGCCTCACTAACTGAGCCATCCATATGCCCCTTCTTGTTATTATTTAAATGTATATCTAATCATTTTCTTTCTGTGCTTAAAACTCTTGAATGTCTTTGCACTGTCCTCAGTTAATTTTTAAACATGGTTTATAAGGCTTTTTACTATCTAGCATCCTCTCCCAGCCACCTCTCAGCCACACATATCCTGTAGTCCAGCCATATGGACATAAAGATTTTATTTATTTATTTGCTTACTTACATTAATTATTATTATGTTTTGTAAGTAGGCTCCAAGCGCATTGTGGGGCTTGAACTCATGACACTGAGATCAAGAGTCACGTGCTATACCAACTGAGCCAGTTAGGTGCTCCTGGACATAAAGATTCTAAATGCATCATGGCGTCCTGTGTTTCTCCTCAGCTCATGTTGTTCTTTTGGCCTAAATATCCCTCACCCTCATCCTTGTCTGAAGGCCTGTCTCCCATCCACCCTTCACCTCTGCGATCTAAAAAAGCCTCAGCTGAAGAGTTTCCTTAGGCCAGAGTTTCCTTAGGGCTGTCGAGTTGGTATGTCCAGTGCTTATGACCAGCTAACGAGTAAGCACTCTGTTTCCAATCCTATAAACAAACCTTCCATCATGCAAATCATGGTTGGTGCTCAGTCAATGTTTAGTGAAGAAAGTCAGAAGAGGCTAGGAAGCATAGTCTTTGGTCATCTTCCTAAAGATGATCACAGGAGTTAAGTTCTTTATGCCTTGCTGAAGTGAGGCAGGGAATACCAGGAAAGGCTTTGGAAAGATGGTGACTCCCCAGTGTTGATGCAGTTTATCTTCTGCCCAGCTGCAGGCTGGCCACCAACTTGCCTAAACAGTGACCACTTTTACCTGAACTAGACCTTGAAATGTGAAAGACCCTGTCCTTGGCATAGCTTGTTGCTCTGTTCTAATTTGGTCTTGGTAAAATTACTCATTAGATTTCTAAAATTTATTTAATGTTTATTCATTTTTGAGAGACAGAGAGAGACAGAGCATGAGCAGGGGAGGGGCACAGAGAGAAAAGTATCCGAAACAGGCTCCAGGCTCTGAGCTGTCAGCACAGAGCCCTACGCAGGGCTCAATCTCATGAACCATGAGATCATGACCTGAGCCAAAGTGGGACGCTTAACCAACTGAGCTACCCAGGTGCCCCTAAAATTACTCATTAGGTTTCTGACTTGTGGGTCTTTCTCCTGAGCCCTGTTCTCTGCCAAGAAGATTTGATCATACGTGGAGTGACAAAGGTGGGGTGTGAGGATCTTAAGAAAACTTTGGGACTAGAGTAAAAGATTTAGAAATCACACGTGCTGAGAAGGTTGGATCACACAGTTTGGGTAACGTCCAATTTTGCCTCAGAACTTGGTGCCATGGTTTTCTCAAGCTCTTTTTGCATTTCAGTCTAATGAAACACAGTTGTTCTTTTGGTTTTGCTTTCTTCTGTTTTGTTTTGCAGCAAGCCATTACTTCTGTTATTAGGCAGTCCATTAATAGTCCATTATTAATCCAGAATGAGCCGCTAGAGTTGCAGACTTTATTTCCAACTTTATTGGGACTTGTCTGCCTCTTGGTTCTCTTGGCTATTAATATGAATAGGCAGCCATGGAGTTCTCAGTTCCTTGGATGGGAAGGATTACAATACTTCATAGTTATGAGATGCTGAAAGTTTGCAGATATTCTGGAATTTTAAAACACACTATCTCATCTGAATTTCATAAAAACCTATAAAGGAAGTATAATCATCATTTTAAAGATTTTACAGATGAAGAAAGTGAGTAGCAGAAAATTTAGGTGATTTGTCTGAGGTTATAGAGTTAATTAGTGCTGGATCCAGGACTCTGCTGATGGTAAATTGAGTGTTCTGTCCTGTAGTGCACACATGGCTTCCTCTATCTCGGTTAGTTCATGGCCCTGTGTCAATATGATAAGGCCATTAATAACTGACTGTATAGCCACTTGTGGTTAAGAATTTAGAACAAAATCAATAATGACCATTTCAAAATCATTCCAGGAGGTAGCTGGGTTCATCTGAAGTGTTTAGGCAAGTAAAAAGTATATCAAGAATTCACTTAACATGTTGATTTTCTTAAAGCCAGCAGAGTTTTTGGTTCAGATCATTCTGATGATGATGTCAGAAGTAAGTGCTGTGTCTTTAATAAATACTCACACTCGCTTCCTTTCCCTTGGTAGCAGAACTTGGGCAATGGCATATTGGAAAGAGAGTTATGACTCCTTAGAGGGCTTCTAGTCTGTCCCTTGAGGTAAATCTGTAGGGCAAGTTAGGGATGATTTTCATTATGGAAAATTTGACATTAATTCTCTTAATCTAGATATACAGTCTTGTTTTTACTTATTTAGAGAGCAAAAATTTCCTCTGAATAAATGGAACAACAAATATGGCTTGTTAACGATAGGATTCAAGTCTCTGCTTGCCAATTACTTAGCAGTGACCTTGGGCAAGTTACTTAAACCCTCCAAGCCGCTGTTTCCTCATCTATTAAGCTGGGATACTGACACTCCCAGTAAGAAAATGTCTTGGTGCCTACTGAGTATCTATTTCCCCAATACCTACTTGGGGATCCTCTTCTCCTACTCTGTATCCCTCTGGTCTGGTTGGGGTCTCCATTACCTCACTCCAGGAATGCAGAACATGACCCAGGAGAGACTCCATGAGGCCCCTGGCCAGGAGACCAGTTCAGGGATGAGCATGTGACCCCATCTCATTAGAGTGCATCTGAGCACTCAGGAGGAAGCTCTCTGTTTCCCACTGAGAATAGACACTGGAAGATCATCTGGCTGGAGCTGCCCCGTCACCTGCCCCAACATAGAATCTGAGAACAAAGGCAACACGCAAAGGAAGGTGGAGCCAATCCAGGAGATGGAGGGAGACAAGGCCCTGATAACATTGTTAGAATCCAGTCATGTCTGAAGTCAGCCCTATACCTGTCTTGTGAGCCGGTAAATGCCCTTTGCACTTATACCTGATTGGTTCAGGTAAATCAAGAGGATCTTAAATGAAACTGCCTAAATTTGAGAAGAAAATAATGTACAGGTTTCTCCCACTATGTGAAAGTAGAGCATTCCTATGAAAACTTTCGTAGCTGAAATGACCTAAAGCAAAGAAGCAATTACCATTTTGTAAAAGGGAAAATTATCTTTAAATTTCTTCCTGTTATTAAAAAGATGTACTAAGGTAGGTCTTCTGTAAAGGTGAAGTGGCATAAAATGAACTTTCAGACAGAAGGGGAAATGTGTATTGTAGAATGCTTAGCAAAATAACCTGGTCACAGCAAGTACTCAATGAAGGTTAGGTTGGTTGTGCTTCATATGAAGTTTGGCTCAGAAAAGAGGAGCTTCATACTTACTCTGAATATCGAGCAAATTTTGTCAGGCATGGTAAAGAGCCAGTCTTCATGGCACGCTAAGTCCCATGAGGTATGATTAGAGGTCCCAAGAAGGCTTTCCTATCCTCTAAAACACCTCTTGTACTTTGGTACAGAGAGCTCTAGATGTCAAAAATAGCACTCTTCCCTTTGTTTTAAGATCTTTAGAGAGAAGTTCCTTACTTAGCCATAGTGACTGTGTGATTGAGTTCATTAGCTCCACTGCTGAGGGCAGATTTTATGACAGTGGCCCATAAAGATAGTGGAGGCCACTGGGCAGCCGGGGGAGCAACAGGAAGATGGCCGCACCCAAAAGAGACTGCAGGACTGAACATCCAACCATCTTCCTTCAGTGTCGGTGCTCTGGCTGTGCCTGGTAGCCACCCTCAGGAAGGTCCAATCTGATGTTTTAGAAGAAAGCTATTTGGTGGAAATGGCCAGACACATGCTTGTTAAACAGCAAGCACTGCATGTAACCCCATCCTCCTCTTCTGCACACATAGCCCCCAGATGCTAGCCCCCAGCTGCAGATATTCCCAGGGAACCAAGGACCACAGGACAGTGGTGGCCAAAAGGCAGTGTAAGCAGCCCAAGGCTGGGGCTGGGGCTGAGGAATGGCTATAGATGACAGTAGAATCAAAACTCTGCTCCTGTCAGGTGTGCACCTTGGTCATCCGTGATTCTTGCCTGCAAAGGAGATGACTAGATACGGAGAATGGAGAAGCCACCAGAGCTGAATATGGGGTAAACAATTTCAAGTTCTGTCAGAACATGGACAGACATGCCTTTGGGTAAAGACCTGAGTCATAGTTCAAAGAAATTAAGCAGAGATTCCTGGAAGCAACAGTCCAAACAACCTCAGATGTCCTACTTAACCCTCCAGGCTTCAACTCCCTCCCTTCCCCCTTTCATTTCTTTCTTCATTCCTTCCCTTCCTTTTGTCCTTCTTTCCATCTTTTCTCTTTTCTTCTCTTCCTTAACTTAGAGCTCTTGTTTTCCTCCTTGTAAGCATATATACCCCCAAAAGTCTCATTGTTTTGTTATGAGTAGTTTCCTCCTCAAAGTCTCATTCTGTGGCTGTATGGACATTCCCTGCTTCTCTTTATTCGCTAGCCAATACCTGTCAGCAGCAGAATGCCAAAGATTTGTGCCCCCCTCCCCCTGCTTTGCTGGAATGCTCTAAGCCACCGTCATACAGGTCAGAGCACAGAGCTCCAGGGAAGGTAGAATACCACTTCCTGAGCCTGATGACTTATGGAAATAGGCTGCTAACAAGAATGGAGGGAGAATTAAAAAGGCAATAAGCTTTTTCTATGTACATGTTATTTAAGCTAAGTACCTGTACCACCTGAAATTACTGTGAATTTTTTCCCCACAGTCTGGAATAAGTTGCACTGACATTTTATCACTTTCTCTTTCATTTTCACTCACCCTGTCACCCTTTATCTCATAGGTGCATTTCAATAATTTTTCTGCACACACACCCCAGTTTGTATTAGCCCCAATACAAATGAGCATTTCTAAGTGTCCCTATCTCTGCAGAACATGCATAAGATAATCTGTCTGACAGGAAAAAAAAGTATGCAAGATACACAGGAGTGAAAGAGAATTATTTATCATAGACACCATTAAATAGAATGTTATGAATAATAATGTTCTCATCTTATGAATAATAGGAGACTAAGCATCAAGTTGGGATATTTTAGCTCCCTCAAAATCACATTCCCTATCAGCAACTTGATCCCACAATTTAGAAACATTTTTCTATAGTAAAGAATTTATTAACTGTCTTCCATTAGACAGGGTTCTCCAGAGAAACAGAAAAGATAGATAGATGGAAAGAAAGATAAGCAAACAAGGAATTGGCTCCCATAATTATGGAGCTGAGAAGTCCCACCGATTGCCATCTGCAAACTGGAGACACAGGAAAACTGGTGTGTAGTTCTAATCCAAACCTGAAGGTCTGAGAACCATGGAAATCTGGGTGCAGGTACAAGAGAAAGCCAATGCCCCAGCTCAAGTAGTCAGGCTAAGGGTGAATTCTTCCTTCTTCAGCATTTTTGTGCTAGTCAAGTGCTCAAAAGAGTGGATAAAGCCCTCCTACATTGGGGAAGGCAATCCATTTTACTCAACCGACTGATGCAAATGCTAGTATCATCCAAAAACACCCACAAATAATGTTTAACCAAATATCTGGACATCCTGTGTCCCAATCAAGTTGATACATAAAATTAACCATCACATGGCTCTATGATGAAAGTAATGATATTAACTAAAATGTAAGCAGTGATAATAACCTGACAGATCAAAATATGCAGCACACTTGAACGATGCAAAGATTCTCAACAAATATTTATTGAGCAACTACAATGTACCAGGCATCGCCTGAAACGGGAAACAGGAAAGGTCAAGAGTGACTGATCCTGCTTTGGAGGGTCAGGAAAGATTGTACAGAGACAGTAACACTTCAGTTGAGTTCTATAAGAAGGTTGAGTATTCATAAGATTATCAAGGGGAAAAGGTTATTTTGGGCAGGGGGAAAAGGATCATTCTAGGAGGTATGACTGGCTCCATGAAGTCATGGAGGACCGTTCTGGGAAGTGTGAGTGGTTCCAGAAGACTAGAGTAAAAAGCTACTATGAAGGAGAGGGTCAGAAAATGTACAGGGATAAGTAGAGGCTAGCTCACGAGGGCCCTGTAGGTTGGGGTACCCACTGTGGGTTGCCAGCCCATGAGCCATTTCTCCTTCTTGAGAATAGAACTTTGATTTTGTTCAGGTGATAAGGTGCCCAGGGCCAGGCCATAAATCACAATTGGGCTAAGCCAATCTAGGCAATCCCCTTTTATCTTTGATAAAAATACTTGGTCTTAAGCTGGGTATGGCACTCAGTTCTGGCTAAAAAAAAAAAAAAATAGAAGTCTGGTGGAAGGCATTGAGGTAAGAGTTTCATCTTTGATTTAACAAGGGGTACCTGGGTGGCTCAGTCGGTTAAGCTCCTGGCTCTTGGTTTCGGCTCAGGTCATGATCTTGCGGTTTCTGTGGGTTCGAGCTCTGTATCAGGCTCTGTGCCAGCAGTATGGAGCCTGCATGGGATTCTCTCTCCCTCTCTCTCTCTGTTCCTCCCCACTCGCACTGTCTGTCTTCCTCGAATAAAATTTAAAAAAAACCTGTGTAACAGGAGGAATTCCCTTTTTCCTCCCTCCCTTCCTTTGTGATTTGGATGTTATCATACAAGGATGTGCACATAAGCATATTGTGACCCTGATGAAAGCTTGAGTATGACAACCACCCAGTGAGGATAGAAGAGAAAGGACAGAAGTGTTGGAGTCTCCAACAACATCACAGAGTCACCAGACCAATTGTAAGACTGCCTATTTTTAGGAATATCCTATGGTTAAAGCCACTGTGAATTTTGCTTGCAGCCAAATTCGTCCCAAAGCTGTCAGTGCCAAAGATGACATTTGAATATATGGCTAAGGAGTTTGGACCTTAATCACGAAAAGAGATGGGAGCAGTGGAAAGGTTTACGCAGGGGAATGAGTTGCCAAATTTGTGCTTGAAAACCATGACTCCGGGAGCACCTGGGCGACTCAGTCGGTTAAGTGTCCAACTTTTAATTTGGGGTCAGGTCATGATCTCATGGTTTGTGAGATCCGGTCCTGCGTTGGGCGTTGCACTGATGGCACAGAACCTGCTTGGGACTCTCTCTTTCCCTCTCTCTCTGAGCTTCCCTCCCTCTCTCAAAATAAGTAAACTTAAAAAAGAAAAGGAAAGAAAAGAAACACCATGACTCCAGCTACTGTGCACAGAATGGGCTGGCAATGGAAGAAAGCAAGGCAGAGAGATCAGTTATTAAGCTGCTGCAAGTGCCCAGGAGAGTAGGTGGAATCTAAGCAAAAGAAGTCATACCGATGACTAGGGAGAGGGGGACCAGGCTGAGAGCTAATTTTAAGTCAAAATAACTTAACGACTAAGTCCATGTGGCAGGTGGAGGAGACAGGAGAAGCAAGGATAGCTAAGGGTCTGTGGCTCAGTTGACTTGAAAGACAGGACCTCTGACGCTAATTTTGGCTTTGCCACAAGCTAGTCGAATGTTCCTAGGCTATTTTCTTCATTTCGAGAGGGTCAGATTAGAAATATGATAGCAGATAGATGTCATCTCTCCTGACGGTTCCAACTCCCAGGAGCATTGTTTTACTAAAGGGACCAGGAGGACCACCCTGGGGAAGGAAGAACCCCTCTCGCTCCACTGGATCCTTAGGTTTATCTGTGTGCAAAGCTGGCTGGTGGTGACTTTGAGCTTTTGTATGCCTTTTCTGCTTAGATTGACAGCAATTTGAGGAGTGGGGCAGAGGGCATCATGACGCATGGGTGATGTCCAAGCATGTAAAGTCAAGTCAGCAAAACATCATTTCCCATATATCCTTAAGACTTACCCTTTATTAAATTTCTCATATGAAGCCTTGTTCACATCCCCTAGGATTCACTACTGGGCATGGAGATCTTTCGCCTCTGCAGTTTCTTTACCATCCAGATCTGCCAGCCACAAAGGGCAACAATTTCCACTCAGACAAAACAGTTGTTCCTTTTTAAATGAGGGCAAGAAACAATGAAACAGGTACCAAAGGATGTCTTTACCTCCGGCGGCTGGGGAGGGGGGGGGGGAGAGGGAGGGAGATGATGCAAACCAGGGATAAAGCCCAGAAACTGTTGCCAGGATACAAGACTGCTGGGTTGCAGAGGTCACAGAACCAAGGAAAGGGTTTCACAAGTGACTAATTAGTTTTGTTTTATTTCTCCTTGTAGAGAGATTGCCTCAGGCTCACCAAGACTTACTACAGTTCAAATACTTGATCTTTCTCACTCCTATATCACATTTTTTATATTAGTTTCACACTTTATCTCATTGAATAGGGGGGGATGGCTGAGAAACACAAGGTCCAGACCCTTCCCTCTATTCCAGGCAATTCTGTAAAGGCCATCCCGGCTCCAGAACTCCCCGTGGGATCAGCTGAGACCTCTGTTGCAACTACATCATAATTCAACATCTCTCCCTGCCAGTTCTGTTTCATGCCATCTCTTAGAGGGATTGTTCCTGGTAGCACTCTCCAATAAAATTCTTGCATCTGTCAAAGAAAAACCAGAGCTGGGCAGTAGGTAAAGCAGTAAAAACATTTTATTCAGGAACTATTGCAATAGAAGAAAAGAGGTCTTGGTATAGAACTGGGCTCAATTCCAAATACAACAAGGACAAGCAGTGGGGATTTATAGCCAAGGAGCAGGGTTGGGGGTCAGTGGATGGAAAATTACGAAGAGGAAACATCAGGGGTGAGGGAAGATTCTGACGAAAATGAGTTGGCCAGATTCTTGCTGGTGGCAGCCCAGGGTGATGAAGTATCTCCTAGGGGAGGCTAGGGGATGAAGAATTTGATTGGATATAGAGGGAGATCAGATATCCAGGGTGGAGGATTCTCTGTAAACTGACTTAGGATTTTTGCTAAAACTGGGGGATGAAGTTTTGACAAGGACAGACACTGAAGTCCAAGGTCAAGCCTAGTTGAGAAGAAGCCTTAGGAGACTGACTAGAGTTTGGTCAAGGAGACAGTATTCACATGCAAATTTCTGTCTGTTTCCTGGGGAACATGACCTATGACACCAACATAGAATCATCCATCAATTCTATTTTTCCAGACAAGTGTGCACATGCACACACACACACACACACACACAACTTCTCTCTATTCTTACTGTTATCATTTTATTATTTTTTAAAAAGATAATTTAATTCCAACAAAGAAAGAAGCAGAGACTTAGAATTAAAAATGTTTTGAATTAAATAAGTTTAGTTTAATTAAGAAACAAAACCACTAGCTAGACAAAGATTTCTTAGGACACAAAAAGCATGAACCATAAAAGAAGAAATTGGTGGATTAGATTTCGTCAAAATTTAAAACTCTGCTCTTTAAATGCCACTAAAAGACAGGCACAGATTAGAACAAAATATTTGCCAAAAATACATCTGTAAAGGACTTGTTTCCAGAAATTCTCCCAAAGCAATAAGACTACAAACAACCCATTTTTTTATATGAGCAAAAGCTCTCTTGATTAAAAAAAAAAGACAAAGAAGTGGGGGGGGCGGTGCCTGGGTGGCTCAGTTTGGTTAAGCCTTCAACCCTTGATTTCGGCTCAGGTTGACATCTTGCGGTTCGTGAGACTGAGCCCACATTGGGCTTTGCACTGACAGCACAGAGCCTGCTTGGGATTCTTTCTCTCTGTCTCTCTCTCAAGATAAATAAGCATTTTTTTAAAGAGAGAGAGAGAGTGAGAGATGGCATATAAGCCCACGAAAAGATGCTCGATCTCATTATTAGGGAAATGCAAAGTAAAACCACAATGAAATGTCACTGCACAGCCATTAGAATGGCAAAAGCTAACAAACAAACCAAAAAACAAATCCTAATAACACCAAATACTGACAAGAATGTCGAGTAACTTGAACTGTCATACATTGCTGGTAGGAATGTGAAATAGTACAGCCATTTTGGAAAACAGGTTGTGGCATTTTTTTTTATAATGTTAAACATACATTTACCATATGACCCAGCAATCCTACTCCTACATACTTACCCGGGATAAATGAAAACTTATGTTCACACACAGACCTGTATACAAATGTTTATAGCAGTTTATTCATGATTGTCAAAAATGGAAAACAATCTATATGTCCATCAACTGAGAAATGGAAAAACAAATTATGGTACCACTAAACAATGGCATACTACTCAGCAATTAGAAGGATGAACTAATGAAACACACAATAACATGAATGAACCTCAAAATAATTATGCTAAGTAAAAGAAGCCACATACAAAAGGCTACCTATGTATGATTCCATTTATGACATTCTAGAAAAGAGGATAAGAAGGCAAGCAGGGAGAGCAGGCAGTGGCTATAGAATCAAAAAAGAGGTTTTTTCCACAGGTAGAATCTGGAATGTGTGTGTAGTTTGAGGAAGGAGTTAGTTTTGAGGGGAGAGACCAAAGTTACGGGAGGGGGGAGGTGAGCTGATTGACGAAGTGAGAAGACTAGTCAAAAAAATTTTTTTTAATATTTCAATATTTATTTATTTTTGAGAGAGAGAAAGAGACAGAGCACAAGTAGGGGAGAGGCAGACACAAAACCAAAGCAGGCTCCAGGCAGCTCAGAGCCTGATGTGGGGTTCGAACTCACAAACCATGGGATCATGATCAGCTGAAGTCAAATGCTTGACTGACTGAGCCACCCAGGCGCCCCTTGACTGGCCAAAATTCTTGATGGCCAACAACAGCAACCCAACTCAAACGCCCTGAAGCAAAAAGAGAAGTTTTTGGCTCACATAATTGAAAAACCTCCAAATTTAAAAACAATGTTGCCAGTACTTACCTTAGGCCAGGCTGCTCTAACCAAATACCAGAGTCTGGGTGGTTTAAACAACAAACACTTGTTTCTCACCGTTCTGGAGGCTGAGAAGTCTGAGATCAGCATTCCAGCCTCGTCAGGGTCTGGTGAGAATTCTCTTCCTGGCTTGCACAGGGGCTCCTTCTTGGTATATCCTCACATGCAGGGATAGAAAGCAGGCTCTGGTCTCTTTTCATAAGGCACTAATCCCATCACAAAGACCTTACCTTCATGAGCGCATCTAGACTTAATCACCTCCCTGAGGCCCTGCCTCCAGATACCATCACGTAGGGGCTAGGGCTTTAACATGGGAATTTGGGGGACACAAACATCTGGTCCATAACAGTGCTCTAGCTCGGTGTTTCCTGGCCTCTTTTGCCTCTCCTCAGCCTTGTTCTAAGGCAGGCTTACTCTGTGTAACATAGCCAGGCTTATACTGGTCTTATAGTTGGGGTCCCAGGGAAAAGAATGCAACAAACTGTCCTCCAGTGCACCTGTTTATTCCTGAAACACACTCCAACTAGCCTTTGTGAGTCACAGGCCCACCTTGGAAAGCCAGAGTCCCATTACTGACATCCTAAATCACATGGAAAGGGAAGGGGAGTCAGAGAAGGAAGGAATGCAGGGCAGAGAGGAAAAAAAACAAAAAACGAAAAAACAAAAAACCATGGTAGATGTCTCTCATAGACCCATATACTTGGGCGGGGATAGAATTCAAAAGACAAATGAAGAAGTCATTCCTCTAGAGGACTCCTTCCTTTGAGTCAGAAGGTAATGGTGTAGGGGTGGCTGAAATGTAGAAAGGGTGGGTGGTTTTTACTGGGGAGAGGGAAATGTGGTCAGGAGAATACAGTCATTCATAACTGTCAGCCCCTTTTGAGCCTGCCTGAGAAAAAGGCCAAGCAGAGACAAACCATGCCAGGAAATACAGAGCTAGACTATTGTTATGGCTTGAATGTTTGCATGCCTCCCGCACAAGCTCTAAACTTCAGTGTGATTGTATTTACAGGCCGGGTCTTGGAGAGGTAATTAAGTTTAGATGAGCTCATGAGGGTAGAGTCCTTATGATGGTGTTAGTGACCATATAAGAGAACAGGGAGCTTGCTCTTCCTGTCTCTCTCTCTTTCTTACTGTATGAAGGAAGAAGTGAGGTCCTTTGCTGAGAGTGAATGAGTGGAGGAATAGAGGCAGAGGACTTGGGAAGAGTGGTAAAGGTTTAGAAGAACTCTAGGGGCATGGGGAGACATATAAGGACAAACACAGGATTGCCACATGGCACTGAGGTTGGAAAGAAGCAGCTCTACCCATCCCTCAAGGCTCGGTTAAAATACGTTCTCCATGAAATTGTACCCCCATTGGAAAGTATCTCACACTCTTCCAGGCTTCAGGGCATGCAGGGCCACTGGTATTGTCTTTATCATGTTCGCACAGTACTAAGTATTCTGCCAGCCGCATCGATCAGGCTCCTGAGAATGGAGACTGACAGTTTGGATGGTGAGTTCAGATACTGATTACCTGAGGCTCTTGAGTTTTGGTAAGTGAGTAGTAAAAGTTTGGGTAGGGACGGATTTATTTAAAAACCTATCTGAATCTATTCAGTTTCTCAATTTGGGTAGTGAAAGTTCCGATAAAGTGTTTGAATAGCGAGGATAATACAGTTTGTGCCTGTGTGTGTTCATGCCTGTTAACTTGCCTGCTGTATTGTATTCTCTTGAGGGCAGAAGTCCTGTGTGACTAATTTTCATGTTTCTGCAGGTCTTAAATGTGATGGGTACTCAATATTTGCTAAGTTAATAAATTTTTTTTTTTTTTTTTTTTTTTTTTTTTTTTTTTTTGTTCTTACTCAACTTTACTGCTCCATTAAGATAATTTAAGGTGAATCCAAAAGAACAACTTTAAAGAACTGCTCTTGTGATTGGGACCGCTTCCAACTGCAATTAAAAGCAGTGCTTGTCTTTTACTTTACCCTCCCGCCCTCCCCTCCCCACCCCACCTCCATCAGACAAAACCTGAATCAATTTCAGGAGATGGATTTTGCTGCTTGTGTGAAATGTTCTGGCTTCTAGTCAAATGGACATGGCAGGACTATGTAAAAACGGCTTTGTTCTCCACACAAATGAATTCATTTAAGCAGCACACAGTTTCGATCTCCTATTACCTTTTGGGAGGGTAAAGCATTAGAGAATTTTAAGGTACCATTATCATATGAAAACTGCTGATTTAGGAATACCTGTGTGGTAAACAACTTGCTGAACCGCCTTACTGCATCTGAGATAAGGGAGCACATTGTTTATTGTGCCTGAAACCTGTTTCCAGTACAAGGATTGTACAAGCCTTGCTTAAGGAGGAACAATAATAACACGTAACCTTGAACATGCAGTACGCTTCGCTGCTTGTTCTTCGTTTGTAACTGTATCCTTCGATAAGGCTGAATCTCAGAGACGCCAACAAAGAGATAAAAAGATTCTGATAATAGCTGAAATGTTTTTGTTTCTGCATATTCGTGTGTGAATGAGGCTAGCATCAACACAGAGTTGGCGTTTAATAAATATTCATTGAAGGAGAGGATGAGTGAAGAAACATAGACTCCGTTGCTAGAGATTAAAGCTTAAAAAAGGCATTTTCCCAGGAGAAGACAAAAGAAACAAAATGCCTAGACTATGTTTTGTAAATAGCCCGGAATTGTGTTCAGGGACTCGGGAATTTGGAGAAAGAGAAGGAATACACATTTCTGTTGGTAGACTCAGGATAGAGGTTAACCAACAGCAAAGTGGTTCCTTCCTTCCATATTTCAATTCATAACAGCCACAAATGTTATTTGTCTAAATAGGAGCAAACAGGGAGGCACAACGTCAGATTTTATTTCCTTCTGCACTTCTAAGTAGCACTGTGGCCTTTGATGTGTCATACAATTCTTCTGAGCCTCAGTTTCCCCATTTAAAAAATGGATATAGTTCATGGGGGCTTATGAGAATCAAATACTACATATAAACATGTGTATGATTGAGCCTGGCATATCTATTCACTCAACAAATACTTACGTGCCAGGCACTAGAAATGTAAAGGCAAAAAAGACAAGATCTCAGGGCATCTGGATGGCTCAGTCAATTGAGGGTCCAACTTCAGCTCGGGTCATGATCTCATGGTTCATGAGTTCGAGCCCCTCATCGGGCTCTCTGCTGTCAGCACAGAGCCCACTTCAGATCCTCTGTCCCCCTCTCACTCTGCCCTTCCCCCACTAGTGCTCTCTTTCTCAAAACTAAATAAACATTAAACAAAACAAAACGAGATCTCATCCCTTGAAGAGCTTTTCGTCTTGTAGGCAAGATACACAAATAAACATGAATTGAGATCATTATGGATGGTGCACTATGTGAGTGAGAAGAAGAATGTCTAAATCGGATTGGAGAATGTAGGAACACTTCCTGGGGAAGTAATGCTTGAGCTGAGTTTTGAAGAAGTAGGAGTTACACAGACAAAAATGAGAAGGTCATTCCACACAGAGTGGGTAGCATGTGCAAAAGCAGAGTGGCATGAAACGACTGAAAGTTTAGGGAACAACAGATAGTTCAGTACAACTGGAGCAAAGGGTGTAGGGTGGCGGGAGGCAGCAGATGGGGTGAGAGAGGCAGGCGGAGGCCAGATCATGATGAGCCGTGGGCGTCATGCTTAAAGAAAGTGAACTTTACCACCAAAAATATGGTCAACCACTGAAAAAATTCACGGAGAGGTGAATCAAAACTGGGTTTATGTTTAGAAAGAGTACACTGGGCATAATGTGAGGAGAGGATTGTAGAGGCACAGCCTGGAGGCAGTGGGTTCCATTTGAGATCCCTACAGTAATCCAGACTGGAGAAAAATGAGAGTCCGAGCTAAAGTAATGGAATGAGGAGGGAAAGGTGGATATAAGAGCCATTTAGGAGGTAGAGCTTGCAGGGTGGGAGTAGAGAGTGGGCAGTGAAGGAAATGAAACACTCCAAGATGATTCCCATCCAACTAGGTAGATGACATTGCCATTCATTGAGAGGGAGAACACAGGAGAAGATGCAGGTTTGAGATGGGAGTTGAATGTGTAGACGTGATACCTTCCCTGTAGGACTTATTCAGTCTCATTGTCTGTGATTCGTCTCAGTAGAGATGTCCAAGAGACAGTTGAATATGTGGATCTGGATTATAAATATAAGTTGGAAAGAATGACAAGACTGCTAGTTGTTCTCTATTGCCTTTTATTCTTTGGTACTAGAATTCCATCCCTTCCCTTTTTGGCTGAGTATATGGACACCCAGAATAAAAGCTACATTTCCCAGCCCCTTTGACAACTGGGAGTGGTCTTATGACTAAGATCTTGATGATGAAATGGAAGTGCAGTGTCGTGTGAGAAGTTCTGAAAACCTTACTTTAGATTCAGCCCGCATATACACTGTGCCCCTCCTTCTGCACCTGTCCCTTCCTCCATTTTCCTGCCTGGAAGATAAATTGCCACCCTGGACAGTAAGGTTGAGACCACTCACAGGAGAACAACGAGAGAGAAGGATCCTGGGCAGGCCATCACTTTGCACTCCTCTAGAAGGGATCACTCATGCTGTATGTGTGGATAACACTCCCTGGAGTTGCACAGTGCACAGCCTGTGTAAATGGAGCCCCAGGGCCTGGGTTCCTGACATCACAGAGTTTCATAACAGCTCTGGATTATTTGCTCAGGCTTTTATGTGAGAAAGAAAATATTCCAAAACTTCTCATTTGTTTAAGTTTTTAAACTAACAGTATTTTAGTTTTCTCTCAGTTGCAGTAATATCTAATCCTAAATCACACAAGGAAGGAGTCACCAACCCATGGGAGAGAGTTGAAGCCACAGGGATGGATCCAGCCACCTAGGTGCTATGTACAGTGTGAGAGGAGCAGAGGACAATCATAGGCCCCAGAAGACAGGAACTTGAGGGGCCCCTCAGACTCTTTCTTCCATCGGTTCTGGAACATTCTTCGCTCTTTGTTCTTTTCCTTCCCACCCTACCTCTGGGAGGAGAACTTGTCTTCTCTACTCATCCAGTGCCCTTCTGTCACAGATGTCATGCTCTAACCGTAAAGTCCCGCAGTGGGTGTGGCAAGAGGAAAGCAGGAGCAGTGATTTTAACAGCTTTATTGAGATACAATTTATGTAACACACAGTGCAGTCCTTTAAAGTGTACAATTGAAGGACGACTGGGAGGCTTAGGCCATTGAGCATCGGACTCTTGATTTCAACTCAGATCATGATCTCACGGTTGTGAGATCGAGCCCCGCGTCCGGCTTTGTGCTGGGCATGTAGCTTGAGATTCTCTCTTTCTTCCCCCCACCCCCCATCCCTCCCCTGCTCTCTGTTTCTCAAAAAAAGAATAAGGTGTCCAATTAAATGTTTTTATACTATTTTCACAGAGTTCGTCAGCCATCACCACCATCTTAATTTTAGAATGTTTTTTATGCCACAGAAAGAAATGGGATGAGGCATCCATTAGTAGCTGCTTGCCAGCCATGGCAATAATTTTTTTTTAATGTTTTTTTAAAATTTATTTTTGAAGGAGAGAGAGAGACAGAGCATGAGTGGGGGAGGAGCAGAGAGAGAAGGAGACGCAGAATTCAAAGCAGGCTCCAGGCTCTATGCTGTCAACACAGAGCCCAACGCAGGGCTCAAACTCACGAACTGCGAGATCGTGACCTGAGCTGAAGTCAGACGCTCAACAAACTGAGCCACCCAGGCACCGCGGCAATGATTTTTAACTGGGTCATTGGTGGTCCCTTTTAAATCTGAAGCAAGACAAGTGGTGAAACCAATGCCTTAGGCATAGAAAGGCAGAGAACGATAACGCCGAGGACACTGAGGTTCAGAGAGTTTCAGTTACCTGCACAAGGTGACAACAAAGAGGTGGCAGAACCCGGTCATCTTCTCTCCCCCCAACGCCCTTTGACTTTGCTGAAAAATGCTGTAAGCATTCCGTAAGGACTCTTTGAATCCAGTGATAAGGTACCATGAGAGAATAATGACCTTTCTTTTCTTTAGAAATAATTTCGGACTTACAACAATGTTGTAAGAATACTGCAAAGAACTCCGACATGCCCTTTGTTCAGATTCCTCCATTGTTAACATTTACCACGTGTCTCTCATTCTCTTTGCATATATATATATATATATATATATATGCAGACTTTATTTTTTCTGAACAATTTGAGAGGAAGTTGTAAACATAATGTCCTATTATCCCTTAATACTTTATTATGCAATTCCTTCAAACAAAAACATTCTCCCAGGTAACTACAGTGCAAACACGGATACAATGTTACCATCGAATCCACAAACAACATTTGAATTTTACCATCTGTCCCAATGATATCCTTTATGGGTCTAGAATCCGATCCAGGATTATGGGTTGCATTTAATTTTCAGATCTCTTTGGTCTCCTTAGCCTTTCCTTGTCCTGCGTATCTCTGACATTTGCAAAGAGAACAGCCCATTGTTTTGTGGAATATTCCTCAATGTGATTTTGTCTGATACTTTCTCCCAATTAACTTTAGGTCATGCGCTTTTAGCAGTGCCACCACAGAGGAATGCTTTGTTCTTCTCAGTGTATCGTATTAGGGGTACATGATGTCTGTTTACCCTATTAAGCTGGTTAAGCTGGTTTTTACCAAATTTCTCTATAGTAAAGTTAACTAATAAGTACTTTGTACTAAAACACACTCTCAAATACAGAGAACAAACTGGTGGTTACCTGGTTACTGGAGGGAAGCTGCGTGGGGGGATGGGTGAAATAGGTGAAGGGGATTAAAAGAACACTTATCATGATGAGCACTGCGTTTAGAATTATTGAATCATCACATTGTACGCTGAAACTAAGGTAACACTATATGTTAATTATACTTCAATTAAAAAAAAAAGCCTTCTCGGGGCGCCTGGGTGGCTCAGTCGGTTAAGCGTCCGACTTCAGCTCAGGTAACAATCTGGCAGTCCGTGAGTTCGAGCCCCGCGTCGGGCTCTGTGCTGACAGCTCAGAGCCTGGAGCCTGTTTCCGATTCTGTGTCTCCCTCTCTCTCTGCCCCTCCCCCGTTCATGCTCTGTCTCCCTCTGTCTCAAAAATAAATAAACGTTAAAAAAAAAATTTAAAAAAAAAAGCCTTCTCAAAAAATAAGCATTTTGTACTTATTGAGAAGGAATTAATAAATATTCCATTGGTAGTTTCTATGAGATGTAAATATTCTCTTTCTCATCACATTTTCATCCACTAGTTCTAGTATCCATTGAGGCATCTTGCCTAAATCAATTTTTATTATGATGATTTCCAAAAGGTGCTTTTCTTTTTTTATTAAAAATTTTTTAATGTTTATTTATTTCGGGCAGGGAGGGGCAGAGAGAGAGGGAGACACAGAATCCGAAGCAGGCTCCAGGCTCTGAGCTGTCAGCACAGAACACAATGTGGGGCTCAAACTCACGAACTGTGAGATCATGACCTGAGCCGAAGTTGGATGCTTAACCGACTGAGCCACCCAGGTGTCCCCAAAGGATGCTTTTCTAATTCCATCATTATTTCTGTATTTATTAGCTGGCATTGCACTGTGAGGTGGAGTCCTTTTTCACTTATTTGTTTGTATAATTTTAGACTCATGGACTCCAATTTTATTTATAATGGATTAATGTACTCATCTTGATATTTAGTTTTTAACATTAAAAATTTTTTATTTAGAGAGAGAGAGAGAGAGAGAGAGAGAGCACAAGTGGGGGAGGGGCAGAGAGAGAGAGAGAATCTTAAGCAGGCTCCACGCTCAGCACAGAGCCCAATGTGGGGCTCAATCCCACAACCCTGGCATCATGACCTGAGCCAGAAACAAAAGTTGCACATTCAGCCAACTAAGCCACCCAGGCACCCCCATCTTGATATTTATTTTGATTCTTAGTTGTCCTCAATTGGCCAATGGGAGACCCTCCAAGTTGGGTCCTGGCTGATATGTCCTCCCCATTCCTGAACATTACCTCAATTTCTGGCACAACAAGATGTTCTGGCTTCATCCCAAACCTTCACTGTCCTCACCCCCATATTAGTTCCTATGGCTGCTGTAACAAATTATCTACAACAAATTGTGGCTTAAAACAACAAAATTTATTCTCTCACAAGTTTGGAGGCTGGAGGTCTGAAATCAGTATCACTGGACTAAAATCCAGATATCAGCAGGATGAAGATCCCCCAGAGGCTCTAGGAGAGAATTCATCCCTAGCCTTCTCCTTAACTTCTGGTGGCTGCTGGCATACCTTGACTTGTGGTCACATCACTCCACTGTCCACCTCTTTGGTGACATTCTTTCCTCCTCTTCTGCCTGTAATCTCTTTCTGCCTCTCTCCTGCCCAGATGATATGGGATAATCTCCGCATTTTGGGGAGAAACTCAATCATATCTGCAAAGATCCTTTTTCCAAATAAGATAGCATTTATAGGTTCCAGGGATTAAGATGTGATCAGATATCATTTGGTGGGCCATTTTTTAGCCTACCATGCCCTGGAATCCGTCATTTCTTGAAAAAGTGCTGGTTCCTTTTTAACAGATCTGGTATCTTCTACACATATTTAGAAGTCAAGATGTGGATTCCAGGTATCCTTGGATGTTTTACATCCAGGCACTGTGCAGATAGAGCTAGAAAATTATACAGGTAAATGGAAAAACAGAATAGAATAGAATAGAATAGAATAGAAACGTGGGGATGTATGTCTGTATATATGTATGCCTATGTAAGCATATATCTACATATACACACATAATACATATAAATTTCATTTATCTATTTACATAAAAAACAAGGAGTTCACATAGATAACTTCAATTCCACTCCAGCACTACAGAGCTAACTCTAGCCTTCTTCCTTCCTGTATCTGTTGTTGTTATTGCTGTTTATTTATTTGAAAGAGAGAGAGAGTGAGCACAAGCAGGGGAAGGGCAGAGGGAGGGAACCAGAGAATCCAAAGTGGGCTCTGAACTGACAGCAGTGAGGCCAATGTGGGACTCGAACTCATGAACCGTGAGATCACGACCTGAGCCGAAGTCGGATGCTTATCTGACTGAGCCACCCAGATGCCCCAAAGCACCTTTATTTGTGACCTCACGTTTGTTATGCTCAGAGAGATGTCCTCAAGTTCCAGAAATGGGAGAATGGTTTTTACAATCTGACATCCTCGAAAGCTTCCACCCTAAAAGCTTCAAGACGACAGTGAAGGGTTCAGAAGTTCCCCTACACGGCATACATATTCACATTTGGTGCTGCGTTTTCTCGTCCTTTAAAAAAAACATGAATTGCCAGACATGCTGAATGTTGAATTGCTTATAGACATATTTTTTTTTTTTCAGTTGGATGAACACCTTCATATTTAAAAACCCTAGAAGACCCTGGGGAAAACAATTTTAAAATCCACTCAGAGACACTAACAGATGATTTTGCCCCTCACTAACTCCCATTCTGATGTTCCTAATGGGAGGAAGGGTGGCGTTCAGCTGTTCCATTTCAATTCTACACAAACATCGGATTTATAGTGCTATTGTGTAATATCATTGTCTAATCCTAAAGAGGTTTTCCTATCAGGAAATAGAGATTGGGTGGTGGTGCGGTGGCAATCAGAGGGAAATTAGTGGATTACAGTGCATTTGGGGGATTCTTCCAAAGTTCTTCAGGCACAATTTTGGTCTTTGCTCTTGGGATTAAAAAAAAAAAAAAGTGTGTGTGTGTGTGTGTGTGTGTGTGTGTGTGTGTGTGTGGCTATCTTAGCTGTTGCAATCCCTGGGCTGCTTACGCATTAATAACATTCCAAAAATGCAACAGATTTTGTTTTTTCTGCTATTCGTATGCCAGGCATCTGGGGTGAGACAAGGAAAATGGAAACCTGAAAGCCTCCTGAAACTGTGCAATGAAGACGATAGCTTTTGATGGCTGGGGATTGGGTCTAATTTTCCTTTTCACTTACAAAGCTTCAGAAATTAAAGGGAGAACATTTAAAAAGGGGGAAAAAACCCTCTAAGTGCTTCATACCACAGTTAAAAAAAAGGAAGATGTATGTCAGGACACAGAGGAAATGACAAGGCATATTTGCAGTAATCAAGGCTTTGTTGCAGGGTCCACATATGTGGTGTGACAATAAAGCAAAGAGAAATTTCTTTAACACAGTACAACTTAAACGTTCAAAGGAGTTGTATCCACTTTAAATGGCCACCCAGCGAGCCCGTACACAATTCTAAGGAGAATATATCATCTTGCCAAACATTTTGGAAACATCTTTTGGAGTTGACTTCAGAGCCACCTAATGAGCCACATACGATTTTAGGCTCCTGACTGTAACAGCAAATATTTTTTTCCCACCCAAACTAGAATTTCCAGCCCATTGTTACTCCTTTTTCTTCTTCTTCTTCCTTTTTTTTTTAAAGAGAAGTGGGGCAATGGGGGGGGGGGGGGGGGGGGAGGGGGGTGAATATGCATGTGAGTGGGGGAGGGGCAGAGGAAGAGGGAGAGAGAGAATCTTAAGCAGGCTCCACACCCAGTGCAGGGCTCCATCTCACCACTGTGAGATCATGATCTGAGCCAAAATCAGGAGTCACCCAGCCGCCTCTATTTTTTATTCTTCTAACTGGACTTTAAAGACTTGGAAGTTTCCAAAAAAATCCTTGTCAAATATCTCTTAATGCAATTCCAAAGAACATGTCATTAGTGATAAAACGAAATTAATAATTGCTGACCGGGCTACACACATTTTTTGTTTCCTTTTTTCCCATTTTACCAATGAGAAAACTGAGGCTCAGAGAGAGGTTAAGCCACTAGATCAAGGTCACGGTTCAATAGTGGCAGAACTTGATTTGCTGCCAGGCCACCTGCCCCCAAAGCTCCTGCTTCTTGCCCTGTGCTGCACTTAAGTGAGCCCTCCAAAATGCTTCAGGGCAATGCCATTAGCCCTGGAAACTTATGTTGACCTCCCCAGCGGCCATTTCAAAAACACAAGGCTCATTTGGTTGTATACATTCTCATTTGTTTGTTTAAAGCCGGCGTCATCATTTTATGTCAACCGCAGAGAAAACGTACAACCGAACATGTTAATGGGATGCTACCCACAAATGAAGACGGACAGTGTTAATATTACCATTTAGAACAATGATTCTTAGGAACCGAAGGTGGGGGGAGGGAGCTCAGACTCCCACGTACTGCCCACCGGAATCTGGAGGGGGCTTGGTCTGAAAACAAAGCAGTGCTTTGTTCTGGTGCCTTTGTTCGCCTTGATATTTACGTTGAATTTCAGAAAATGAGAGGAGGGCATGTGATGTTTTAAAGTTTACCAAAAGGGGTTTTAAAATGCAAGGGTTTTAAATGAATATGGAAAATATTGTAAGAAGGAGAACATAATCTGCATCAGTGTTGTGGATATCTTTGCCTCTGTACCAGAAAACCCTGGCTGGTAAAAGCCTGAGGTAAGGAGGTCAAAGAAAACACATCTTCAATCCCCATTGTTTAATAATTCAGTGCAAACCCTCCTTATTATGCCTCTAAAATCATTATTGTTCCTTGTGAAGGGAGCTGGGGAGAGGAGCTGCAGCCTCTAGGCACAGACGAAGACTGAGCCTGAGCGTGTGAAGTTCCAGGAGCTGTGGACGTTCAAACCCGCTCCCTCCTCTTGACTGAGAAATGCTGGCAGTGACAGACGAATGCTCTCGAGCATCTGTTCAGTAGACAGTTGTGAATGGCGGATTCTTCCTAAACAAATTTATAGTTGCTGTGTAAACATTTCGGTTTGATAAATAGCTCCATTTGCACTAGCCTGTTGTTTGGTCAAGCAATGTGAGTGTGTGTGGCCTTGCACCTCGGAGACGGTGAGGGTGGGTTGATTGTCCCCTGGGTGAAATGCTCCATTGGAAAATCACTGTGCATTTCACCCTCTTCAGCTGCACTATTTCTATCCCAGTTTTCTTCTGTGTTTTTCGTATTTCCAATTATTTCTAACTAGATGGTAAGAGTCGTGGGCTCCAGGGGCCATGTCTATTCCATTCACTATGCACATAGCATAATTGGCACATGGCAGGCACTCAAAGAATAAATAATCCAAAGCTCTATCCTGCTTGCTCTATCTTGCTCGGGACTCTGAGCTGGTCATTGCCCAAAGCTCATTTGACTTCATTGGGTCAAATTCCAGAGAGAGCAGGAGAGTCAATTTTCAACGATGTCTAGGCAGTATGCCACTGCCAGGCCCTTCCTGCTACCCATTTGGAAAGCAAACCACTGCTTATCCAGCTAGCTTGTCAGAAGGAAATTCACTCCACACCACCCTCAAGGGGTCTACCAATCCCCATTCTGGAAATGCAAAGTCTGGATTTTTTCTATGCCTAAAGGCTGAAGGTTGCTCCCCAACTCCCCCGACCCAGAGGTGAAATCAGGGAGCGGTGGAGCCCTGGACAGCAGCCAGTGCCATCATCATGGCCTGCAGGGACAGTTCTCCAGAGGGGGTCCTTGGTCCAAGCCAAAGAGGCCAGCCCTTGGATGGGCCGGAAGGGGAGACCAGCTGCAAACTGGGAATTGATGTGTTTGTGAGCAGATAAGAATGAGAGAGGGGATGTCAAAGCTGAAGAGAGGCAGGAGCAGGTGGGAGGCCTGGATGGAGCCAGGAGTCAGCATGGGACAAGGTCCCACATGGTCAAGAAACCCTTCTGGTCAAGCCCTCCTACGCCACCATGCTGACATGAAACATGTGTTCTAGTCATGTTTTCTGGACTATAATATAGCCAATACTATCGAGAGAGTATTCAAAGGGGGGAAACTGAGTAAGCAAAACTGGAGGCCATGGGGTCCAGAGTGAGGGCATAGGATGATGGTTCTCATTAGAACATTAAAATCACCTGGGGAGCTTTTGAAGTCCACAGAAGCCAGACCTGACCCCTATAGATTCTTAGTTAATTGGTCAGAAGTGGGGCCCAAGCATCAGTGGGTTTTTAAAGCTCTCCAGGTGATTCTAATGTACTTGAGCCTGGATCAGGCAAAAACAAACAGGAAGCAGGGAGAATATGCTTCTCCACTCAGCTTCTTGTCTTCCAGCCCAGCGCCTGCTCGTCCAGCTCACTCCAGGTACCACGACCTTGTCGCAGCCTATTCGCAGTCCAGAGAAACTGAAGGAAACTGATTGCATTAGCTCAGGTAACTGGGTTAATTGGGATGGTACCCTCTACTTTCTCCTTTTGGCAACCAGAGGATGGCCTTGAACATAAGCAATAAGGTGGAATTAGCATCTAATACAGTGGCTTAACTTTAGACCAGGGTTGTCGGTAGCAAATAAAAATGCAGAACCCCCAATTTGATTTTCGCTTCAAATAAAGAATGAATAATTTTAGTATATGCACCATGCAATATTTGGGGGCATATTCATAACAAAAAATTTATTCATTCATCTGAAATTCAAATTTAACAGGGCAACTTGTAATTTACCTGTGAATCCCACGTTAGACTCAAATCTTGTGTTTGACTTCAAGAGCATGACTAGATTTTTATAATAAAATTGAAAGACTGGCTTAGTGTGTATGTATTGGGTGGGTATAGGCCTCAATTTTCTGGAGATGTCCAAGTTTACACCTGCTTCACCAACATGAGTAACAGGCCTCCTTTCCCTGAAAGGTGTCTAGTTTGAATGATGAAGATGTGGTCATCCTGTTCATGGTGACCCAGGCCGAGGATGCCTGGCTGTACTCAGTAACACAAGAATTGTAGTTGGTTAGTTCCATAAAGGAGATGATCTCTGGTTTTCTTTCTGGTGGCCTGGGGTAATCGAACATGAACTCCACCTGGGTTGTTGTACCTTGCTGTACCTTGCTGTCTCACTGTAACCCTCCTCTGACTGGGGGAGGTGGACCCAGGCTGCCTGGGGCCCTGAGGGAGGCCAGGATGGCAAACCCCTCTGCTCCCAGCATGCTCTGCACCTTGCCAGCAGTGGCCAGAGCTGTAAACCGTACTCACCCCTGTGCCCACCAGATCTGGAGGCTAAGGGAGGTGGCAGTAAAACCACTTCTGTATTTACCTTTAATTGGCGTCTTTATCTGCCTTGTAAAACCACTTGTCTAGAGGAAGTGTTTAGGGTCCCGATCTTACATCCCTCCTTAGGCAGCTCCAAAGAAACCAACCCCTGACCATGGCCCCGAGTCACATATTTGTCAGCCTGCCTCCCTGGGTGTGCACCCCACCTGCCTCCCTGTGTGCATGCACACCCCACCCATTCCTGAATAGCATGTACTCCCAGAGCGTCTCTGCTTCATGCTCGGTGCCCACTGTTAGCCTCACGTTGGCCTCTTGGCTTTGAATACCGGCCTCTCTTCTCAGGTTTATCACACCTGCCTCTCCCTCCACCTGTCCCTCTGCTTGACTTAGGGCTTTATAGATCCCTGGGTTACAGCATTCTTAAAGCTATATGATGCATAAGGGATACACCCTCTTTAATCTTTGGTCTCATGGGACCCGTCAGGACATTCATTACACCTGAGACCCTCAATAACCCATTCCCTACCTGTCACCCACTTGGGAGCAACATTCTTTCTGGGTGACACCATTCACAGCACAGCCATACTGCTCAGTGTCACAGACCTCACTGGCCACATCAGGCTCACTGCCTCCAGCCTGTCAACACAGAGCCCAGTTCAGGTCCTCTGTCTCCCTCTCTCTGCTCCTCCCCTGCTTGCACTCTCCCAAAAATAAGTATTTTAAAAATCATTTAAATTATTATAAGCATACTCAGTTGCTGGTCTTTGACTTGCTCTTAATATTTTTTTAATGTTTATTTATTTTTGAGAGAGAGACAGAGCACAAACAGGGGAGGGGCAGAGAGAGAGGGAGACACAATCTGAAGCAGGCTCCAGGCTCTGAGCTGTGAGCACAGAGCCTGATGGCGGGGCTCGAACTCACAAGCTGAGCCAAAGTCAGAAGCTCAACCGACTGAGCCATCCAGGCGCCCCCTGATCTTTGACTTGCTGAACTAAATGTGGTATTACTCTCCTACTAAGCTGTCAGGACACCTCCAGTTTCTCACAGATCAGGATGGATGATGGCAGGACGGTCCTCTCAGACAAGTCCCTGTCCAAGCTGAGTGCCCCACTCTTTCATATGGTCTAAAGTTTCATATGCACCACTGTTTCATATGGTGCAAAGAGGCTGCTCTGAGCTGCCAGACAACCCACTGCTGAGATCTGCACGTCTGGATCTCCAGGGATCTTATGTTCCCCAAATCCCTGCTGTGTACTGCCCCCACCTCCTGCAACACCACCTGTTATCCCAGCTGGATTGTTCTGACAGTTAATGCCTGGTCCCTTGTGCCCACCTCATCCTCTGTGGTCTTGGAGATTCCCCTGCTCAGCCCCACTTCTTGCCATACATGTAGTTTGACTTCCACTAAGCACCTGGTCACCAGTGTGGTTTAGATTTGGCCTTTCCAAATAACTCTCAGCCAAATGCCTTCTGTGTTTCCATTCCAACAGCATGTTGTGGGTTGGGGGGTGGGAGGCAGATGGAAACTAGGAGAATGCTCAGGCAAAAGCAACCACCGAAAGGTGCCAGGGGGGAGCAGAGCAAACAGACAAGATAACCCTGTTTCCTGATAACCTTTTTTGTGCCTTTCTCCCCTTATCTCTAATTCATTGGGGCTGGAACATGGTGACTCAAACCCCATGGTGGGGCTGAAAATAGAAAGGCCAACACAGGTTTTTCCCTACTCTAAGATGACTTAGAATATGAAACATTAAAAAAAATTGAGGCAGTGTGTTCTTTGATATTCCTAAAGAATCAATCAGTTGAATTAAGCAGATATTTAAGACATAGTTTACCAAAAACTTTAATTTGTACCTTTTTTAAAAAGAGCTCGACTACTGTGTAAGGCTAGACACTAACTTACTGGAGGGCAAATTTACAACTTCCTATAAAATGAGTATATGCTATTGAACACTCAGCAAGACGAATGTTCTCTGTGTTAACTTAGCCAGCAAAGGCATAGGTTATACAAAGTCATTTCTGGTGCGTATCAACAATGTAGAACTATAAAATAAAACAATTCAGTAGCTGTTGGACCAGAGAAGAAGCATTTCTTTATTTAAAAAATTTCTTTTCATGTTTATTTATTTTTGAGAGAGAGGGAGAGACAGTGCCAGCAAGGGAGGGGCAGAGAGAGAGAGGGAGACACAGAATCTGAGGCAGGCTCGGATTCTGTCTGAGCTGTTAGCACAGGGCCCGACGCGGGGCTCAAACCCACAAACTGTGAGATCATGACCGGGGCCGAAGTTGGACGCTTTAACCAACTGAGCCACCCAGGCACCTCAAATATTTCTTTATGTTTTAGGGCCTCTCAGATGTAGCCCAAGATACTAAGTATCTCTAAATGTAATTTCTAGCATGACTTTTGTTATTGTGACACCTAAGAGGAACATCTCACACAAGCAATATGGTAATGCCACACTGGTGCATGTGCCTCTATACTTGTGTAATATTAGTTCTATGACTTTGAATTACTTTAAATTGTTTATGTTTATTTTTGAGAGAGAAAGAGAACGTGAGTGGGGGAGGGACAGACAGAGAGGGAAACACAGACTCCGAAGCGGGCTCCAGGCTCCGAGCTGTTAGCACCATTAGCACCTCGGAGCTGGAACTCACAAACCCCGAGGTCATGACCTGAGCGGAAGTCAGATGCTTAACGGATTGAGCCACCCAGACGCCCCTGAATTACTTTAGATTCTGCCTTAGCTCCTTCCTGGCACAGTGCTTCATCGGAACTGCTCCTGCCCTGGTAAAGTACCCATGGCTCCTACATGTGTAGTGCTTGTGAACTTCATTTCCTGAACCTCCTGATCTCACCTGCTTCATCCCTCTACCCCACCCCATTCTTTTGATAGCTTTTACTTCTAGCCTGGCTGCCTTTATATTATTGTGTTTTGCTCCTTCTGCTCACCTCTTAACGAGACAAAACAGCATTGGGATTCCAACTCTGCTACTTACTAATTCTTGGCAACTTGCTCAAACTGAGCCTCACTCTTCTCATCTGTGAAATAATAATAATGAACCTTCGATATGGTTACTATGAAGTTCAAAGGAGACAAAACATGGAAAGTGCTCAGAAACATGGCTGGCGCGTGGTAAGGATTCACTAGATGTTAGCTATTCTTACTACCATTTAGCTTTCCCAAGATGGCCACGGTCTGAGCCATTCTTTACATCTCTTTTGTTTGGCTTGACACATTCATGGATTGCTTTGATAGAATCCTCTCCAGGACGACCTAGCAACTTCCACACCTTTTATAGCCAGTCTTTGGAGGTGAGGCCAGACACAGGGTTCCTTACAGTAACAGGAGCAACCAGACAGGTATGTCTAACAATATCACCTCATTATCACAAATGCCAAATTTTATTAAGTCAAAAAGCACATTTGGAGAACTTTTTTTCTTTTTTTTACCATTTTGTTTAATTTATTATTTTTTTAAAATTTACATCCAAGTCAGTTAGCATATAGTGCAACCATGATTTCAGGAGTAGTTTCCCTAATGCCTCTTATCCATTTAGCTCATCCCCCCTCCCACAACCCCTCCAGTAACCCTCTGTTTGTTCTCCATATTTAAGAGTCTTTATGTTTTTGTTCCCCTCCCTGTTTTTATGTTATTTTTGCTTCCCTTCCCTTGTTTTCAGCTGTTCTGTGTCTTAAGTCCTCATATGAGTGAAGTCATATGATATTTGTCTTTCTCTGACTAATTTCGCTTAGCATAATACCCTCTAGTTCCATTCATGTAGTTGCAAATGGCAAGATCTCATTCTTTTTGATTGCCGAGGAATCTCCATTGTATATATATACCACATCTTCTTTTTAAAAAATTTTTAATGTTTATTTATTTTTGAGAGAGAAGAGCAGAGAGAGAGAGAGAGAGAGAGAGAAAGAGAGAGAGAGAGAGACAGAATCTGAAGCAGGCTCCAGGCTCTGAGCTGTCAGCACAGAGCCTGACGCGGGGCTTGAACCCACAAACCATGAGATCATGACCTGAGCTGAAGTCAGATGCCTATCAAACTGAGCCACCCAGGCACCCCTATATCATATCTTCTTTATCCATTCATCCATCGATGGACACTTGGGCTCTTTCCATACTTTGGCTATTGTTAATAGTGCTGCTATAAACATTGGGGTGCATGTGCCCCTTCGAAACAGCATACCTGTGTCCATTGGATAAATACCTAGCAGTGCAATTGCTGGGTTGTAAGGTAGTTCTGTTTTTACATTTGGAGAACTTTTTATCATAAGTGTCCAATTCAAGATGATCTAATCTCGATCTTACCAAGAATATCATCTAAGACATTCTCAAAATGGGCGCATTGAAACACTTTTATAGGCAGTTACATTGATTCCATTTATGAAATTTAAATATGAATAATAACCCATGGAACTGGATAGAGGTATGCTTTCTATAATACTTCATGGTAGTTGGGAGGAACGTTATAATGACTTAGATCTGGGCATTGCAAACTTTCCTCTTAGGAAAACAGCATACATTTCACTCAGGTCCCATTTGTTGACTGTGGGATAGAATGGAAGCCTCTTCGTATGTCATTGACATCGACCATCAAAGCATCTATGTTAAGCACAGGGTCTGTGTGGCACTTTTAAAACATAGTACATTCTGCTATGTTCCACCTGTCCCTTTTGCTTGAGTCTGTACAGGCTTCAACAATAGAGTGTGGTGATTTTTGAGCAGGGTGGGGGCTAGAGTGAGCCAAGAGAGATGTCTATGGGTGCACATTGAAAGAGGCACTCACTTTCAGTGTGGGCATTAATGTGTGACTCAAAAATCTTCACACTTTGTGCCCACACCTTCATCCTACCGCAGACCTCTTCACCTCTGATCTTTCAGTTCTTTTCCTTCTAGGCTTTTGACCAGACATCACTGCCTGGGAATCTACATATATTTTCACATTGGGCCCCTTCTCCTTCCATAAAGACTGGATGGCCAGGTATACTGCTCATTGGGAAGATTTTCCCTTTCCACTGTCTTTTAAGGCTACCTCTTGAAATATCCACAGACTAAACTAACCTATTCATAAACCAAGTTCAGACAGGTCTTTCAGCCGGTCTCATGGGATCTCTCATATGGTCTGAGGTACAACCCGGTGTAACTATCTGGGTGGAGACATGGGGTCTAGGCCATGTAGGTATGCAGCTGTCTTATGCCTTCAAGCCCTGCTTGGGCTTAATCCGGGATGTACCATGGTCAATTTATGATAAATTTTGCTGGACCAACCTGACTTTATGACTTAGTGAATGTGACAGAATACAGCTCATTAGCAGTTCCAGAATCATGGATACTTCATATCTCAAGGTCAAGTGTTCCATTCCTACTAGGACCTAGTCGTACACCTAGAGCTCTTTCTCAAAGGACACATACTTCTCTGATGTAACATGAATCCACCCCAGAGTCTGAGAAATCTGCACTGTGATTTTTTTTCTACAGCTTGCCATAGACTCCTTACTGCACTAGGGGAAATCCACCGGTGCAACCCAGCAGCATAAGATCTGGTGAATCGTGTGGCTGAGGTGGCAGGGCTGATTGCTGCATGGCCTGGACTTGCTGCAGAGCTCTTTCCTGTGTATCTCCTGCTGCATGTTAATAAGTTGGAAGCCTTCGGTGTCACCTAGTATATTAGCTGGAATAGCGTTTCTAGGGGTGTAATGTGTTGCCTCCAGAACCCAAAGGGGCACAACCAAGAGTCGTGCTTCCTTCCTTGTGGCAGCAGATGCAAGATGCAGCAGGTTTGCTTTTACTTTGATTTCACTGACTTTCTCTATTCTTTGCTGCTTCCTCCATAATGGAAAGGACCCAATGTAATGAATCTGCCACCAGATGGGCTAGGTGGCTGGTGGGTCCAGGTGGCTGGTGGCTCTCCCTGCCCAGGAACTCTGTGTAGGTTTTCACTGTTGGCAGGTTAGGCTGTCAACAGTGGCAGTAGCCATATCAACCTCGGTGAGAAGATGTCTATATTGTTGAGCCCATGAGGAGCTTCTATTCCTGTTGCCATGACTACTTTGGACTTGAATTCATTAAGCACTGGAATATCTGGCTGAGATCCACAGAATAGGTCAACATACCATCTTGAGTTTTTGACAGCCTTCTATGCGGTGAGCATATACAAGCAAAACACACATCTTTACTCCGTGCCCACTTCAAGACATCCATCTCTATAACTTTTCCAGTCCTCCTGTCACCAATCTCCCCTTCCTGTCCTTTTCAATTCCCTAATCATCCATCCACTGTCCATGAATCAGTGCCTATTTTCAGTACTGACAGGGTCGATAACCAAATACACTTCTTTCATTTTGCACACTGGAAGGATTTCCCTTTACTACTGTCTTAACTTGCATCTGATTTGGGCTATTACGCTGTAGCAGTCCCCCTCTGGTTCATGCTGTGTGGAACCACGTATAAACCTGATCTGAGTTTTTCCCCCTCAGTCAGCTGATCATAATGAACTCCTGCTGACATCATAGTTATATACTGAGGAAAAGGAGGCAACGTCACAGGACTAGGTGCTGTGGGAGTCTAAGGCACAGCTCATACAAATTACTTGTGTCTTTAGAATTTTCTTGAGTCCTATTTCTTAGTCGTTATTTCTACTGATGGTCATTGCTGCTGAGCATACTCTCAATTTATAAGTTGCTGGATCAGATATCACCCAGTTCATGATGAGCAGCTCACTTTGTATTGTCACTTAATGTCCCAAATGTCCCTACCAGGGCCCTGTAGCTCTGTTTCTTTAAAGAAAAAAGAATTGTTATCTGAAGGAGAGAGCATAGCTTTGCTCCCAAACCCCAGGAGTCTACATTGTGATTCTTCTATTAGAACTTGCTAGAAGTAAGCATCTCTCTTTGCCACTAATACTTGGAATGTAGCTGGATCTGTTAGGTCATATGACCAAAAATTGCTGTAGAACCTCTTGCTTTGGGCACTATTCAAAACTGGCAGCTTTTGGGTTATTCAGTAAATGGGCTGCAGTAACACATCAAAATTGGTGCATATTGTTTCTAAAACCAAGAAAAAAAAGCCCCTGCATTTTCATGAGGTTTCTCTCCTACTCTATGGCATGCATGCATGCAAGTAAGGTATCTGTGGTGTTTGCTACTTTGTGTGCCTTGGGTCCAATTAGCATGCCATCAATTAATGGAGCATCATAATTTATGTAGAATGTTAAGATCACCAAGATATCTTTGGCCTAGATTATGCAGAAGGCACGAACGTTGATGTAGCCCTGAGGCAAATCCTTGCCAGTTGAAAGGAAATGGCTGCTGGTGGGTCTTGTAAATTAATAGAGGGGGAAACAAAGCATCCACTGGATCAATAGCTCTATATTAGGAGTCAGAGTCTGAGATGATTTGCTCCAATATATATACCAAATTGGAAAAGCAACTTCAAAAAAATGCCTGATTGATTTATGATAATCTATAATCATTCTCCAAAATTTATCTACCTTCCTCATCCACTGTCCACGTGTTAAATGGCAATGTGAAAGTAATTGCTGCCTTGGGATCTTTCAAGTCTTTGAGAGTGTCACTAAAGTTGACAACTCCCCCGAGGATGCAGTATTGGTTTTCATTTATTATTCTCATTAGGAGAGGATGCTCCAGGATGCTTTACTTAGCTGTTCCTACAATAGCCATTACTCCGTGGGTCACGAAGGCGGTGTAGTGATTCTCTCAGTTGCCTAGGATGTCTGTTCCAATTATACATTCAGAAACTTGGGAAATAAGCATATAATGAGTCTGTGGACCTCTTGAGCTCACTATTGGGTGAGCCTTGGGCCAAAACATCATATTTCCTGTCCTCTATAAGCCCCTGGTGGACCTGTAGACTATAGTGAGTTTTTGGGTCCTCAAGGATTAGTATCAAGTTAGAAGGCTGTGTTAGTTTCCTACAGTTGCCATAACGAATTACCACAAACTTGGTGGCTTTAAACAACAGAAATGTATTCTCTCATAGTTCTGGAGAACAGAAGTTTGAAATTAAAGTGTTGGTGGGGCTCTTATCCCTCAAAGTCTCTAGGGAAGGATCTTTCCTCACCTTTTCCAGTTCTGGTGGTTCCTGTTGGCTCCATGCTTCTTTAACTTCTGGCTGCACAATTCCGATCTCTGCCTACATCTTCGCATGGTCTTCTTTCCTTTGTCTCTATCTCTTTTAAGGGCATTTTAATTGGATTTAGGTCCCATTCTTTTCTAGCATGATCCTTATAATTACATCTGCAAAGATACTATTCCCAAATAAGATCATATTCTGAGGTTCCAGGTGAACATGAATCTTAGGGATCTTATTCAACCCACTACAGAGCCAGTGTTTAGTAATTCCATAAAACTATGGGTTTTTCATTTGTTCCTGTGTACAGCCAGTATAGCAAATGAATGTAGATCCTATACAGAAGGCTTGTAGAAAGATGTGCGGTGTATTTTTGTTGCAGTATTGCAGTGTCCTTCTTCAAAATGACCCAATCTCCCTTTCATTCAAGGGGCTACGGGTCTATACATCGGCTTAGATATGAGAACCAGCTGACAGAGCATATCAAATTAATTCTGGGGGTACCAAACACTAAATTACTACTACATACTTCTAAAGCACCACCCCCCACTCTGGTCCAAAGAATATTTTTAAAAAACTAACATTAGGTGGCAGTTTTCCAATATACTTAACAGTGGCCATGTAACTAGCTCCTTTGGTAGTTAAATGGTAAAGCCAAAAAAAAAAAAAAAAAAAAAAAAAAAGGAGAGCATAATAGTTAAAACAATAATAAGAAGCAATGAAAAACAACAGAAACAGAAATAAGGCAGTAGCCCATACTCCATCCGGCTTTATCATATTCTCCTACCCTGAGCTTCTAATTACTTATTCCTTTATCCTGATCAAAATCTGGATTAAGGAGTGTGCCAGCTGAGTAGGCGCCCAGAGCACCAATTAATAAGTAAACAGTGAAAAAAAAAATCAATGGAATACATTGGCTATATGGTGTCAGTCAATGCAGATCTTCACAGGAGGATTTTTATATAACTGGTGAAAACGTAATTTGGTCATACTCCCACCAGACTAGACAGTAATCTCAAATGGAATTTTTAAAATGTGTCTGTCCCACTAAAGAGATTTTGAATAAATATCTAAAGAGCATTGGCTTGCTCAGATCACGATCTCACAGTCTGTGAGTTCGAGCCCTGAACTGAGCTCCATGCTGACCGTGTGGAGCCTGCTTGGGATTCTCTCTCTCTCCTCTCTCTCTGCCCCTCCCCGCCTTTCAAAAATAAATAAATAAATGTTAAAAATAGTAGTTCTTAAAATGTGGAATGGCTGAACTGAGTTTGCTAGTTTCCCCTCTTTCTCCAGGGGAAAGGTGGCGGCCTTCTCAGAAGGTAGCCAAGCACTTGGTTAAGTTATTTCCCATTGTCTCATGGGACTCAGACAGTATGCCTACTAAGATGAGAGGTTTAGAGTGCTTTGTAAAGAGATATCAAGTGGGATTGTAGATACAGTGGCTACTTCTTGAAGCTTTCAGTAATATCTTCAAAGAAACAACGTTCTTTATACAATGGAATACTATTCAGACATAAAAAACTAATAACTAATACTATCCAGCCCTAGGAAAGAAGGAAATCTTGCTATTTGCAACAACATGGATGAAACTTGAGGCATCCATTAAGTGAAATAAGTCAGAGAAAGACAAATACTGTATGATCTCATGAATGTGTGGAATGTAAAACAAAAATGAAAACAAAACTCATAGAAAAAGAGATCTGATTTGTGGTTACTAGAGGTCAGGGGTAGGGGGTAAAGAAATTGGATGAAGATGGTCAAAAAGTACAAACTTCCAGTTATAAGATAAGTACTAAGGATGTCATGTTCCCACGATGACTATCGTTAACATGCTGTATGATATATTTGAAACTTCCTGAGAGCGTAGACCCTCAAAGTTGTCATCGCAAGGGAAAAACATTCTTTTTGTAACTATATGAGGTAATGGAGGTTAACCTAAGCTTACTGTGGTGATCATTTCACAACATATGTATGTCAACTTTTTATACTGTGTACCTTAAACTTAGACAGTGCTATGTGTCAATTATATCCTAATCAAACTAATTTTTTTCTGTTTTAGTTGGCACATCTGAAAAAAACAGGGAAGGAAAAAAATAGCTTTATTAAAGAGAGATACTTTCTGAAAAGCTAAAAAATCATGTACCTTGCAGGATTGTCAAAGCGCAATTTGTCTAAAATTATCTAATATTAATGTGGACAAAGTCAGAGATGTTAGACACAGAGGAAACATACAACTAAGGCCTGGATAGAGCCAGAGTACTGAGAAGAACATGGTCCCCAGGCCGCTACTAGATAGACATGAACAAGTATGTAACAGTGTCCATAAGGAACATATGGTGCAAGCAACTCACCCAACGTGTAGACAATAAAGGGGTGCATTGTTTGTAGAGAATTTAAAACATTAATAAAATCTGTACTGGTCTTGAACCAGGAGCCCACTTCTGCTCAAGTGCATATTTTTAACCCTGTGGAACAACATGTTCCTGCCTTTAAAAAGTAGATTTGAAATCAACTAGGACAGTGTAGCAATTGTACAAGACAAAGAAAGAAAACTTCAGTTACTCCAATTCAGTTATTCCATGTGACCTTTGGGAGTGTTTATTTATGCTGAAAATTGAAAATAGGGAAACAGAGACTGAACCACAATGTGTAATATTATTGTTGGTAAGTAGAAATTTTAGTTCATACCTGAAACATTTTACTGATTTTGAACAGTAGTTTTTAAATTGAAATTTATTTTGCTTTCTTGATTGTTAATTATTTTAAAACTGAAGAATGAATCAAGAAAATAAAATATTACATTTGTGTTATGATTTAATAGTTGCCTAAATTGAACCTTTTATAAACATATCCATTTTATTAATATTCACCTATTAGTTATTGGACAATTATGTATATAAAATATTGTTATATCAGATGGTAACCAAAGAATCAAGTTCAAACTGCTATATAGATATAAACACTATTGAATAAATATTATGCCTTTCTCTTTCTTAGTACTGTAATATTCATTTTATTTTTATTCTATCCTTTCTACTGCTGTGATTACATATAGGAAATTCAATAACAGAAAATTCACTGCCTGCAGTTCTCTTCTGGCCATTATTGTTATTTGTTTCATTTCATAAATATTATAAAAAATAATTTCATTGTTTAAAGGAGCAGAGTGTTTAAAATGATCTCTTCTGGACTTCAAATGAGTTGATAATATGGAAGCTCAGTGATGGCTACATGGAGGTTAATATACTATTTCCTCTCTCTGTCTCTTTTTCTGTCTGTCTCTGTTTCTTTGTATCTATCATCTATCTGTCTGTCTGTCTATCTATCTATCTATCTATCTATCATCTATCCATTCACCCATCTATATAAAATTTTCCATAATAAAGTTAAAAAATTATAAGGACCAAATGCAAACTATCAGGGGTCATATCTGGAGGGATTAGAGGGTCAAGGTTATAAAGGTAGCCATTGTGAGATGAAACTCACAATGGGTAAACGGAGATTGGACCCGAGTAAATTCCTGGCGTCATTCAATGTGCCTGCTTAACTATAGTGAATGTGAAGGTAGCTACAAAGTTTCAGGAATGGAACAGACTCAGGCAAATTCATAACTGCCAATACAACTTTTAAAATTACAAAAGTAGCTCTCAGATTTGTGTTACTATTGTGCATATCCCTTGGAATTCTTGGGACCCCAGGATGAAGGAATCTAGGATAGATAATGGATTGTTATTTTCTTTTGTGGGCTATACCCATGAAGTTAATTTGGATAGAGGGAGTAGCAAAAATTGAGGACCACCAATACCATTATACCATCAGGAACTAAAGTGTTCTGGTAAGTGATACTCCTCTGGACCCTGCTTCAATTAAGATCCTTTATGATCACAGAGGTTATCAGATCCCAGAAACGCAGACTTCTTGGAGACCTACAATGAAGAACATTGGACCCAGGGCTGGAGAGCCCAGAGTGAAGTCCAGTTCAAGCAACCGGATGATTTCTGCTTCCTTGTTTCATCCCCCATGTAGCCATGCCGTGTGTAATAACTTCCATGAACTTGCATTTGTAGGGCTGTTTGCTAATTCAGGGTTTCCCACTGAGATCTGTACAAGTGCAGCGGTTTTGTTTTGTTGAGAAAATGAGCTATTTGTAAGTGGAGTTCAGTTTAATGGATTTCTGAGCTATTTTTTTAGAACCAATTTTTTTAACATTACCTTTTTAGACTTTGTGGTACTCTTTCCTTCCTATCACCCCCAGTGGAAGGCTGTTGAGTAGCACTTGTACCATAAGTTAGGGTGACGATGGGGAAGAAATAAGATCCCATCATAGCCCAGCAAGCTCCTTAGAACTGAGGGGCAGCTATTTGTGTCCTAATGGTAGTTGGCTAGCCCTTTGCATGAGGATCTCGCCCTGGCCACCTTTTCTCTACAGGGCTTGGGCTTCCACCTTACTGCTTAAACTTCACCCTGCATCTCCTAATCTTTTCCCTCTCTTTCCCCTATTCCTCTCCACTTAGCACTCTTGCATTGAGTGCTCATCTCATCCAACTTCAGAGGCTAGAAGGACTTTACAGCTAATGTAATCCAACTCTCTCATTAACAGATGAGGAAACAGAAGTCCCATAGTTTGGGCAATTGGCCTGTGATATATCAGCCAGGCTATGGTAGGGCTTCACCTACAAATGAGGTTTGCCTTCTCACCTAGGACTCTTGCACAAAACTCTGCTGTTGCCATGGTTCTGAAGCTAGCAAGTCAGACGATTTGAGGTACTTATGGATGGATGAATGCGCAGCCTCAAACAATAGCTCTCTCGATAAAAAGAAAACCTGGCTGGTAATTGAAACCTCTGAACCACAAGCAGAGAAAGAAGTAAAAGGCTTTGCAGCCCGCTGCCCTGCCTGAGGGCGGGCCGGTGCAGGAGATGTGGAGAGTGGGTGGACAGAGGCTTGGGTGAGGCCCTGGCTCCACTGTGTCCCATCTGGATCATGCGGGAAGCCCTTTGGTTGCATGACACTGTTGTAGGCACCCTGACGATTTTACATCACCCAAAGCTATAAATGGTTTTGCATTAAAAAAAAAAAATTACAGGTCTCCCACAGCCCACAAAAATATGCTCCACCCAAAACGAAGCCCATAATTTGGCTGCATCCAGCTGGGTTCAACAAAATCGGAGCCAAGGTTGCTCTGTATTGTCCTTAGAGGTGGCTTAACATTAGCAGGAATGAAAGAAATGTAAAGTTACTCACAGTGGGCTAGATTTTCTCCATAGGGAAAGCTCTAATAGTTACACAGCAAGACCTTGGCGTCAGCCAGGTAAGGTCTACTAGCTGCATGAAAATCACTTCCAAGCTATTATTTATAATTTTATAGCATCTTGCATTTGCAAACTGCCTAGTGATGAATTGAGGCAATTTCTTTTAACAATTCTGAGTGGGAGGTTGAGGAATTTAACTCTTCTTTTACTAAGACACAAAGATGTTGAGAAAAATAATATGCATCAACCACAAAAATACCTGGACAGTCCTATTTATTTTGGCCAGGACCTGTGGTCTGCGACTTGACCCACTTTAGGACGACCAAATGTTCCAGTTTGCCTGGGATGGAGAGGTTTCCTGGGATGTGGGACTTTCAGTGCTAAAACCGGAACAGCCCCAGGCAAACCCAGGCAGTTGGTCACTCTATCTCACTGAGTGATGTTCTATCTCACTGCATGGTGCTAACTCCTGGCCATTTCATTCTGCACATCTAAAATGAATATGGCTCTATTTCTTTTTAATCCTAATCTGTTTTACTTGCTGTGTTTCAGAAAGCACAGCCTGAAAGCAGAGTTTTTGCTGCCTTCTCACATTAGAATCTTGTAAAATAGTATTAACTAGCTGATTGCTCTGCGCTGTTCCATTTAAGGAATTCAAATGCCCACCACTGACCTCTGAAATGTTTTTGGTATTGTGTGTCCAAAAGCAAAACACAAGCAAGGGAATTCAATTGAACGTTTAAATTAAGTAATCTGACTTGGACAGATTCTCTGTCTCCTTACACATAAAGGTCACACTTTATACCTGGGGTATTTTCTCTGATAGGAGAATATTTAAATTTATAAAATTCAGATAGCCACCGGATAGATATAAAGAAACAATTCATGGGGTGCCTGGGTAGTTCAGTCAGTTCATCATCTGATTCTTGATCTCGGCTCAGGTCGTGATCTCATGGTTCATGGGTTCGAGCCCCGGCTCTGCACATCAGGCCCTGCGCTGATAGCATGGAGCCTGCTAGGGATTCTGTCTCTTGTCTCTCTGACCCTCCCTCACTTAGGCACGCACATGCTCTCTCTCTCTCTCTCTCTCTCTCTCTTTCTGTCTCTCAAAATAAATAAACTTAAAAAAAAATAAAATTAAATAAATAAAAAAGATACAATTCACCTCTGGCTAAGGAACACTTGAGTCAAAGTCAGTCCCAACTAGACTCACAGACAGTTTTATCACCAGCCAAGAGGATAAGGGCCATGCATGCCAACATTTTTATTAGTAGGATGTCATAAATTGGATAAAGCTTTCATTAGCATTACAAGATTAAAGATCCAGAAAGGTCTAAGTGAGGCATTATAACCAATGGCAGGGCCTATTGAAGTGAGGCCTCAGGAGACAGGTCAGAGGGGAAGTAGGCCCCGAACAAATTGCAACTAACAGTCACCACTGCAGATAAGCCTTTATCTGTGGAGTTCTGTTACTAATACATTCCGTTGGCCCTTGGTGGGAGATAGCATGACCTATTTAAAGGAGGTTGGGGAAGCACAGAGGGTGCAAAGAAGGAATCACACAGATTCAGAACTGGATTGAGGGTCAGGCCAGACAGACAGCTGCCTTAGGTGCCAATTTCTAAAGAGTACTTTCAAAAATAAAGTAGAAATATGGTGCCAAATAAGCTTAACACAAGATTCCACATATAACTGGGAAAATGTCAAAGTAGCCTCACTTCAGCGCGTAGACCAGGCCTTCCAGTGAAAATAAAATGGCACTCTTCCCCCATGTCCCTCTCTCACTACCACTCAGTTAATCTGAAAGGCACTAGCTTCTTAACCCACCTGGGATTCCTATTTCTCAGTCCGTCCTAGAGAAAAGCCTAGAGTGTTTTTCATGCCAACCACCTCTGGACCAGGTTGTCTCTAGAGAAACTATCATTGTCTGAAGCATTCAGGTGCCAATGGTAGGGATTAACACTGTGGACCTTGAAGAAGGTACTTAAAAGTTATGACAGCCTATCCTCTGTCTAGAGGTGCCCTCAGATCACCTTGAGCCATCTTTTGTCTCTCTTGCATGGTCCCTGCTTGGTTAGCCAGGTGTAGTTGTGTCCAGGCATCCATTACCTTGGAGAAAAGGGGAAAATGGGTCTTTTGGTGATCAGGGAAAGCCCATCATGATACTACCTTACCTTAAGAATCTTTAGGTCTTCTCCCAGAGTCTGGAACATCAGCCCAAATCTTCCTTTTGTTTTGGTGAGTTTCCCTTTGGGAGCACTATGTCTTTAGGTGAAATGGTTCATCCTCACCTCACCAAGTCCAAAAGTATTGTCTGAGGCCTGGCTTTGACACCATAGGAGCTTCCATTGCCTTGGAACCTCGATGATGCTTTAGTTAGCTTATGGCCCAGGCAGGAAGGCCCCCAGGTTGTAGCTGCTTTGGCTGGGCACCAAGAGTGTGAACTTAGCTCAGAGCAGGGGCTCCATTGTACCATTGATCCAAACTAGCAAGGACATCAATGAAGAGTAGATGAGCTCTGTTGGATCGTGCTACGCCAGCTTTTGAAAGCCCCGTTTGGCCCACTTGGGTTATTCACCAACCTCTGAATTGATGACAATGGTTAGAATGATGATATACTTGGATTGGTCAACTTGCTTGGGCATATCCCCAGTGAAGTCAGAAGAGGGATGGGGCACTGTGACTGATGGCGTTACCAGGACTTGCCAGGGAAGGGAAGCATAAGTCCCCAAAGAAATGAAGAAGTTTGTTATCAAGACAAAAGGGGAACTGCCATTTCTGGGCGAAGTCTTATTTTTTCAATATTCTCTCACCGCCTACACAAGATCAGTGTTTTTACACGATTCATACCTTTGGCAGGAAGTGGAAGATCGACAAAGAGGTGATCTATTTCCCCTTGCTCCAGGTAAAAGATTAACATGATTTTCCTATAACCCACTTGAAACATTACTCTATTAAACTGCTAGTGGGAATACAACCCAGCTTTTCTTTAAAAGTATTGTTGAGTCAGAAAAAATATAATGAACTAAAATAGAAAGGAAACCAAATTCCTTCATACTTCACAAAATCAGGCAATTAATGGGAAAGACATCTTTAGAAAATAAAGAAAAAGACATCGTTCCCTTACACACAAAGGCATCTTTTCCCAGGGGGCCAGGTACAGTCTCTACTTCATTAGTTCTCATCAAACCTCAGAGTGAGAAGAGACAAATATAGAAATATGGTATCCTCTCTCCCTCTCTCCATCTCCGTCTGTCTGTCTGTCTGTCTCTTCATTTCAGAAATTCAAGAACTGAGACTTGAAAAGAAAAGTGATCAGGCTGAGGTGTCACATGGGGAGTGTCCTTGGTGGCTATAGATATGTTCAGCATCCGACATTTGTTTCTGAACAGAGCCCGAGAGAGAAGGGGCATCGTTGATGCCTGAGACATGAATGGAAATGTAGGTCCTCTTGCACAGTCTCCTGTTGCCTTCGTTGGAGTGTTTTCTGAGAGGAGGCAAGGCCTCACACTCTCCAACTACTTCCATTTGCCCAGGAGATTTAGGTAGACAGTGCTCAGTGACATTGTAAAGCAGGCAACTGAAGTTTGTCTTCATTCTCCCAGTGCCCAGGGCCCCCTGCGCTCTGCTGGTTTTCACCAGCAAGAGAGAGAAGGATGTGATCTTGGTCCTTTCACATCAGGGTGAATGAGCCCTACTCATCACCAAAGAATGTTAACGCTGCAAACTTAACTCTAAATAGTACATGAAAGATCTTGCCCCTTTGAAACAAAATTGTAAGAAAAGAGAAACAGAGACAGCCTCCCAGAATTTTACCATGAGTGTTGCTGCAAGCGTTTTTAAGAGATTCTTGACATTTGGGGGCATGCGGGTGGGAAAGAGGTCATTTCTATTTTTTCACTCCCTACAAGTGTTCTGTTTCTAGTCAGGAGAACGGCTAGGGATTACTTTAATCCAGCTCTGTTGGAAATAGGCTGGCTTATTCCAAGGAGAGGCTGGGGGCAAAATGGCCTGGATGCCACCACACAAGCGGAGGTGTTTACCTACAGTCACTCTCTCTGTTGGATCTCTCTCCTTTTTCCTCAGTTCTCAGCATGGCACTGGTCTCACCTTGCTACGCTTCTCTCTCCCAAACCTCCAGGGACCCAGAATCAAGTTCTCCCAAACCTCTGACCACCCCTGACCCTATTACTTTCCCCTCCGGTCCAGGTTTCAACCATCTCTCATTGAATCCCTTAGTATCAGTCGGTGGTCCTAGGCCGGACAACATTGCTGGTACTGTTGAAAACTTAAGACCAGTGGTCATCAACATTTTCTTTTTGCCAGTTCAGTCAAGTAGAGAAAAAAATTCAATAAGCCACCATATTTCCTTCACTTATATTCAATAATTACCAAGTTTTTGCCGTATGTACTTGATCTATCCCCCCTTTTGATGTCTTTACTGTTTTTATTTGCTGAAGCACTTAATTAATTAAAAGTAATCTCTACACCCAAAGTGGGGGTCAAACTCACTACCCTAAGATCATAAGTCTTTTTTTTTAATGTTTATTTATTTTTGATAGAGAGAGAGAGAGAGACAGAGCATGAGTGGGGGAGAGGCAGAGAGACAGCTCGAACTCACAGACCGTGAGATCATGACCTGAGCCGGAGTCGGTCACTCAGTCGACTGAGCCACCTAGGCGCCCCCTAAGATCACAAGTCTTATGTATCACTGACTGAGCCAGCCAGGCACCCCTATTTGTTGAAGTACTTTAAAGCAAATACCAGACATCATATTATTTCACCTCTGAATCTCTCAAAATATTGACTTAAAAAAAGAAAACATAACCACAATGCTATTATCACACCTACCAAAATTAACAACACTACTTTGGTATCATGCATACCCAGTCTGTAATTAAGTTTCCCTTATTGTCTCTAAAGAGTCTTTTTATAGTCAGTTGATTTGAATCAGGACCCAAACAAGGTCTCCATATTACATTTGCTTATCATGTAAGCGTTTGAAATTAATTTCCACGTCCCTGAGTGGTTTTGTTTGCGGCTTATTTTTAAAAAGCCACCTAAATAGCACACCTTGACCTATCTGATTATAACGCTTGGGGTTGTTTTTTGTTGTTGCTATTGTTTGGGTTTTTTGTTTTCACTGAGATGAGATCTGGCTGTGCATATGTGTGGTGGGGGCCGAAGGGGGGCGTTAAGATACTGGCATCTGAAGAGGCCAGTGGCACCGGATTCATCTGCAGACCAGAGACAAAAATAATAATTAGAGCTAGCACATATTCAACGCTTACTATGTGCCAGCCATTGTTCTAAGTGATTTAAATGTAATTATTTCATTTTTAAAAGATGACTGCCTTAGGAGAGTTTTAGGTGCTGGTGAAATAAGAAGAAAGCACTGCCTTGTTTGGTTGGGGGAAGGTTATCTAAAGAGTTCACAGAGCTTGTGAGGGTGTCACCTGAGGGAGCAGAGGTGGGTGCAAAACACTTCGAAGACTAGCTGAATGTTCTTCTCCACCTCCAAATGTAAAATAATGTAAAGGGGATGTTTCTGCTGCCACAAACATTTTAGAGGGTCTCAGGAGGGAAGTAGAGTACTGGTGACCCTCTAATCCCTTGTCCTGGACTGGTCTATTTCTTTCTCTCTCCCATCCCGATCCTGTGCCTTAAGTCACAGCGCATGGTCACCAAATGTCACATCCCTGGCGGCAGCCTCAGTGACTCATCACCAGTAGTGGGGGTAGAAGACTGGCTGGAATGACTTAGCCTGGGGAGGCTTTCTCAATGCTCCTGTGAGTAAGTGGGACTATAATAATTTTGGTTTCTTATTCCTGAAATGGGACCATAGGCCGTATTGCAAAACTTGGAGGGCCCTCGTTATTAAATACTGCTTTCTACACTTAAGGGGCTCCGGAGTCTGACCTTGAAAAAATGAGGATACAGTGTGGCTCACAGGTAGGAGCACCATGAAAGATGGGCCTAAGCAGAGAGAAAACTCTGGGCTTGAGGTGGGTCAGGGTCAGGGAGTCACAAGAGACCTGACCACTGGGACACTGTGAAGATGAAGTCAAGGACAGGCCAAATTTGGTGCTGGGGAAAGATGTGGCTGGACACTAGAATCTAGTCCAGGAAGCCAAAGTAGAGATGAGGCAGTCCAAGTTCAGATCCCTGCTTAAATGAGAATCCCAGGGCCTATCTGAGAACTAAGCTGGCAGATGTTAAGTGAATGCCTAAAACCAGGGTGGCACCAATCAGCATAGGACAATTCCTCTGAGTGTAATTCTCTTTCATCTGGCCTCAGTTAAAACCAGAGGACCTGATACAACAGCAGGCCTGTATCACCTTGAAGGTACTGCTCTCTGAACCTAGTGTTTTCCCTGTAGGACTGCCTTGTGGGCAGGCAATCCTGGACCTTTCCGAGCCCACTCCCCCTTGCTGTATCTGTCCACATAGAGCTGAACGCTGCTTTGTGGCAGGTGGGTAAATAAAAGGGAAGAATTGCTTCTTTGGGGCAGTCCAGGTCATTTTTCATGAACTGGGAAATAGAACAAGGAGCCATTTAGGCAAAATATTTGGATGTAATGTCTACCCCTTATTGCAACCCTAGTTTCTCTATCCATGTGGACCTTTGAGAAAATACATGTTTAAGATCCATAAATGTCATTATCTTATTTTCTGCCTTAGGGACACAAATCTATATAGAGATCCACAACCAAAAATAAATAGGAATTTAAATCAAATGGGCTTGCACACCTAATGACCCCCTTCAGTGGTGAAAATGTTTAATGATAGTTTAGTTTATGGAAACCCCGGCGACCAGGTTCCAAACAGTCTCAGCTGGGAAACCCAACTCTTTTTCTTTTGGAAATTCTCAATGATATGTTTTCAAAGCAGCTGATAAAACAGTTAATTATAGTGAGGTGTTTGGCTCCTTTATAACATACACTTTCTCCTACTCTATGATTGGAGCTTCTTGTCATGTACCCTGAGCTAATGCTACCATATATTTTTTCCCTTTGGGGGGGGTGGAGAACCTCTCTAAATTGCCACATAGGTAGAACTTCAGATAAAAAGGCAAAATCTAGCATGAGATCATTCAATTGATTTTCACCAAAAGTCTGACAGCTAAGTACCCCCACTGCTTCCATTTCTCCAAAGCCAAGACCTTTCTGGGGGTGAAAGTCCCTTGACCTGAGCGTGGAGGGCTTTTAGCTAGTCAAGAAAAGAAACTGCTCTTTTGGATATGTGGATTATAAAGAAACAAGTAGTGAAAAGACTAAGAACTCTGGTATCACTCTTGATTTGAAGTGAGCAGAATCAGTTCTTAATGCTGCTGGTAGCCATTGGTTCCCCATGTAACTCAGAATGATGATGAGTTGATTCAACTCAATATAGGCTCATAGATCCAACTGTTTACTCCACATCTCCATTTGGAGGTTGGGTGGACATCTCAGACATGTCCCAAACTCAACTTCCTGTTGAGGCGCCACCCCCACCTCCCTGCCTCTCCTCACAAACCTGCTTCCACTGCACCTTTCCCATCTCAGTTGATGGCAACTCAACTTTCCGGTGGCTCAAGCCAGAAACATCCTCAATATCTTTCTTTCTCTCATTCCCTACAGCCACTCTGCCAGGAAATCCCTTGGCTCTACCTTCAAAATACATTCAGATTCCACTTCCTGTCTCCATCTTTACCACTACCAACTTAATCCAAGCCACGCTTTATTATCTGTTGCCCGCATTCCTGAAAAGAAGTCTTCCACTTTCACCCATCTACAATCTATTATTTTTTAAATTATTCTTATTATATTTTTAGAGAGATAGAGAGCACAAGCTGGGGAAAAGGGCAGAGGGAGAGAGACAGAGGGAGAGAGAGAATCCCAAACAGGCTCCACACCTAGCCCAACGTATGGCTTGATGCCATGACCCTGTGATCACAACCTGAGTGGAGACCAAGAGTTGGATGCTCAACTGACTGAGGCACCCAGGCACCCCTCTACAATCTCTTCTTTTTTTTAAAGCTTATATATATATTTTTTTATTTTGAGGGAGAAAGAGGGCACAAGCTGAGGAGGGACAGAGAAAGAGGGAGAGAGAAAACCCCAAGCAGACTCTGTGGCTCCAGCACAGAGCCCAATGCAGGGCCGATCTGACCAATGCCCAAGTGGAAATCAAGAGTCCGACATTCAACCGACTGAGCCACCCAGGCACCCCTACAATCTATCATTAACAGCAGCCAGAAGGATGCTTTCAAAACACATGGTGTCACTGCTAGTCACAATCTTGAAATGTCTCCACACTTCACTCAGAGTGAAAACCAAAGTCCTTACAATGGCTAACAAGAGTTTACAGGATCTCTCCCGTTCTCACCCCCACCTCTCGGTGTCATTCTCTCTTTAGATCTCACCTACTATTTCTCTCCCTCTTACTTAGTTCGCTCTAGCCATGCTGGCCTTGCACAAGACTGACACAGGCTTGGCACAAGCCAACTAGACCTTTATTTTATAGCTCAGTGGCTCTTAAATTTTAGGGAACATCAGCGTCCCCTGAAGGGGGATTGCTGGGCTGAACCAGAGTTTCTGATGGAGACTGAAAATGTGTGTTTCTAGCAAATTCCCAGACAATGTTAATGTTGCTGGTCTGCGTGGGGATCACAGTTTGAGAACCACTGCTATAACTGTTCACTGTTCCTTCTGCCTGAAGCTCTTTCCCTGTGTATCTCCTTGACTTATTCCTCCTCCTTCAGGCCTGTGCTCAAGTGTTACCTTCTCAATGAAACCTAGTCTGATCTCTCTACTTTCTGTTGCCACCTATGGCCTCACTCCTGTCGCTCTTGATCCCCCCACCCTGCTCCACTCTGGTTTCTCTGAAGTGCTCATCACTTAACATTCTGTATAATTTATTTATTTTATTTAATCTGTCTCACCTACTAGAATATAAGCTCCTCAAGGGAACTACCTTCTAATTTGTTCACTCCATATATCCAACACTTAGAATAGTGCCTAGCACATAATAGATGCTCAATAAATGTTTGCTGCATGAAAGATTCAATACTTAATGTTCCTGTAAATTACAAGGATGAGAATCCTAATCTCTTCAAAGGCTTCCTATTTTCATGCTTGTTCCTTTATATGAAGTGTCTTCCCTTTTCTCAATCTCTTCACCTTAAATTTATTTATCTTTTAAGTCATATCATTCTCTTTTAACTACTTTCTACTGCAGTGACAACTCAGCTGTTTCTAACTATTCTCATTAGTTTCCTGGGTGTTATTTTGGTGCTTCTGGTTATAAGAGCACTGAGAACAGAGACTATGTTCTGAATCAATGGCCAAATGGTAGGATCTGAATACATGCATGTCGGGTGATTGAACATTACTGTAAAGAGTGTTTAATAAAGCAATAGCTAGGATATTCCCACTTATATAAATATCAACAATTTGCAAGTCTCACATTAAATTAGTCTAATCTTCGTAAGAATTTTTTTGGATTGAGTAGGAAAGATATTATACCCATTTTACATCGGGGGAAGTGAATTTAGGCTGAAATTCGGACAACAGTATCCACTTCATCAGGACTACATGTTGAAGTCATGGAATTTGCTACCACAAAGCTAGAACTCAAAATATGTTAGTTTCCTTCCCGAAGAGATCTTAGAAAAGCCATTTACATAAACCAATATTAACTGAATTCCTACCATGTGCCAAGAGCTTAATAAATCTTAAGCTTTATATTTCTAAATCTTTTTTTGTTTTTGTTTTTGTTTTTTGAGAGAGAGAGAGAGAGAGAGAGTGCAAGTGGGGGAGGGGCAGAGAGAGAGGGAGACAGAATATGAAGCAGAGGAAGACAGAATCGGCGCTGTTAGCCCAGGGGTTGATGTGGGGCTCAAACCCATGAACTTGACCTGAGCCGAAGTCAGATGCCCAACAAACTGAGCCATCCAGGCGCCCCTATATTTCTATATATTAAACTACAATCTGGTGATATATTGCTTATTCCCATTTACCGATGAAATAACAGACCCTGAAAGGTTAAGTAACTGGCACAAAGTTTCACAGCTAGAAAGTGATGGAGCTAGAATTTGAGCTCAGCTCCCAAATCATGATTTTTTTCCCTTGGGCAGAGCATGGTGCCTCTCTGATGGCTTGAAACTCAGGTCTTTTGACTCAGAGTTCGGGGTTCTTGCGTGTATACCAACCACTAATTATTTTGCTGTTCTGTACTAATTGTTAATTAAATGATTAATTTTGAATAAATTTTATAACATTTTAAATAAAAATTAAAATAAACTTTAGAAAAACTATTTGGTTCAGCCACAGGGTGGCGAATCTTTTTTTTTTTTAATGTGATATTTATCTGCTTATTTTTCTTTTTTTCCCTTTTTTAAAAATTTAAATCCAAGTTAGTTAACATATAGCGTAATGATTTCAGGAATAGAATTTAACAATTCGTCACTTACACATAACTCCCAGGCACCCCACAGCAAGTGCCTTCCTTAATGCCCCTCACCCATTTAGCCCATCCCCCCACCCAGCACCCCTCCAGCCACCCTCAATTTGTTCTCTGGATTTAAAAGTCTCTTATGGTTTGCCTCTCTCTCTCTTTTTTCCTTATCTTTCCTTCCCTTCCCCTATGTTCATCTGTTGAGTTTCTCAAATTCCACATATGAGTGAAATCATCTGATGTTTGTCTTTCTCTGACTGACTTATTTCACTTAGCATAACACACTCTGGTTCCATCCACGTTGTTGCAAATGGCAATATTTCATTCTTTTTGATCACAGGGCGGTGAATCTTAATGACTAGTGCCTGATTTTTTTTCCCTTTGGCTTTTACATACAGAGAAAGTTAAAGCTGGAAAGGACCTTAGAAATCATGGGTCTTACTCTTTGGGTTTGTGAATATGAAAACTAAACCTTGCCCCAAATCAAAGCTAGGGACAGGCTGAGACCAGGGTGTGTTTTGTTCTGTGCAGACCTTTCTTTTGCAGAGAGCCTTTTTGAAGGCTTTTCGGACAAGCTGAATGGATATCTGGGTGCTGGTTTGCATGGAAAGCTGGTAGGCAATGCTGGTGTCGCCTTGTGGGAACAGAAGCACTCTTGAGAGGCTTGCCCTTTCCTCCATTAGTGGCAGCTGCTTCTTCAATATCCTGCCGTAATCATTGCATCACATGGCAAAAGTCATTTGCAGAAAGGTAGAAACAGTCAAGCATTCACTGGTGTAGCACCCTAAGGTCCCAGCTCAGAGGACCAGGAGGAGCAGGGAACAGGCTGAACACTGGCCAAGTGCCTGACCGGCTCCTGTCTGAACTAAGAGCCTGACGTTCTACTACGGGTGTGTGCAGTGTGAGATCACAGGCAGCAGCCTCTGGTTTCCAAAAGACATTTTCATATAAAAGGGAGATCCTAAGACCTTTGAAAATACCCACAGAAGGGTCTCTGTTGCCACTTGCCGAGAGTGGACAAGGGCCTGGAATCGACAACCACAGTGCTGAGATCGTTTCTGTTAAGCAGGTAACACTATGCTGACCATGTTTGAGGCTCATCTTTGTAGTGACATGAAAATGAAGGTAGAGGGAGGGCTCCCGGACCTGATCAGCCTCAAGTCTGAGATGGGAGTTTGCTCTTCTCCCCACTCCTTTGAAAACATCCTGGAAAGATGTCCAGCAAGTTCTTTGAAATGTTTTTTTGTTGATTCACACTTTAACATGACCACAATCTTGGGGTAATTTTAAGAGCAATCTTCTTCTGCACGTCTGTATAACATTGACCTTGTCAGTAAGTGGGCTCTGAAAGCTGGTTCTTTACACTGGAATGTATCAGTATTTCAAAGTGGAGCCTTGAGGCCTGTCAGACACCCCCACTGCAGAGTAGAAGCTCAACATATTTGTTAAATAACTTCTTGGGAAACAATTTCCTCATCTGAACTGAAAGCTGATCAAAGGCATGAACTTGTTTTTTTATACCCTTTAAAAGTTGGTCTCTCTCCCTGTTTTTAAATGTTTATTTATTTATTTTTGAGGGAGCACAAGCCAGGAAGGGGGAGAGAAGAAGCCGGCTCCTTGCTGATAGCAGCAAGCCCGATGTGGGACTTGAACTCATCAACCTTGAGATCATGACCTGAGCAGAAGTCTGACACTCAACCGACTGAGCCACCTAGGTGCCTCTAAAAGTTGGTCTCTTGTGTTCACTTAGGCAAAACTCTTTGTTCAGTGCTGAGCAAGCAACAGATACTGAGTATACACTTGATGGCTAAATGAACGGGTTACAGGAGCAGAGAAGCAACAATGATTTAGAGCCTTGTTTTCCGGGTTTCTCTATATTCCCTGGCTGTGTCCTCCCATCCTCCACCCCCCTCAGGACCTCACACCATCACACACAGTCAACGCCCACCCTCTGCCATCCACCCTGCCCCTGGCACCAGAGAGGGCCACCTGAGCACTTTTTCTATGTAGATTTTGCCCGAGGCTAGAGCCCTGCCAAACAATTACTTTCCAGGAACCATACGACTCTGTTCTGTTTCTGTAATGCAGCCAGAGTGGTGTGCCAAGGAACTGTGAAAGGGTGGGTCGTTCATGCTACTCTATCAGAAAAATCCACCATCAGGCTGTTCGCCCATTAATTAAATTGCCTAGTGTGGATGGAAGGGTGGGGAAGAGATCTGGGCAAGCTGTCTATTCCATGTTTAAGTGAATTTATATTCAACTTTGAAAAGGGATTGCAATTTTTTCTTCTTTGAGATTGAAATCATTTTACGAGTAAATACTGGAAGAGAAATGTGATTATGTGACTTTCTTTTTCTGTTGTATTATTCTTATGGCTGATTATTGCTTTGATGTCTTCATTAAAAGATGATCTTCCTTCAAAATAAGGCTGGATCTTATGTCAGAATGATTGCAGGAAAGAGGCCTGGCCGAAGAAGCAGAGAAACTCTGGCTTCAGAAACGTTCAAGGTTTAAACATGGACTCTATCTCCGCAAGCCAAAGTGTCTGTTCTAAAAGAAGGTGATCATAGTATCTGCCCTACCTATCTTAGGAGATTCTTTTGAGGGGTAGTCCTCCTAAATGCTCCTTGAAAAATTATATAATGTATTATTTTTCAATATGTTAAGGATGTGTTCCTTTGTTTCTTTTTAAGAAACTGCGGAGGCTAGTGATGACCATTATGTTATAAAAGGCCCCAGAAACAGGGTCAACCCTGTGTAAAGGTAGGAGGGAAAATGGAGATGGGAAGGGAAGGAGGCGTTAGAGTGCCCCCAAGTGGCGACTTGGGTGTGACGTTTGGGAGGCGGCAGGAGGGACCGACCCCGCTAGGGTGACCTGTAGTGAAAAAGGAAACCGTACAAGAAGTCAAACTCAATGTCTCATAGGAGCATTTAAATACCATAAAAAAAAAAAAAAAAGAATGTATTTCATGCAAATTGTGCTCCAAGTCACCAGCCTCCCTTTTAGGGTCTGCTGCCACTTTACATTCAATTTGCTGCTCTGGTGAACACAATGAAGTGTTTAGATTCCATTAAGAAACCTCAAAAAAAAAAAAAAACAAAAAAAAAAAAAAAAAAAACAAACAACCTTGAGCCTTTAGACTTAGAGGAAAGCTCTTTAAAAGCTTCTCACAAGCTATTATTTGTGCATTCAGAAAACCATTAGGACTTCCTCCTTTGGAAATCTGTGTGATTTTTAAGCTTCTGATTTTAAACATCAATGTTTTCTTACCATGACCATTATCCTCAAGAACAAATTTCCCCGCCTCACCAGATAGTGCAATTTCTGAGATTCCTGGATGTGGGCTGGATTTATAACAGTAATAATGTGACATATCTGATGGGAGGAAGATTGGAATCAGAAGGAGTTGGGGGAGTAGAAAAGTGGGTGTATAAGTGTCCTGAACGCTTAGAAATGCCATGGGAGTCACAGGGGGCTCCGGCCAAGCCTCATGCCCGAGAAGGATACTTGCCAGTTGGCGGAGGAGATACTTGGGGACCAGACTGAATCACAGTGGGAAACATCTCCTCTTTCTTCCTGATACTCTCAAGAAATGGGGACTAGGGCAGACCCCCAAGAGGCATCCTGCCATGGCTGGGAGAGGATGCAAACTCTAGGGCAAGCTCTTAGGCTCAGCCTCCAGCTCTGTCACTAGCTGCTGAGCTTAGGCAGTCAGAGAGTGGTGTCTTCAGTAGCCCCGAGGGCAAAATCCCAAGTAATTCATATCAAATTCCACAATCTTCTATTTAACAAGACTAATATGCCCTCTACCCAGCAAATACCAAATAATAAATTGGATGGGCCTTTCCAGTTCTTGCAAAGGAGAAAGTAAGAATATATGTGTAGATATAAAGAATGTAGGCTTTAAAGCCAAATTGCCAGGGTTCAAATGCCATCCCTTCCACCTACTAGCTAGGTGTCCTCTTATTGTCTCATTAAGCCTCAGTTTCTTCATCTGTAAACTGGGAATAATAATAATTTCTATCTCAGAAGGTAGTTGTGAGGATTAAATGCAATGGTACATATAGATTTCTTAATACACTGCCTGACACAGAGTAAGCACTCAGTAGTTAACTACAGTAGTATTTTTCATCCTTAATATTTGAGACATGATATTATGATGCCTGGTCAAGTTGAGGAAGACTGGAATGTCAAAGACATCACCTACGTAAATGTTTAAATCAAAAGGGCTTTCACAGAGTGTTTGACCTTCACATTTCTGTTTTTAAAAAAGGAATTAGTTGCTTTTATTCCTAATTGCAAAAGTATACATGAACACAATGTACAATTTTGATATTTTAGAAAGGCATAGAAATAACCATTGTTAATTATTTGATATATAATAATACTTAAATATATAAATATATGTGTATATTTTAAACTAAACTGAATTTACACTACAGTTTTTAATCAGGTTTTTTGCACTGTGTTGTGAACATGACTTAAAAACATTTTTTTTAATGTGTATTTATTTTTGAAAGAAAGCGACAGAGCATGAACAGGGGAGGGGCAGAGAGAGAGAAGGGACACAGAATCTGAAGCAGGCTCCAGGCTTTGAGCCATCAGTACAGAGCCTAACGCGGGGCTTGACCCCACGAACTGCGAGATTGTGACCTGAGCTGAAGTTGGACGCTTAACTGACTGAGCCACCCAGGTGCCTCTGGACATGACTTTTTAAAAAAACATCATGTTTTACTTCTGTAGACATTTTAGTGCTGAATATGCAATAATTTAATCGGTGTTATATTGTTGAACATTTTGATTGTTTCCAGTTTTTACCCATTAAAAATTATAATGCTTATTTCTTAAGGATAAAAACTCTAGTAGAGAAAGATGGGACTACTTCAAGGCTTTTGATTCTTGTTCCCAGATTTTCCACTAAAGAAGTGGTACCAGTTTACATTCCTCTCATGGGTAAAAGAATGCTCATTTCTCTGAATATTATAAAAATGTTTACCAATTTGATAGGTGAGAATTACTTATTTTGCATTTGGATTTCTAGTGAATTTGAATATTTTAAATATGTTTATGGCCACTTATTTCTTCTTTTTTTTTTTTTAATATATGAAATTTATTGTCAAATTGGTTTCCATACAACACCCAGTGCTCATCCCAAAAGGTGCCCTCCTCAATACCCATCACCCACCCTCCCCTCCCTCCCACCCCCCATCAACCCTCAGTTTGTTCTCAGTTTTTAACAGTCTCTTATGCTTTGGCTCTCTCCCACTCTAACCTCTTTTTTTTTTTTTTTCCTTCCCCTCCCCCATGGGTGTCTGTTAAGTTTCTCAGGATCCACATAAGAGTGAAACCATATGGTATCTGTCTTTCTCTGTATGGCTTATTTCACTTAACATCACACTCTCCAGTTCCATCCATGTTGCTACAAAAGGCCATATTTCATTCTTTCTCATTGCCACATAGTATTCCATTGTGTATATAAACCACAATTTCTTTATCCATTCATCAGTTGATGGACATTTAGGCTCTTTCCATAATTTGGCTATTGTTGAGAGTGCTGCTATAAACATTGGGATACAAGTGCCCCTAGGCATCAGTACTCCTGTATCCCTTGGATAAATTTCTAGCAGTGCTATTGCTGGGTCATAGGGTAGGTCTATTTTTAATTTTCTGAGGAAACTCCACACTGCTTTCCAGAGCGGCTGTACCAATTTGCATTCCCACCAACAGTGCAAGAGGGTTCCCGTTTCTCCACATCCTCTCCAGCATCTATAGTCTCCTGATCTGTTCATTTTGGCCACTCTGACTGGCGTGAGGTGATATCTGAGTGTGGTTTTGATTTGTATTTCCCTGATAAGGAGCGACGTTGAACATCTTTTCAGGTGCCTGTTGGCCATCCGGATGTCTTCTTTAGAGAAGTGTCTATTCATGTTTTCTGCCCATTTCTTCACTGGGTTATTTGTTTTTCGGGTGTGGAGTTTGGTGAGCTCTTTATAGATTTTGGATACTAGCCCTTTGCCCGATATGTCATTTGCAAACATCTTTTCCCATTCCGTTGGTTGCCTTTTAGTTTTGTTGGTTGTTTCCTTTGCTGTGCAGAAGCTTTTTATCTTCATAAGGTCCCAGTAATTCACTTTTGCTTTTAATTCCCTTGTATGGCCACTTATTTCTTAATGGAACATGCATCTGATGCTTTTAAAATTTTATTTTTTGTTATTTTTTTAATGTTTATTTATTCATTTTGAGAGAGAGAGAGAGAGAGAGAGAGAGAGAGAATATGCACGTGAGCAGGAGAGGGGCAGAGAGATGGGAAGAGAGAGAATCCCAAGCAGGTTCTGCACTGTCAGAGAACCTTGAGATCATGACCTGAGCCGAGACCAAGAGTTGGGTGCTTAACTGACTGAGCCACCCAGGTGCCCCTTAACCCTTTTCTTTTTCTTTTTTTTTTTTGTTTTTCATTTTTTTTTGTAGTGAATATATTTGAATTACAATTATCATGCACTTTTTCTCCCAACTGGATTGTAAGTTCCTAGAGGACAGAAATATACCTATACTTCATTTGTTCCCCACAGTGTTGACAAGTATCTGTCAGATAAATACATCAGTGAACTGGGGGGGTGGCTCAGTTGGTTGAGCATCTGACTATTGATTTCTGCATGGGGCCTGCTTGGGATTCTCTTTCTCTCTGCCCCTCTCTCCAGCTCATGCTCTCTTTCTCTCTCTCTCTCTCTTAAAAAAATATACCTTGGGGCACCTGGGTGGCTCAGTTGGTTGAGCATCCAACTTTGGCTCAGGTCATGATCTCACAGTTCATGGGTTTGAGCCCCGTGTCGGGCTCTGTGCTGACAGGTCAGAGCCTGGAGCCTGCTTCGGATTCTGTGTCTCCCTCTCTCCCTGCCCCTCCCTTGCTCTCACTCTCTCTCTCTTTCAAAAATAAATAAACATTAAAACTTTTTTTAATTAAAAAAATACATTAGTAAACTGATATTTTTATCTTATTTGACCATAAAAGCTTTATCCTCAGTGATATTTTCCTATGTTACTTCCATTGTGGTTTTGGTCAGCTGACCTGGCAAGCAGAGGAATTAATTTGTTTGTTTAAGAAACTAATTTTAAGGGCACCTGGGTGGCTCAGTACATTAAGCAACCGACTTCAGCTCAGGTCATGACCTTACAGTTTATGGGTTCAAGCCCCACGTCTGGCTCTGTGCTGACAGCTCAGAGCCTGGAGCCTGCTTTGGATTCTGTGTCTCCCTCTCTCTCTATCCTTCCCCTGCTCACACTCTGTCTGTCTCTCTCTCTCCCTCTCTCAAAAATAAATTAAAAAAAAACATTAAAAAAAAGAAACTAATTTTAGAAGAGACACTCAGTTGTGCTCAGGTTGTATTTATAGGAAGCAACCTTTGAAACTTTCAATAAATATCATCTATTAACTCCCTCCTCCCCTGCAAGCTTTATTGGAGCTTGCTCATGAAATATAGGAATCCACTGACACACAGGCTTGTGTCATGGAAACTTGATCAAGGCAGAAGGGCCCAAAAGTGACCCTAACCACAGACAGGCCCATCAGGCGACCCACCTCAAAATATCCACAGTCCCTAACTAACCAATGGGTTACTTATAACCAGGCACAGTTATGGAAAAAGGGAAAATTCCATAAGTCACCATACCTCCTCATCTTCCCTCCTATAAAACAGCCCCCACCAACTGTGTCATCATTGCTAACGGCCTCTCCTCTGCTCTTGTGCCCGCTGCTCCCTTATGGTATATTCAATAAACATCTATCTCCTTTGTTGTGTCCTGGGTGAGTCTTTTCACTGCCTACACCACCAGCTTCCACCCAGTCGGTGCCCCCATCTGATCCGACAGGCAACACATTAAGTAGTATTGAAAAGTGGCTGACAAATGATACACATTTAGTAAGGGTGGGGTCCCCATTGCTAATGTATTTGGATCAGCTCCCCTAATAATTTTACCTCAAATGAAAAAGAGAAGTCAAGCTCTTTGGGGCACCTGGGTGGCTGAGTCTTGATTTGGGCTCAGGTCATGATCTCGTTGATTATGGGATTGAGCCCCACATCAGGTTCTGTACTGAGTGTGGAGTCTGCTTAAGATTCTCTCTCTTCTTTCTCCCTCAGCCTCACGTGTTTGTATGCCGAAGTGCTCGCTCTCTTTCTCAAAAAAAAAACAAAAAAAAACAAAAAAAAACAACAGTCCAGCTCTAAGAATAAGATCCAAGTGGGGGACAGCAATCATGCTTCAGGCAGCAAAGCTGGTCATTGGGAGATTAGTGTATGACTTTGCCTTGAAGGGCTCTCTCTCTTTTTGAATGACAGATCATGGCCTTCTTGGAAAAGTGCTCTGCCACATTCTTTTTTTTTTTTTTTTAACGTTTATTTATTTTTGAGACAGAGAGAGACAGAGCATGAATGGGGGAGGGTCAGAGAGAGGGAGACACAGAATCCGAAACAGGCTCCAGGCTCTGAGCTGTCAGCACAGAGCCCCACGCGGGGCTCAAACTCATGGACCGCGAGATCATGACCTGAGCAGAAGTCAGACGCTTAACCGACTAAGCCACACAGGCGCCCCTGCCACATTCTTATTGATAAGCTTTCAAAAAAGAACAGAGCAGTGGGGAAGAAAGGAGGGGCCAGTGGGAGCCCAGACACCTTCACGGGCAGATGGGGACTTGCTCCCTTTGACTCGGGAGCAGTCTGGTTTATTGAATTTCAGTTCTGAAGATATCCTGTATGGTTGCCTGGTACTTCTGGTCTGCTCCCTCAATATTCTTTTCTCCTCCTTCTCTTACACGTTTCCCTCAACACCTCCCTCCGTCGGATCTGCTGGAACGCCCCCTTTCCTTACTTTACTTGAAAAAAAAAATGTATTACATTGTCAAATAAATCAGTGTTCAACTGGTGTACTTGAGAATAGCTGAAAAAGCCTTTTGTCTCTGGACAGAAGATGCTTAGAAAAATCTCACCCCATTATCTTCCAGGTAATTTGTCTTTTAAACACCTTTCTTCCATAGAGAAAATTGCAAATGGCAGTGAAAAGAGAGATGGTTCATTTAGAAGACACAGTGATAGTATAACAGTATTTTCTTAGGGTATTAATTAATGAACCTGTAATCGCTAAACTTAAATCACATAAAATGGAAGGTATGAAACTTTTTTTGAAAAGAAGCTTTGCACCTATCTCATTCCCCCAAATAGCCATCTCTAATGATTCCCTCAAGTACTGTAGGAAAGACCTGCCATTTACAAAATGCTTTTGCTTATATTTTCTTATTTGGTCATTATGCATTAAGCACAATGGGCATTCCCCCTCATTTTCTAAATGCAGATGCCCAGACAAGGTTAGGTGACCTACTCAAGGTCACCCAGCTCCCTGCTGCTCAGTGGCTCCCTGCTAGTTCTCTGCATGCTCCCATCTCCGTGCTGCATCCTGTTGTTTAAAACAAAATGGAAAACAACGTATTACTCCTGGCACTATCTTGGGGCTAGGTTATACTTGGCCTAGCTTTGCACCTAGGCACCCTTTGAAATGTGATTCTGAGCTGCGAAAAGGGCTATTTTAATACCCCCGGAGTGAGGCTTAGTTGAATTTTTCCTAGTATGTGCCTGTGACTAAGAGAACACAATGTCTCAAGTGGTTGTTCCTTCAGCACTTTGGTAACATTTGTTTTGCTAAAATCATGAAGTGACAATCACTCTCCTTTCTAAACACACTGGAAATGTATAGTCACCATTTCAGAAAGGGGGGTGGGTCACAAATTATTTTTAAAAGATGATACATAAAGAAGAACTTCCCATAAGTTTTGGGTTAGAGGCAGCTAATATTCCTCAATAGAAAACACTGTGAAAAACAACAACATTTTCAGTAGAAAATACCAGAAAAGCAAAAAATCTTCCCACTGAACATCTTGGAGGTGGAACTACCTCACCACCTTTAACACATACCCAGAAATTCCCAAATGCAGGATCCCAAATGCAGGATCCCAAATGCAGGAGGGCACTGCACCTTAAAACACACCCCACCCCCACAGCAACTGCCTATGTACCGTCACAAAGCCATCTGTGTAGGTAATGTTACCAGGATTAGTTTCCTCAGAGACATTTCCTGGCTCCAAATAGCTTTAAAGGATTTTAAAACAGCATAAAAGTTGGTGATCAATTATGACAAAGCAAACTGGCTGCTGACACTGTGCTTAGTAATTGAGGTAAGGTTTGACCAGGTTATTTTCAGGATTTCCAAAGAACAGACTTCTGTACAACAGCATTAAATAAATGGAGTTTCCAGCAAGCAAGGGTGAGAATTTTGTCGAGGTTCAAGTTCATACCGGGCTCAGGAATTCTCACCTCCTCAGCGTCACTGGGCACTGACATCACAGGCATATTTTCTATACTGAGAATTTGGGTCTCGCTTTATTTTTGCAGTTTTTAAGAAAAGAAAAAGAAATAATAACCTGTTAGGTGCCCACTATTATGTAGCAGCTGTAAAGAAAGCCAAGGGGATGACTCATTGTCCCTTGAACACATCATGCACATTCCAGCCCCCGCATCTCTGCTCATGTGCTTCTCACGATGCCCTTGCCCCTCCTGGCCTGCTGAGGAAGGCTACGTGCCTGCAAGCATCATCTCTGGCTCAACTTGTCTTTCTTTCCCAGGTAGAGCAGCGCTGTCTGCCTCCTCTGAGCTTTTGTAGTCCTCACTGTTTGCAGGACACATATACAGCGTATCCTCTCTGGTATGGATAATTCTCTTTTTATTCCCTACCTCTGGAAATGGGCTGTAAATTCCATCAGTGAAGTGTACCTTTCTTCCTTTCCTTTCTTTTGTTTAAGAAAAATTGCCCTGATAGTGTGCCTCATACCAAACAAGTACTCAAAGTAATCTCTTGATTGGTTCACGAATCCAAATCTCTCAGTGCTTGGAGGAGTATAGATTTAGTTTGGGTGGCAGAGTTCTTGGTTTTCACCATTGCCTGATTTAAGGTCTCTGTTGGACTGTGGATTCGTGTTACAGTGTTTCAGAGCAAGGTCAGGGAGGGGAACCTCAGTGTTTTCATCACAACTCCATTTGAATGTGTGCTCCCTTATCTGTGGCTGTTATCCCAACCAGTGGCAAGGACGTAATTAAAGAGTCACGAAGATTCAGGCAGGCTGAGTGTCCTGGCTTAATGGAGGGCCAAGCTCAGCTCCAAGAAGGCTAAGGAAATAAGAGGAAGAAGATACAGTTTCAGGTTAGGAAGAGTCCTCTCCTAGGGCCACCAAGAAACACCTGGGAGATTCCGTGTAAGAGTTAAAGATCCTGTTGTTGCCTTTTCTATGGGGCTGGGTTCACCTGCTTCAGGAAGGAAGTGGGGAAAATGGATCCAAGTTCCTGGTATTAAATGAGGCTTTTCTGTAGAAGAGCTGACAAAGCAGAGAAATTGGGAGGAGGGGAGTAGAGACAGCAGAAAGTTATCTAGAAGAGCAGTGAGGGGGGACAATGGAGTGGAAAGGAGATCAGAGTGGATGTGAAATTATCTCAGGAGAGGGAGTGTTGTTGTTGGGAGAGAGCTGTTGGGGAAAGGATTCAATTGCATGGACAAAAATGTCAGGGAAATTTTTACCTGACTCCACAGAAAGCTTTGCTGAGTTAAGGGGCGAGTAATAGATTTGAATTCTGACGACCTAAGGCTATGTGCACAATCCGGCTGTGCAAGGAGGCAGCAAATGCCTCAGTGTAGAGCATGGACTTAGAGTACGTGGAACTGTGTTCAAATCTCAGCTATGTGTCCCTGGCCAGGTTACCGTTTCTGAGCCTCCGTTTCCTCATCTGTAAAATAAATGTGTCTCCTGCAGTGTTGTTGGGAGTATTAAATGAGATCATGTAAACGGTGGGTGAAGTCCCTGGCATTTAGTAAATGGTAGTGCCATCTGTATATGGGATGGAACAGAAGGATGGCATATTTCATGATCTCTTTTTTAAGCAAACCCTGGCTTTGGGGCACCCTGAGAGTGCCAAGGAGGGACCCAGAGAGAAATTCCTTGTGGAGGGAATGGCCAATGCAATTCTAGGAATAATGATGGCTAATGTTGCATTTGAAATTATTTCCTGCCCCAGGCTCTAATAGCTCTGTCTGCCCTCATCCGCCACAGCCTCTTCAGAAAACTTTGTTATGTGCAACTGCTTTGTGTTAGTGGTGTTTAGCAACAGAAAGGAGACAGGTCATTTGGCTACCTCCAGTGGGAAGGTAGAAAGCAAGCAGCAAGGACCGAGCAGGAAGCTGGAGTTCACAGCCAGAGGTGGTGGATTCATTAAGGAGCGTAGTAATTCCACAGTGAGTATCAAAGGAAAGAGCAGCCTCAGAAGGGAAGCAGGCTTGATAACGTCCAGGTTACACTAATACATGCGTAACTGTCCCTGGAAGAAATCGGGAAACACCTCTAGTTATTGGACTAACCAACCCAGAGCCAAGAGCTGATATGAATGAAGTCTTTCCTGGGCCCTCTGCTATCACTTACTGATTAAGTTAGGTCAAGCTGACTCACCTGGAGTGGCTCTAGCACATTCTAGTTAATCTGGACCCGCTAAATTTGCACAGCCAGGATCTCTGAGTGTCGGTTGTAACTCCAGGCACTCCTTCTTCTCCTCTGTGCCACAGGAAGGTTTCCCCAGGTCGCCAGCCTCAGGGACAGACAGGATGCAAATGAGGAATAGCACAAAAATGGTTTGGCTCCAAATGGGGAAGGCCTTCTAGGATGGCTCACAACTGCTGTCATGTTGTGCTCACCACGGCAGTGACTCTCCCATAATTCTCGGGACCCCTCAGATAATTGCCCCAGCCACCAGAGGCCATAGCCCTTACCCACTGGCTAGCCTCCACGGCAGTCCCCTTACACACAGAAGCTTCCTTTGCTGCAGGCAGGCTATTCTTAAGCGCTAACTCCTTCCCACGGTACTGTTGAGCCTCCTCACATTGCCCATGACATCCTCTTGACGGTAAGCAGCCCTGTCAAGGGCAATAGCTGAACTGCCGCCATTCATCATTTCCTATCTCTTTAAATAACACCTGTTCACCCACACAAGTGGCTTCACTGCCATTTGCAAGCATCTGCTGTAAGTTTCCAGAATTTCTCCAGACCACCCATCCCTCACTTGCTCACTTTGCTACTCGTTTGTTATTCCTAGCTTTCCTATCAGTGACCACACCCTTCCTACCAGCTTCCTCCTCCCCAGTCTGGTTCTGTCCCCAAGCTTTTGTCCTTCACTTTGGAACCGATTGTGCTGGCTTCCAACCCCTTCACTCCTCTGGACAGAATCCAGGTTTTCATCTGCCTCAGATACCTACAGCCTCACTAAAACCTTTAACACTCCAAGCAGGGAAAAAATATATAAACCATAATGTTAAAGTTATAAACCAGGAAATAAATATAAATGCCAACACATTAGATGATGACTATTAAAAAGACTTTTCTGAGGGGCACCTGGGTGGCTCAGTCGGTTAAGCATCCGACTTCTGCTCAGGTCATGATCTCACGGTCCGTGAGTTCGAGCCCCGCGTCGGGCTCTGTGCTGACAGCTCAGAGCCTGGAGCCTGTTTTGGATTCTGTGTCTCCCTCTCTCTCTGACCCTCCCCCGTTCATGCTCTGTCTCTCTCTGTCTCAAAAATAAATAAACGTTAAAAAAAAAAATTACAAAAAAAAAAAAAAAAGATTGTTCTGAACTGTCAAATGTTTCTCCTGCCCAAATGTTCTGAAGGCCCAATTTGCTGGCACTCAGAGTCTGCCTGATGGTGAAGCACACGTGCTCCCCCCCACTCCCACCCCACACCTGGTGGCTCGCCCCCCAGCTTGCTTCTAGCTCCTTCCCTCCATAAAATGGCCTCTTCTCGTTTCTCCCCATCCGTCCCGGTGTGTGTATCTGTTTTGTCTCTTTAACGCATTCTCAATGAATTGATTGCTACTTATTGCTTTTTCAACAAAGATGACTAAAACGTCAAGTGATAAGCACTGCACTAGAGATATGTGTTGATTCTACCCGATAGTCACTCCCTCCTGTAGCCAGGTCCAGGAGGTGACCGCAGGGACCAGGAGAAAAATTTAAGCAACAGGCTGTAACAATTGTTCTGACCCTGAGCAAATTTACGTGGGTCACCAGAACATCCATCATTTCTCACCGCAAGTGTTTTTTAATGCCAGTAGCGATGGTTATGCATAATTTATTATCTAATTGACTTGACTGAAAAGGCCATGAGAGAAATAACAAGCATACCCAGAAGGACCCCCCTCCCTCCCTCCTGTCCTGCCTGTGTTCTTTTGCCTTATTTCTTTTTTATTTTTTGTATCCAAAGTGCATTTAAAATGGGTTTGCTTTTTATCTGTAACTCAAAATCTTTATCTCATGACCTCATTTTTTTGGCACAACCCTCCCTAAGCTCCTTCTCAGACCTTCTCTGAACCGAGCCATATGTGGCTCTGCCTTTATTTCAACTGCAAGCAGTTTCTCAGAATAGTATCATTAGCGAGGAGGACCCCTCTCTGCCAGGGAACCCGGGATGGTGTCTGCTCGCCTCGGCAATGCAGCCCTTCCGGAACTTTAACTTTGCCTTTTAAAATATTTTGTGTACAAGCTCTCTGTACTCTTGGCCTACCCCCTTGTTTTCCTTCCAGGTCTCAGTGACCGATCTGCTTTCCCCTTAATTTACTCATTTACTTCATTTTATGTCTTCTAACCTGGATACTTTCAGAGCAGTGTCTCCAGACTTTTCTCCTTGCTCATCACTGTTTACTCCATGATAGACATAGGTGCTACAGGAAGTGAGGGGAGCCAGCCCATCTAATATTTCGGAGATGATTTAGAGATTTTACTCAAGAAGAGATATTAAGGAGGGTCTCAAGATGGACAGTGTGGGTGAAGAGCAGGTGGAAGAAACAAAGCCTCTGTGAATGAGGATTATATTCATTTTCTTGTGGCTGCTGTAGCAAAGTACCACAAACTGGGTGGCTTAAAACAATAAAAATTTATTGCCTCAGTTCTGGATGATACAAGTCCAAAATCAAGTTAGTAGGGTCATGCTTCCTCTGAAACCTGCAGAGGGGAATTCTTCCTCACCTCTTTCAGCTTCTGCTGGTTTCCAGGCATTCCTTGGCTTGTAGCCCCATCACTCAAGTTTTCTGCCTTCCTTACTTGTCACACAATATGCTATTTGTGTGTCTTTGTGTCCACATGACCATCCTTCAAGGACAGCAGTCATACTGGAGTAGGGGCCAGCCCTACTCCAGTATGAACTCATCTTAGCCAGTGATATCTGCCACCACCCCAAGTTCAAATAAGGTCACATTCTGAGGCTTTGGGTGTTCGGATCTCAATGTATCTTTTGGGGGAGGGACACAATTCAATGAGGAGCATGACCATTTGGAGAAAAGTCAGTGGTTCAGTTTGGCTGAGAAGTTGACTATGATTAGGGAGTAATGGGAGATGAAAACAATCTAGCAACTAAAATAATTAGAGAGTAAAACTGTGGACTTATTAGCTTAGTTTAATACTGAGAAATTCTCTCCATCTCTCATTCCAGTCCAGCACCTTACAATTTTTGCAACTGGTCAAAAGAAAGAGAGCTACCATGCAGGTAAGCCAATAATGTCTTCTCTATCTCTCTGTCGTCCCTTTGTTTATTAATCCAATAGTATTTATTGAGCCCCATGTGTGAGGAACCATCCCAGATGATGGTTCGGTGGCAAACAAGACAAACCTAACTTCTGCTCTTCTGGAAACACAACTCAAAGTGTGATCTTACTCATCTCCACCTATGACCTTTTTCATCAACATGTAAAAATGTTTGAAAGGAATTCCAAGGTAGAAAAATTAAAAATGGGCAGGTGGCAAAATGCAAAACAAAACAGGAAATCATTTTAAAAGTAGAAAATAAGTAAATACACCCCAGGTAGGTGGCAAGCATGTGCAAAGCTCTTTCTATGTCAAGGCCAATGGCCTTAACGTATTATAAGGTATCAGATAACTAATTCCTCCAAACTGCTGAGGCATGCTTGTCATTCCCATATTGAAAACTGGAAATCTTCAACTGCCCCTCCTGGAAGGTGACAATGTAACACACTGCCCAATACTCAGCCACCTGCTGAAGTTTAAAAGGCACAGTGGGGAATACAGAGCTATTTCTTCCATACATTAGGAATAATTGGACCATGCCTGGACAAGCACAATGAGTTGGACGCAAGCCTTCAATTCTAATCTGGCAGCACACTTGTTGATAAATTGCAAAACGTCTCCTGGTTTCCATGGAAAAAAAGGAAGGTACTGTGGACATGCATCTCAGTGCAATTATGTTCACTATAGTTAATATTTTCCATAAACTATAGATGGTCTCTGGATTGGGCAATATTTGCAGAAATTATATTATAATACTATCAAATACTACATAGAATGAACTTTCAAAGGAATAACGTATGAGGCAACAGCACATCTCTTATCATTCAGCAAGTGACCTTATCTGGCAGGGTTTTTTTTTTCATTTAATAGTATGTTTTCACAAAAGGTAGGGAAGAAGAAAAGAAAAAAAAAAACAAACAACCAGTAAGATAGTGAATGTCACTTGAGATATTCACAAATAGTCTGGCATTCATCTCTTTCTAAGAACATAGTAGGACTGTATTTCTCTGCCCCCTTTCAAGTTAGGTATGACCATGTAACTTACTTTGGCTGATGAAATGGGTACAGAAGTGATGTCATTCCTTACTGAAACCTTTCAGAACCAGTGCACAGTTTGTTACATTCTCCTATTTTACTGCTTTAGAGGTTATGGAAGTAAGTGTCAAGGTGAGTCCTCTCAGGATGGCTCTCTTGATGACACTGATGAGCAGAGAAACAGAGTGTGGGTGAAATCACAGATTTATAGGATTAAGACATTGAAGCTTAGGGTTTTTTTATTACTGCCGCATAACCTATCCTGTTGTGATTGAAATCAGCAGCAAATTCTTCGTGTCCATTTCTACTAACCAACTAGTCAACACCTTTAGTGTTAATGGGGAGAGTTCTCAGATGGGTGGATGGTGCCCCCTAAAGGGAATTCTTTTGGATGTGCACCTGTCAGGGTGGATCTGTCAGGGAGACCAAGGTTGGGCTCCAGATAGATTGTAAGGCTTTAGTAGGAAGATACTAGAATACGTTTATTTTAATTACTCAGTTGTAATAAATGCTTTGGATAACTATGAAATATTTCAATATGATATGATTTCAATGTGATTTTATTCTAGTCAATACTCAGCAGTGAAGTTCCAAGAATATTATGATGAACAAAGGGACAAAGGAAAAAGATGGAAAACCATAGTCAACAGAATATCATGTTAATAGATGGACGTAGCCATTGACTTAATGTCAAATTCATCCATCTCTCTCTTTTCTATTCTTAACTCCCTTAGTTAAGTCAATCTAACCACCCATTTTCAATCCAGAATTCTACTCTTACACTTCTACAATGACTATCATAGCTACCTAAGATTACTTTTGGGACAAAGCAGGGTACAAATGGAGGAATAGACAATTCCTTTATCCTAGGGAACTGTGAGGTTTGCTTTACCATGGCTTTATCACTTCACCCCTAACTCCTTTTTCCCTCCCTGCCTCCTAATCAATTCCCTTTACGCCAAACCACTCTCTTACAAGTGTGCTCTGATGGCTTTTCTCACATGGTTTCACTCATCTGCAAAGCCCTTCTTGCTCTTTTTTTCCTATTCAAATCTGACCATCCCTCAAGGCTCAGCTGCCATCTCCATGAAGTTCTGGAACTTCCTGATGTCTTTATTAGCATTCCTCTTTTCTAAATTCCTGTAGCAGTAACAGTCTGCAGTACATCATTTCGTTCTTAATTATATAATGGTTCACCCCTGTTTTGGGTGCCCTTGTTCTGTCCCCCAGTCACTTTTTGGGGTTGTGTGCAACTCAAGACTTCTCTCTCTCATCCTTTCTTTCTCTGTCTTATGTCTTTTCATAAAAAACACCCTGCACCATGCACAGAAACACAAAAATGAGATAGGCCTTACTATTAAAAACAAAAGAGCATGACAACTTAATGTAACCAAAATAATTCAAATAGTACCTTCACTTATGATTGATAACATGCCCTTCTGAAAAGTTAGGTCTATGTAAGATGACTATTACACGGAAGCTATTTTACTGTGCAGAAGCTAGCAAAGGACAAATTACATATTTAAGATAAAATATTACATGTGGACTTCATTTTCATCATCTTGATATTTTATATGAAATTGAGATTCTTTGAATCATTTACAAAACATGTCAATTAAAAAGAGATTTCAGGAACTTTTGCTAATGTGTTAGGCTTTTGGTTTTACCAAGCACAAATGTAGGCTCAATGCCTTTTTTTTTTCTTTTCAAATATTTTATTTACTTTTTGAGATAGAGTGTAAGCAGGGGAGGGGCAGAGAGAGAGAAGGGGACAGAGGATCCAAAGCTGGCTGACAGCAGCGAGCGTGATGTGGGGCTTGAACTCACGAAATGAACCACGAGATCATGACCTGAGCCCAAGTAGGATGCTCAACCAATTGAGCCAAGCAGATGCCCCGGTTCAATGCCTTTTTTAAAAAAAAGTTTTATTTTATTTATTTATGTATTTATGTATTTATGTATTTATGTATGTATGTATTTATTTATTTATTTATTTAGAGAGAGAGAAAGGGAGAATGCGCATGTGAGCTGGGCGGGGGGGGGGGGGAAGCAGAGAGACAGGGAGAGAAAGAATCAGAAGCAGGCTCTGTTATCAGTGCAGTTCTCGAATTCGAGAACGGTGAGATCATGACCGAGTCAGAATCAAGAGTCAGATATTTAACAGACTGAGCCACCCAGATGCCCCAGGCTCAATGCCTTTGATGATTGTATATACCTGTACACTCATAGAATCAGAAATGGTAATTAGCATGTGGTCAGTTGTCAATAAATTCTTGTTGATTATTCACCTTCACTATAAAGTGCTTTGATTTTTTTTGACAAAGCCTTTTGGACCTGAGCTCTGGCTTTCATATGCTAATATATGTATAATACATACATATCCATGTATTTTAGTTTTAAGTGATTTGAATTATGTGTGTACTTAAAGCCTTTTTGGCAAAACTAGGAAAAATTGAATACAGAGGACTACATGTTAGTTGTCATTTGTTAATTTTCTTAAGTATGAGAATGGCATTATGCTTTTAGGTTTTGAAGTACCATGATGTCTGTAACTGATTTTCAAATGGTTCATCAGAAAATTATAGGTAGGTAGATAGATAAAGCAAATATGGAAAAATGTTAACAATTGTTGAATTCAGGGGATAGACAGTTGGGTGATTCTTTACTATTCTTACAATTTTTCTGTATATTTGAAAATGTTAATAATAAACAATTGATTAAAGAAAACTTGCTATCATGAGAAAAATCAGAAGCAGGAACATTAATATTCAGACCAATTATAATAGCCAGTGACGTGGATGTGCATACATGAATTGTGTGACGGAATCTCTGTTACTAAGGTTTATCGTGCTGTTATTTCTGAGCAATACTTGATGAATTCTAATAAATAGATGTTACTATTTGCTTGACCCATTTGGGGGATCAGGAATAGAGGTTTAATTCTACAGTCAAAACAATGGCTTAAAGGTATACACAATCATTTGACATTTCAAGAGATGGAAGTTAAAAACTTACAATCAGGCTTCAATCAGAAAAATAAACGGGTAATTTAATTTTTAATATAAAGATGTTTTTGGAAAAAAATGATACATTGCAAACTACTTGAATGTTATTTTCTCTTTTTAAGGTAATATAAACAAAACTGGTTAATGTGATTATATCTGCCTGACCAGATTTTCTTGATGATAAAAACCATTCCTGGTTTTTTATTACTAATGTCTGATGAACTCTTGCAAGCATTTTTAAATGCCACAAAATTCATCAAAGTCATGATTTCTTCCAGGATGATGCTCAGCTGTGGATAATATCAACAACAATGGGACGAACAATTTTGATGAATGCAAACTGAAAGAAAATGCAGCATATGAAATTCACATTTTGGTATATTTTTATTTGCTAAGTCTTTTCAGCTTTAATAAACACATGTCAAGATATACCTACTAAATATTCTATCTTCTATTGTGCATTTTAGAATGTCAATTTTAAACTTAAAGTGCCCCCAAATATTTGGAAGAACAGGGTGAGGTGCAAGAACTTTTTTTTTTCAAGAAAAGAAAATCCAGCAACAAAAACAACAACCAACAACAATAAAGAGGGGGTAATGACGTAGATTCAGAGCTAAGCTTATCTCACTCTACACTGTATAACCTCTATTTCTTACTGTGACATTCAGAATAATAAGTGTACTCATTAGGACATTTTTAACCAAGCACATCTTAACAAAGTCTGTTTTCCTCTTCAATCTCAGTTCTTTGGTTCTAAGTCTAAAGAAGAAACACCATTAGGATTTGGCTTCTGTTCAAAATAAAGATATAATTACATAAAAAATTGCTCCATTCCTTCTCCAAGGTGGGTGTCTTTCCCAAACACGAAGACAAAGATACTCTAGCAAACCTCTGATCGGCAGAAAACAAACCTGGCTCTATGGTGCCATCATGTGGTCAATATCTATATTACACCTTCACTCCACCGGTGCCGCGCAAGATGGCAGCCACCTGGAATCTTAAACCACCTAGAGTAGTGTCAGTGGGTCAAACCCACAGGCCTCATTTTTCATATAAAGAAACTACATTTTATGGAGGTGCAGTGTGTTAGTTATGTTTTTGTTTTCTTAACCCTTTATTCTTCAACCTAGTAACTGTACCCAGAAAAAGATAACATTAACGAGATGGATACAAAAATGTTTAGTTTCTTAGTTCCAAGTTCAGTGATTCTTTCCTTAAAGATCTTTACTTTTAATGCACCTACACATAGTTCACATTAATTTCTGCCAATTGACTAATAGCTCCCTTTTAATTTAATGAATACTGAGCACCGTGTGTTTTAGTAGATATAAAAGGCCCAGACTATAGCATTGTGTGTCAACTATACTTCAGCAAAAATACATACATACATACATTTTAGGAGATCTGTGTGTTAGATCCACTTGGTCATCCACCTAAATATATCAGGCCTCATGCAAGTCACTCGATGTTTAAAGGGCTCCTTCCTCCTCTGCTCAACAAAGGACTTTTATGGGGGAGAATATCCAGCAAAAAAATCCTATCATTATTTTGTTTCAGCGTGCACCACGAGATTTAGTACTTAATTTTACTGTCTTATTTAATTTTATAATTTTTCTAATGAGTCCTAATCTTGTTTCTACAGCTAAAATTTAAGTTATTTGATTGCAAGAATGATAGCAGACTCTCTGGCCTGTGGACTGTATTACATTACCTGAAAGGTTAATAGTCTGCATTTTAATAATTCAATGTCGATTAATTTTCAGCAAGTCAAAATAACAATGAAATTGTAAAACTATTTCACTACTTCACCTTCGTATTATACTAATATATAATATGCAGCACCATTGATGTACTAGTTAATATATTAACAACAACAACAACCAAAATGTTTCAAATGTGGGCCAGAAGTGAGCCATCACTACCCGCTTACTTGAGCCCACTGATTTTCTATATTACTCTGTGGTTCATTTTACCAAGCACAGTAGAATCTCTTCAGGACTGATATCTAAGAGTATGCTAGGCTTTTATTATTTAATCCTATTTTGCTTTGTGGCAGATGATTTGCCCTTGTATTTGAATTCATGTAATGCTAAGCAGCATTACACAAGGTTCTACCATTAAGTCAGTTTCTAAACCCACAAACACATCCCCCAGAAATCTCTGTTACTTACACTGAGTTAAGCCCATCCATTACCATCAAACATCCTCTACTAGGGGGGAGGGGTCTCAAAATTAATCAAAGTTTTTTTTAATTTTTAGTAGGAAATATCTAACTTCCTGAGAACTTGAGGATGTGTTTTCATTTGTTTGTTTGTTTCCATTAAATTTTACTCATCATACAGAATTCACAAGGACTCCATGGTCGGGGCAGTGATTTTCCTGTTGTGATTCCTGTATTTGAAGGTGGTCAAATGAACTTCAAAATTATGCAAATCAGATAATATAGTCTAATATCTCTATCTGCTTATCTGCCTATGTACTAGAGTCCCATTAATGTGCTTAAGAGTTGGATTAGGGGTGCCTAGGTGGCTCAGTAGGTTAAGCATCCAACTCTTGACTTCTGCTCAGGTCAGAATCTTGTGGTTTGGGGGAGAGAGAGACCTGAGTAGGGCTCTGTGCTGACAGTACTGAGTCTGCTTGGGATTCTCTCTCTCCCTCTCTCTCTCTGCCCCTCCCCTGCTTGCATGCTCGTGCACGCGCTCTCTCTCTCTCTTCAAATAAATAAACATTTTTAAAAAAGAGTTGCATTAAGGGCCATATAATGCCTAAAAGATTACATCCTACTAGTTAAGTACCATCAATTTGATTAGTGACATACAAATAAGCCACTAACCTATAAGAACTCTATTCTTTTAAACATTTGCAAGATAATGCAGCCTTGGGGCACCTGGGTGGCTGGCTCAGTTGGTTAAGCACCTGACTCTTGATTTCAGCTCGGGTCATGACCTTGAAGATCATGAGCTTGAGCCCTGCATCCTGCTCCATGCTGACAGCGTGGAGCCTGCTTGGGATTCTCTCTCTCCCTCTCTCTCTGCCCCTCCTCTGCTCATGTTCTCTTTCTCACTCTCTCAAAGTAAATAAATAAGCTTAGAAAAAAGATAATGCAGCCTTTGTTAAGCAAGGTTTTTTTCTTAGGAGTAGGTTAACATATGTTCCAATATTTAGTTTATGTTGGTGAGAGAAAATCAGCTAATTACACTTCTGCTGTTTGCTTATTGATCTTATTATTAAGTGAAAACAAGCAATATTGCTTGTTATTTTTATACCCCTGTGCATTTGCTCATGTTACTTCTGTCTGGCATGCCCTTTCCACATCACTTGTCATGTACTATTGCCCTTATTCATTTACTCTCCTAAGTCCTTAAAGAAAAATGGCCAGGTCTTTTATAAATTCACTCATTTATCTATTTGATAAAGATTTAGCTATGTGCCAGCTCTGTGGAATACAGCAGTGATAAAATCAGACGAAAATCCCTGCCTTCCTGGAACTTATATAGACATGATATAACAAATGACTAAAACATATTGTCAGCTGGGTGGCAGTAAGTGCTAAAGAAGTGGGATAGGGTGTTGGGAGGATGGAGTTGCAATTTTTAATAAGGCAGCCAAGGAAAGTTTGGCTAATGCAACAACTGAGCAAAAAGACCTGAAAGAGGTGAGGGCAAACCACATAGAAATCTGGAGATAGAGTGTTCCAGAAAGAGGGACTAGCAAGCATAAAGTCACTAAAATGGGAGTATTCTAGATAATTCTAGATTTGAAGAAGAGCCAGAAAGGGGCCTATGTGGCTGGAGTAGAATAACGTGAATAATAACCTTGTTTATCTTGATATCCCTAGGTTTTAATACTGTGTCTGAAACATATTAGGAATGAACAGTTTTGATGAATTAATGAATATTTTAACGATAATGTAAAAAAAAAAGGTCAATGTTTCACAAAACCTGAATTGTGCTAAATCCAGTTACTTTTTTAACAAAAATGTTTTCTTTGGTTGTCCTATCTTTAGTTTTGTCATTGGTATGACTTTTATTCAGGTTGTAGGTACATTCCGGATGTCATGTTGCAATATATTATAATCTTCTCCTTGCACTTCTTCCTATTAAAGTACTTATAAAGAACTGTAACCTACAGTGAATACAGACACTGGAAAATGCTAGCAAACATTGTTGGATGGCATTCTTATAACATTCGGATCTCTTAGCAAATTAATAGTGCTACTTAGAATCACTTAAAGAATTTGCCAGTTTATGGAGTGACTTGTCTTCCAAAACTTATTTCTCAGAACATCACTCATAAAATGTGTATAAAGTGTACCATGTGCATGATCTTATTAACATTTATTGTATTTGCAAAATGACTCACTGTTAGCAGCAGATGGGGCCATGAACACATGTACACCAAGGCAACCACCACCAGCAAGACTGATTAGCTCTTGACCACTTTTTGCCTGATTGTTCCTTTCCCTGGGTCACTTTGGACCCCAGGTGTTAGCATTTCCTGCTATGGCTTTTTTTTTTTAAAGCAAAAACAAAAAATTTTTTTATGTTTTATTTATTTTTGAGAGACAGACAGAGACAGAGACAGAGCACGAGTGGGGGAGGGGCAGAGATAGAGGGAGACACAGAATCCGAAGCAGGCTCCAGTCTTTGAGCTGTCAGCACAGAGCCCGATGTGGGGCTTGGACCCACAGACCATGAGATCATGACCTGAGCTGAAATCGGATGCTTAACCAACTGAGCCACCCAGGCAACCCCCTGCTATTGTTTTTAACTTGTCAGTGGATCCCTTTGAATCAATAACCTCTCCAAATTGGTTGTTAATCTTTAATACTGATTAAGTTTTTATTCTAATTATGATATTTTATGTCTTCCCAATTTCTCTGCTGATTTCTTCTTGAGATTCAGAAAAACATATTCAGGGGCGCCTGGGTGGCTTGGTCGGTTAAGCGTCCGACTTCGGCTCAGGTCACGATCTCACGGTCTGTGAGTTCGAGCCCCGCATCGGGCTCTGTGCTGACAGCTCAGAGCCTGGAGCCTGTTTCAGATTCTGTGTCTCCCTCTCTCTCTGCCCCTCCCCTGTTCATGCTCTGTCTCTCTCTGTCTCAAAAATAAATAAACGTTAACAAAAAATTTAAAAAAAGTGTTTAAAAAAAAAAAGAAAAACATATTCATTTCCCTACAGTTCCCAAGAAATGCTTGAAGGGAAACACCAACTGTAAAAGATTTATTTTCTCAAAGTTGCCAGATCCTGATAGTTTTGGAGTTTTCACAGAACCCTCAAGAAATCAAATGTTGTCAAGTGTCAATGCCCTTCAGCTGGAGGCTGAAATCAGGAAGTCAGCTATAGTAAACCCAGTTGTATTTATTTCTTGTTGCAACAAGGAAGAATACACACCATGGGGAACCATGGGCTGGCTCAGTAAGAAGATGTTCAGAAAACACCTATTACAGAATTTGGGCTTTGGTTGGTGACTTGAGGTAGAGTCTGAAGAAACAGGGACTTGTCCTCAATTGGATGCTATCAGAAAGCCAGGACAATTCCATGATTGGGCATCTCAATAAATCTTATCTATAGGGAGAGAAGACTAACATGAGAATAAAGCTATAGTTTGTAAAGAAGTAATAATCATTCATTTTGGCCAATAGAAAGGGTGTTTGGTATTTTGTGGGGCAGAGTGATATTGTTTTTGTCTGTATTTAGACAAGTTTATGAAGTGTTTTGTTTTGTCTTATTTTATCATGCTTTTACAATGATACCTTGTCCAAGGTTGATATTTCATGAGGTTATTTGTATCTATAGGAGAATAATACGGCTTAACTGTGAGTGTCAGGCCAGTTTCTGAATGTCAGGGACTCTTCATGTTTTTTCCTTTTCATACGTTATTTTAAAAAGTTTTTTTTTAAGTTTATTTATTTATTTTGAGTGAGAGATAGGGGCAGAGGGAGAGGGAGAGAGAGAATCCTGAGTAGACAGCGCAGAGCCTGATGCAAGGCTTGAACTCGTGAACCATGAGACCATAACCTGAGCAGAAATTAAGAGTCGGATGCTTAACTGACTGAGCCACCCTGGCACCCCTTTCACGTTATTTTTTATCTTTTCATTCAAATACAGTGTACATACAGAAAAGTATACATTTTAAGTGAGCTTTGATAAAGCGAACACACCGGTGTAACCAGGGTTCAGTTCAAGACTAAAAGTCTTTTGACTTTTAACACCACAGAATAGTTTTGCCTGCTTTTGAGCTTTTTATGAATGGAAGCATATGATCTCTTTTGTGTCAGCCTTCTTGGGTTCTACATTATGAGATTTATTCGTGTGTTGTATGTTACTGTAGTTCATTTTTGCTGCTAAGTAGTACTCCATTGTGTAAGCACACTACAGTTTTATTCGACTGTTGGTGGACATTTGGGAGTCTCCAGTTTGGAGCAGTATAGAAATAATGGTGCCATGAATGTTCCGGTACATGTATTTTGGTGGACACATGTATGCATTCTTGCCGGGTAAAAGTGGAATTGCTGTATGCTTATATTCATAAAAGAGTTTTGCCTGCTTTAGTCCCATGTTATTTAAACTGCTGTTGAATACAGAAAAAGATGAAACTTGACTTTTTCCTTGATTCTCTACTTACTAGTTGTGCACCTTAGGCACGTTATTCAATGACTCTGCTGATTTCCTATGTGCAGAGTAGAAATAACTGTACCTACCTTTAGTAGTAAGGATTAAGTACCTTAAACAAGAAGGGATTCAATGAGTTATTATTATTATCACTTTTTAATTGTAAGAATTTGTTCTCAGCCATCCCTTGCTTGGGTTGAGTGCTTTGAGAGCAAGAGACTGACAGTGGCACATTCTAGATGCTCAAAGAATATTTGTTGAATCCTGACCAAAGCCTTCACAACTTCGTCTTTTCTTTCTTCTCTCACCTGTCTTTATCCCATGTCCACCTGCATAAAGTCTAACCCCAAATGGTCGATAACCACTTTTTTTTTTTTTTTTTAATTGAGAGAGAGCGAGAGAGAGCACATGTGAGCGGGGAAGAGGGGCAGAGGGAGAATGGCATCTTAAGCAGGCTCCAAGCTTGTGGAGCTGGTGGAGGGACTTGATCCCACGACCATTGTATCGTGACCTGAGTGGGAATCAAGAATGGGATGCTCAACGGACTGAGCCACCCAACTATCCCAATAACCGCTCCTTAGAACACTTTCTTTGTACCAAATCTGATGGTGCTTATTACATTGTTTTGAGTACTAAATGAACAATGTTTTCGTTTTTGTTTTACAACACTTGGGATATAATAACTACTAAGTGAAAGTTAATTGTTATCATCAGGTTAGGTTTTGTGTAGTTTTGTGTAAGTTCCTTTAGGGCAGAACTGTGTCTCAGTTTTTGGTTTCACTTTAGTGTCTTCAAAGCACAGTGGCAAAGGCTGTCAGAGAAGACAAGTGCTAATGGCGGGGAGGGAGATGGGGCGTCCCAGTACCACCCAGGGAAGTGGGGCGTCCCACGGGCGTGCAAAGCGAGACAGAGAGGAGTGGGTCGACCAATTAGTCACGCGATTTAGGCGGTGAAGGCCCCAGCTCCCAAATTTTCACTCATTATTCAAGTTAGAGCTAAGTTCTCAAGCAACAGATGTTTGTGCAGGGATCGGAGGCCAGTTTGGGGACGCCCGGGTCACACACCCCTGGAGGCGGGTACAGCGGAACCTTCGTCCTCAGCTCCGTGTTTCCGCGACTCCGCTCCCATCGCTACACTACCAAATAGCCTGCCTCCTTCCCCACTCCCGATGGCCTATGCCGAGAACAGGTTCCAGACTTTGTGACTAGCAATTTCAACAAAACGATTAACAGACATCCCGATGATCGAGGACAGTTTCTCCGAGCACCGTATCTCTAGCGCGCCCCCGCGAGTTCCCCTTAGCGGAGGGCGCCCAACGCAGGAACGCCCGCTCTTGCGGGTCCAACGCCGAGACCGCCTCCGCGCCTAGCCCCGCGCGCGTGCTCGGACGCGTGCTCAGGCGCGTACGCCGCCCCGTCCTGCCCCGCCTCGCGCGCACGCCGCCCCGCCCCGCCCGGCGCGCACGCCTCCCGGCCATCGCCGCCTGCCGCCCTTCCTCCCCGATCTCTCAGCTGCGCAGCCCCCAGACTCGCTCGCCGGTGGAGGGACCCGGGACGAGCCAGAGCGCGCTGTTAGCCTGAGGAAGCCGGGGGAGACCCGCTGGGCCGGGCAGAGCCGTCAAGAATAGCGGAGCCTGCCCTGCACGCCCGGGAGCGAAGTGAGAGCGAGGCAGAGTTACGTGAGGCAGCGCAGAGTAAGTGGGCTCGGGTCCGACTCGAGGTCGGGCTCGGGACCGAGACTGGTGGGCCAGGCCCCCGAGCCGGCGTTACCCCCGGTCTGAGGAGCACCGAGCGGACACAGAGGGACGGACCGAGCAAGGACTCATGGCCTCGCCATTCCTGCCCGCGGGGGCCACCACGGGCGACAGCGGCGGCGAGCTGAGCTCGGGGGACGACTCCGGTGATGTAGAATCCCTTCAGAGCCCCGAGACCGAGGCGTCCGGGAGCCTGACCGAGCTCTTTGAGAAGGCTGCAGCGCACCTCCAAGGCCTGGTTCAAGTGGCCAGCAGGGAGCAGCTCTTGTACCTGTATGCCAGGTACAAGCAGGTAAAGTCCCAGGGAAGGGGTGGGTGCGGGAGAGCCATAGGAGACCTCTTTCCTCCAAAAACTAATAGTAATGGCTAGGTTTAAGTGTGTGTGTGTGTGTGTGTGTGTGTGTGTGTGTGTGTGTGTTTAATCATCTATTAAGGAATAGCATCATTCTGAATTTGGAAAGGACCGATCTGCTATCCTAAGGATGAAGGTTCACTGGACATTGAATGTCAGTTTTCTACGACTTCTCAGACTTGCACAATGACCATGCACTTATGCTTTTACCAACTTTAGAAAATGAGGATGAGAAAATAAGATTTATCATTCACTGTTGCTAAGGGTCATATGGAGGTAGTTATGGAAGTAATATGGTCATATGGAAGTGATGTTAAAAAAAATTGTGAGATCCGAGGAAATTATATAATTGTCATAAAAGGGTGATGCAATACAAAATAAAGTATTACCACTTTTATTATTGTGATTTTTAAAGTCCTAAATATATTAGACTTATGTTTTGGCTAAATATGCTTTTCTTAGATACAATTATAAAAATGTTAGAGCTAGTAAACACCAGGTGAAATAATCCCCTTCTTTTGCAGGAAAGGGAAGCCCAAAAAGAGTAGATAACTTGCCTAGGGTCATACAGAAAATCAGAACTAGAACTAGGTTGTAGCTCCTGGACTCTCTCTAAGGTTCTGAACTTTACCTGGAAATAATAATCATAATGTCATGTAAGACATATTTAATTTATCATTCAAAGAATCAAAGGTACCAGAAGTAAAAATAATTAATTGCTTTATCATAATCAACCAATACACAGCATCTTTTATGTGCAAAACACTTGGGTGTTATGCCTTCAGGGAGTGCAAAGAAGAAAACCATGATGGTATTTGCCTTTAAGAGACTTAAAAAGTTACATGAGGCATCTAGATTTAAACATGTGAAAAATTGCTAACAAGAGTTAAATAACATTTTAGGAAGACTCCATCTCTTTGGAACACTGGAAGCAATGACGTTCTGGGTAATAGTCCATTTTATTTTACTAAAAAATTTTCCCCTGTCTTTTGCTTCTTGGTATCTATTTCCTCCTGTTTCCTTTTAGAAAAAATAGTTGAGGGTCCGTCTGTATTCTTCAAGGGAATATGCTGAGTAGAGCATTGATGAATTTTGAAGATTGATGAATTTCAGTTATGAATATCAGTTAAAGTGGTTTGAGAGAGCCGTAGATACGTATGATATAATAGTGTTGAATGAAAATTGCCCCTGAATTGGCCTTGAAATTTGCTTTCTTGCAGAAGTTGTGGATATCTAATTTTTCTTTGGTTATTTACCCTGTCCAAATAACGTTAAAATGAGATGTGCAATGATTTAACAAGAGTTTATTGAACGTTGTCCTAGGACCTTTAACACGTCTGAATAATAATTCTCTGGGAAGTATAAGACTTTTCCTATAAATTCGCTGGAGAACATTCTTTTTCTTTCTAGGACATAACCTTATCTACTGATATTAGAGTCATAATTATTAAATATCTGATTTCTAAGTTACCAGTGAACTGCAGTCACCTGTCAGCTGGTAACGATTCTGTCTCAAGTATACTCCATCCAGATACACTGAAAGAGGTGTGCCCCTCACCCTTATAAGAGTTTGATGTTAAGGTGTTTAGAAATACTTTGTATCTGGAAATAAAATTTTTCATTATTAGAGAATAAGGTTATGTTTACTTAGATATGACATTGGGACACAATTTTTATCAATTTCTTATAATTATTTTACTTTTAACAGAATCCTGAGATAGTGTTAAAAATAGCATCTTTGATAGAGTAATAAAGTTGAAATTCCAATATAATTTCTGCATCATGAATCAATTTCTCATGAAACAATTTTGTTTTGGAATAGCACTGTATTTTGTAGGCTGAATGAGGTAAAGTTGTCCCTAGGAAGATGATAAAAATAAGCTGAGCTGTGAATCTTCTTTTCTTGGGCAGAGCCCTAAACTTACCTAACATAGTAGCTCTTTTAGTTTCAGAGAAGCCTGTAGCTCCAAAATCATCTTTTAGTGAAGTTTCAAAAAGATCACACAAATTAACAGTTTTTTGATTCTCTGCATTAGCAGCAAAAGATAACTAATTGACACCTGTGAAAACTCTAGGACAATGAAAATTTCAAACTCCTTTGGCTTTATTTTATAGGAGCCTTCAGCATGAGCACAGTGAGGATACTCAGCATGTTCTCTTACTTTAACCTGGTCACATGATTCACTGGCATTTGCTATTAGCACCCTTTGTTAAAATATTCTCTTTCAAGGCACTGGATGTATTATATATATCAGCGAGAACAGAGTTTAGATGTTCTTTTAAAATGGTACCTTTTATAACTCTGCTTTATAGCTCATGATTCATTATTTAATCATTTGGAAACTGTTGCTCATCAAGTCCTAAAATCCTGTAGTTTTATTTTTCCAGTCTTTTCTGATCCAGAACTGTTCTTTGAATTTGGGAATACAAAAGCTTCTGTGTCAGAATACAGGGTCAGCTGCTGAACTTTTATTTTCATTGCACATAATGGTGTGGAGGTAGGTGATCTAGAGCTGGTAGGGTGGCTCTGCTTCATGAGATCATCCAGGGGCTTGGTCTTTTTCTGTCCTGTAGTTCTGTCATCCCTCAAGGCAGCAGTTCTCAAATTACGGTTTAGAGATCCCTGAGAATCCCTGAGACTTTCTCAGGAGATCTGTAAGGTCAAAACTATTTTTGTAATAATACTAATACACTGTTTGCTTTTTTTCTATGTGATGAAACTGGTGATGCATCCGTACGAATCAAGGCAGAGGCAGCAAACTATACTAGTAGTCTGGTATTTTTACCACTGTGTACTCAGAGTAAAAAAAAAAAATCCAATTTCACTTAAAAATGTCTTTGATAAAGCAGTAAAAATCATTGATTTTTATTAATATTAATTCTTGAGTAGGAGTCTTTAGTATTGTGTGTGATGAAATGCAGGGTACACCCAAGGCACTTCTGCACACTAAATTATATTGGCTATTTTTGAGGAAAAACACTTGTGTAATTTTTGAGTTGCAAGCTGAGCTATCCAGTTTTTTCATGAAATATCATTTTTCCTTAATAGAACAAGTCACAGATAAACTATGCTTGTTCAAATTTGAGTATTTGGGGGATAGTTTCTTCAAAGTGAATAAAGTGAGCCAGTCACTTTAAGGAAAAAAGCTGTTAGTATTTGTTGCCAATGGTAACATTTGAACCTTCAAGTGAAAATTAGTAGTTTGGAAAATCTGTATCTGCCGTGTGAACCAAACAGCTTCCTAATACTTAAAAACTTTTTGATGAGATTAATGGTGACTTTAATGATTGAAAACTTTTGCTTTTGTGTAACGGACTGTGTCAACATTTGGAAGGAATGCACAACTCAGTGAACCATATTTTCCAAATATTGCATGAAATGTTACAAATTGTGAGTAAAAGATCCATTCAAAGTGCAAGTTAGGGCGCATGTGTGGCTCGGTTGGATTTCCGACTTTGGCTCAGGTCATGATCTTGTGGTTTGTGGGTTTGAGCCCCATGTCGGGCTATGTGCTGACAGCTCAGAGCTTGCAGCCTGCTTCAGATTCTGTGTCTCCCTCTCTCTCTGCCCCTCCCTCGCTCACGCTCTCTCTCAAAAATAAATAAACGTTAAAAAAAAAAAAAAAAAACAAACGAAGTGCAAGTCAGACAATGGATTTTATTGTAACAGTATGAAAAGTTCATTGATAGGACCTCAGAGTCCCCATTGCATCTAACCTTAAAGAAACTGCCACTTGTTGAGTTTTGGTATGGTATCAAAGAAGAATATCCACAGTTATCTGAAAATGCTACTAAATTCTTCTCTCATTTCTAACAACAAATCTGTGTGAAGCTGCATTTTCTTCATATACTTCAAACAAAGCAACATATTGCAGTAGATTGAATACAGAAATAGATAAGAGAATACAACTGCCTTCTATTAAGGCAGACATTAAAGAGATGTGCAAAATGTAAAACGATGTCACTTTTCTCAATAAAGTTTTTTTGCTTCATATAGTTACTTTTATAAAATTTTGTTATTAATTTAATGAGTTTATTTTTAAATGAGTTAATGCATATTTTAAGAAGTCTTCTAATTTTTAATATGGTAAATATTGATAGAGACAACTCACATAAAGCTTCTTGGGGTCCTCATTTTCTAAGAGAATAAAGGCATCATGAGACCAAAAAGTTTTATAACTGTTCCCCTTAGATCCTCTTTTCCTGGCCAGAGATGGCTCACCATCACCACATGCATGTTCTAGTGAGGGAGGGCTCAGGGAAAGGGAAGGACAAGCTCCCTTTTCTTTCCTTTTTTTAATGTTTGTTTATTTTTGAGAGAGAGAGGGCAAAGAGGATCCCAAGTGGGCTCTGCGCTGACAGCAGAGAGCCCAATGTAGGGCTTGAACTCACAAACCACGAGATCATGACCTGAGCCAAAGTCAGTCGCTTAGCCAACTGAGCCACCCAGCCACCCCATTAAGGAAGATATTTATATCACTTTCACACACATCTCGTCCCTTGAACCTGGGCTTAAGTTGCGTGACCACATGTAATGTTTAGCTGGATGACCATGTGTCTGGCCAAGATTTCATGTAGGAGAAATGGAGAATAGATATTGGTGTTTGTTTCTGCCACTGGCTGGTGTCTGGATAAAAACCAAAGGTAGTAACTGCAGCTGTTTTTATGATGTGTCATAGTTTCTCTTATGCTTCTAATAATCCATCAGTTTGGGTGATTTTAGAGATGCCAGAACTGAAGCCTAGATTCTATGTGGTATGTAAAGCAAAGTGGTATAGAAAAGGAATATTGGACTTCGGAGGCAAACAGTCCTAAATTCAAATCCTGACTACTAATTCAGGATTTGCTAATGTAACGTGTGAACTCCAGCACCCCTCCTCAGTTTTTCTGTACTCATTTATAAAATGAGTTTGTAATGGCAAACCTAACAGGCAAATGGGTTGTGTGGCCCATTTGACATAACGTGTGAAACTTTTGTTTTATGGTGATCAAGAAATGCAGTTCCTGTTCTCTCACTGTTTCCCCTTTTGGTCCCATTATAAAAGATCTACTCCTGTGTAAAGGTACATTTTAATATTCATCTGAGGGCCATGTGATTGTTTGCTAAACAAATGATAGAGATGATTATTGTTATGAATTCAGAGATGGATGAAATCATTGTAGACTGAAAGGGTTCTTACATCTGAACTTTTGAGTGGGACTAAAAGGTGTAGCATTTTGAAAGGCTGAAGGAAGAGAAGGCATTTCATGTGAGGGCAATAACATGAGCAAAACAGAATAAAAATCCCTAAAGCAGTGAGTAGATCCGCCTGGTTAGCGAGTAGACCATCAGTTTGATTTTAGCAAAATTCAAGTGTATAAGAGTAATAGTAGATACTGAGTAGGTCTCTGAGAAGTAGATGGGGTCGGGTTGTGGTATTTAGCATTAGGAAAAATAGATATTTGGTTGAACATGTGCCTAACATATTCATTCCACATTCATCAAGCATTTTTAACAACCTTAGATTAGGCATTATATAAGGTGCAATGAATGTGTTAGGAATGGTTTCCTAGCGGCTGTGTTCTGACAGAAAGATGAGACTTTACACAAAATTTTCTAATACCAGGTAAAAGTGAAAAGTGCTTTCAGAGATATACAGAATAAATGCTGTGAGAGTTCATCAGAAAGAGAGATTACTTCTGCCAGTGGGAATCAGGGGCTGTATAATGAATTCTACACTTGTGTGAATTTCATTTGTTTATTCACAATGAAAATAATTATTGTATAGTTTTACTACAAATGTTATTTGAGGTTTTACAAATAAGTATTGACCACAAACAAGAAAAGATTATTGTGGAGTAGATAGAATTTATATTGTTGTTGAAAAACCCTTGAAAATGTTTTGCACGGCTTTCAGCATCTATATTTGTACTGATTAGTTTCATAATGGGATACTTTACAAACAGTGTGCTTTATCCTGGAATTTGGGAGAGAGAAAATGCTAATAATGTAATGAGAAGCAGCATAAACAATGTTATGAATTCTGATAAATTGTACTATAAATCTTGTTTTTTGCATGTTTAAAAATTCTTCAATAGAATAAATGGTAATAAGGATTACATAATCTGTATTTATAATTTGCCTTACATATATAATTTTTCTACTAGTTTAGGAATGCCAGTGTTTGTTACCCATGTTTTTTTGTGTATCACAGTATTAGACAACAGTTGTTTTATGTGGTAAGCCAAAGCAGCCTTTATTTAAAGTTTGGTTTTTGTTTGCTTTTGCGAAGAATGTTAAGTTTTGTTATTTTATATAGATATTTTCTAATCTGTAGTTACTAAGTATACATAATAAATTTGAAAATAAAAAGTTTCTCTGGTATTTCTTTGAAAAATAAGTTCTTGATTTTTCCCCCCTCCCTTCAAATAGGTCAAAGTTGGAAATTGTAATACTCCTAAACCAAGCTTCTTTGATTTTGAAGGAAAGCAAAAATGGTAAGAAATTCCTGGAATCTAATGAGGTTGTTGGAAATGGTTTAGGTGTTTAAGAATTAGAAAGTAGTGAGCAGATTAAAGAATTATTTTTATGTTAATCTCTCTGCTATAGACTGTACTAACAACAGGCAATTGGGAGAGAGATTAAAAGAATCCGCTTTTAGCTAAGTATCCTAAAGGATTCTCATACCATGATGTTGCTATATACTTAGTCCACAACAGACATACACTTCTTACATGTGAATAGCTTCTTAGACAGTGACCATAAGAGCTATTCCTTGAGATTTTCCTATCCTGTCATACAGCCCCTAATGGATCACCACTTCTGTCCCCTGGAAGAATCTTTGGAAGAAGGACAGGAGGATGGGAACAGAGAACAGGATAAATCCTCATTTTTACTCCTCACCCCTGCCCCAATTTTATCTTCTCATTTCTATTGCTCTTCTGTTCCTTGCCCTACCCACACCACAGTGAAGACGTGCTTATAATAATCTGTTGGGGAGAAAGTGGGGGGGGAAGATACTGAGTCCATTTCTTTCCTGAATCCATAAGAAAAAATTATACCCTCCCCAGTTTTTTTACTTATAATTCAGAAGTTCCTTCTTATCGTATGAGGCCTTATTTACTCTTACCTAAGTGAAAAAAGAGCAATCGTGTACAACAGGGACCCTTAGTTACAGAAGGAAGGACTTTGGAGTGTCAGTCTTGGGATTAACAGTATAAAGGATAGGGTTTAAAAAATATATATGGTTGTAGAGAGAAGGGTGCTAGAAAAGGATTCTAACTTTACATTTTAGAGCAGTGCTCCTCAAAATGTGGTCCCTGACAAGTTGCCTCTCTGGACTGTTACCCAGCTGTAAAGAGAGAGATGCAAAGCTTGAACTTAATGTAAATCAGTTATGTCATTAAGCCCCTGTTTAGTTCAGCTTTTTTTGGTGTAGGACATTCTCAGTAAAGGAAGCATTGCTTTGATCTACATTCTGGCAGCATCTTTCTTTGCTAATGATGACAACTAGTTCTCTGACACTTTATTACCGTTGTAGAGAATAGCTGATGAAACTTTTATTGTGAGTTTTTTTGTTTTAACTTAAGAAATTTCATAACTTCAGCATTATTTTTTCCTATATGCTTGCCTATTTTTTCATTGTTTTTAGCAATTTTAAAAAGTTTTGATTTTACAACCACATAATAATTCAAGCAAGAATCATCAGTGGATGCTGAAACCGTTAGATGAAAAACTACTGAGGAGCAGCATTTACACAATTCTGACCCAGCGTTTACTTTTTAATTACAAGGAAGACAACTGGGAGATATTGCTTCTAGGTCTTTAATCTTATCATTGATGATGGGACAAAGTGATGTTATGTGCCCCCTGATGTGATGCATGGTAAAGAACACTCACCTATATATTGCTCTTGCCAAAGCATTTAACCTGATTCTAATCATGATTGATCATTTTTGGCAAGAACTCTGTAGGTGAGGAAACCTACAGTGAGAGAAATCCAAACTGATAGATCTTTTATAAAACTGGTTTGGACTCTTAAAAAATGTCAATATCATGGAACACAGAAAAAGATAAAGATACATGAAATCAATGCTATGTGTGAATCTTGATTGGCTCCTGGTCTGGGAGAAGAAATCTATACAGGACATTATTGGGTAATGAGGGAAATCTGAAGGTAGTCTATATATTTATATAATGGTATTGATGTTAAATTTCCTCACTTTGAAATATGCTGATGTATTTAGAGATAGAGTGTTAGGATGTATTCATTTATTGACTCAGGAGAGTCAGTAAAAATAAATTTGGAAAACCTCAGAAAGATGTTATGTTCATTATGGGAGCAGGAAGGTGGTAAAAACCTGTGGCACTGAATTGTGTTTTATGCTGGATCAGTGGATCTACTTCCTGGTTGGAAGCAGAACTGGGAGGACAAAACCAAGAAAGAGCCTGTCTTGGCAGCTTGAAGAAAAAAGAAGAAAAGGATGACCCAGAAGGGGGCACAGGATTAAAATATTACTCTTGGTATTTATATTGCAAGTAGTCCCTACCTTCTTACTCATTAGAATTCTTATCTCTGTCCTTACCACCCCTCACTTTGAAGTCCCTGTCTCAGGACCCACTACTAGCAGCTTACAGATGAGATAACAGCAGAAGGGAAAGGTGTATTTCTCACAGCTTAAATAAGAAGTTTGAAGTATTTTCCCAGGAAATATTGTTTCTTGTGCTGATTAGTTCCTATGTTACTGAAATGCTATAAGCACAGTTAATTCAAAAGGTGGAAACTACTTTTATTGGTCTGTAGATCATACATTCTCAATAGGGATGAAAGGTGGGTTTGGGGGAGTTATAAAATCTTGGATATTCTAGTGGTTTGTGGCCTTCCAAAATTCAATTGTTATACAATGTATCTGTGTTACTAAAATTTCATGGGGGAGGGTGATTAGGAAAAAATGTTTAAAAAGGCTCCTTAGGTGGTGGGATATAAGGTGTGCATTGGTATAGACCAAGGTAAATGCAAAAAGAGACCTACTCATCTATGGCTTGTTAGATCTATATCCCACATCCTTAAAATGTGTATGCCAGTTTTTTAATACCAAAAAGGAATGTGCTGTTTGCATTATTTCCATAGTTAATGATAGGTCATTTTGGATATTCTTTACTGTAGGGAAGCATGGAAAGCACTTGGTGATTCAAGCCCCAGTCAAGCAATGCAGGAATACATTGCAGTAGTTAAGAAATTAGATCCAGGTTGGAATCCTCAGGTAAGATTTGATGATTGTAAATAATGCTTTCCAAAAACATGATCTTCGTCTCTCAAAGAAAGGTTTAAAACCAAGTGTAGGCTTAAGTAACATTTTTAAAGTTTTATTTTCTTAAAAGATTGTAAAGTTATTATAATATTTGCTTGTCTCAAAATGCTGTTGCTTGAATGTTAACATAACCAGCTACTGATTCTGAGAACTCCTCTGAATTATAGAGAATTTTTAAAAGTATAATCGTAATTTCAATTTTGTAAAAACTCCGTTCATGTCAGAATTTGAAAGAGTTTAACATGAGATAATCATTATCTTGAAAAATGGTAGGTTTCTCTTGGATTTTTTTTATGAACACTTTCTGTACATGTACAAAATGCTTTTTGATGGGGATAAAATGTGTGTAAGACATGCTTTCTGCCATTGTATAGTTTAAAGTATATTATAGAAGATAAAACATAGCAAAATATGATTATAGTATAAAACAGTAGTAATATGAGTGCTAGGGAATCCCGTGGAAAGAGATTACTTTGGACCTTGGGAGTATTGGATGTTGTTCACTTAAGCGTACGCTTTTTTCCTGGTAACTTATTGGAGAACATCTAGAAAGAACTTAATAACAGTGGGGTTGCTATTTTATTTGAAAAAAAATTTTAAAAACATGGTTGACAGGTATTTTGGTGGAATAAAGACTACTTTGGTATCATGTAAAAAATTCAAATTGAGAGGTTCCTGGGTGGCTCAGTGGGTTGTGCCTGACTCTTGATTTCAGTTCTGGTCATGATCTCATGGTTCGTGAGTTCAAGCCTGCATCAGGCTCTGCACTGGCAGTGTGGGGCCTGCTTGGGATTCTGTCTCTCTCTTTTTCTCTGCCCTTCCTCTGCTCATACTCTTTCTCCAAAATAAATAAGCTTAAAAAAATGCAAATTATTACTTTTTATTAATAATACTTAGACAAAACATTTCAGTAATGAATGAATACAGCGATTTTCAGATTTTTTGGGTAATAATTGATTTCATTGGTACACATGTTTTACCAGTTTGAAGGAAGTTTGTTCTATTAATTATGGAATCCTGCTTAAATTTTTTTTTTTTTTTTTTAGTGTTTATTTATTTTTGAGAGACAGAGTGTGAGTGGGGGAGGGACAGGGAGAGAGGAAGACACAGAATCTGAAGCAGGCTCCAGGCTCTGAGCTGTCCATGCAGTTTGATGCAGGGCTAGAACTCACAAACCATGAGATCATGACCTCAGCCGAAGTCGGATACTTAACCGACTGAGCCACCCAGGCGCCCCAGTCATGGAATCTTAAAATGTCTTAAAGATTATATCTTATGACATAAAAAAATCTATCTTAATTGTGACTATAGACAGGGAGAGATAACCAGCTTAGGGTATCTTTGATGATACGACTGGCTTTTTGAAGTCATTGAAACATTTCCTGATGTTTTTGATGTGCGTGAATATTCATTTTCAGAAATATTCCACTTTGTTAATATCTTTTATAAAACAAGTTTGCATACAAATACATATCATAGAGGTCCTAAGGACTTCATATCTGAAATTCAGTGGTCAGTATAGGTGCCCCTCTGAGCTGAACTCAGCCTGAACACATATGGCACAATGTTTAAAAAGTAAAACAAGGAGGGTGTGCCTGGGTGGCTCAGTTGGTTAAGCATGCTACTCTTGGTTTCAGCTTAGGTCAGGATCTCACAGTTCGTGGGTTTAAACCCCACATTGGACTCTGCTCTAACAGTGCCGAGCTTGCTTGGGATCCTGTCTCTCCCTCTTTCTCTGCCCCTCCCTCACTTGTGCTTGCTTTCTCTTTCAAAATAAGTAAACATTTAAAAATACATAAATAAAAAGCAAAAAAAACCTTGAGTTTGAATGCATTTTGGTGAGTACTTGTCAGTCACTGTGGTCTTAGTTCTTCCCTGTTGATTTTACTTGACTGTTTCTGATGGCTGGCCCATGTAGACATTTGAGTTTAGAACTTCTTTTTTTTTTTTTTTAAAGTTTATTTATTGTGAGAGAGAGAGAAAGCACAAGCAGAGGATGGGCAGAGGGAGAGAGAGAGAGAATCCCAAGCAGGCTTCATGTTCAGTGCAGAACCTGACGTGGGGCTTGGTCTCATGACCATGAGATCATGACCTGAGCCCAAATCAAGAGTCAGACGCTTATATACATTGGAATACTACTTGGCAATGAGAAAGAATGAAATCTGGCCATTTGTAGCAACGTGGATGAACTGGAGAGTGTTATGCTAAGTGAAATAAGTCAGGCAGAGAAAGACAGATACCATATGTTTTCACTCATATATGGATTCTGAGAAACTCAACAGAAGACCAGGGAGGAGGGGAAGGGGGAAAAAAAGTTACAGAGAGGGAAGGAGGGAAACCAAAGAGACTCTTAAATACTGAAAACAAACTGAGAGTTGATGGGGGGGGGGGGATGGGGGGGGGGGAAAGTGGGTGATGGGCATTGAGGAGGCACCTGTGGGATGAGCACTGGGTGTTGTATGGAAACCAGTTTGACAATAAATTTCATAAAAAAAAGAGATGCTTAACCAACTCAACCACCTAGGTGCCCTTGAGTTTATAACTTCTGGTAAATGACAAAAATTATGATTTCTTACCTTCAGTACCTTAATTACTACTAAATAAAGTTGTGTTAACTCTCACTCTTACAAATGGTTACAGAGTCCATGTGGTTAGATAATTCTTCCTTATGGAAATTTAAACAGGCAGTAAGGATGCTTTTTAAAAATATCTGAGGGGCGCCTGGGTGGCTCAGTCAGTTGGGTGTCCGACTTCAGCTCAGGTCACAATCTTGCTGTCCGTGAGTTCGAGCCCCGCGTCAGGCTCTGGGCTGATGGCTCAGAGCCTGGAGCCTGCTTCCGATTCTGTGTCTCCCTCTCTCTGTGCCCCTCCCCCGTTCATGCTCTTTCTCTCTCTGTCTCAAAAATAAATAAACGTTAAAAAAAAAATTAAAAAAAATAAAAAAGTAAAAATATCTGAATCTCAGGGCACCTGGGTAGCTCAGTCAATTAAGCACGTGAGTTTGGCTCAGGTCATGATGTCGTGGTTCAGGGGTTTGAGCCCCACGTTGGGCTCTTTTGCTGTTGGCACAGAGCAGCTTCAGATCCTCGGTCCTCCTCTCTCTCTACCCCTCTCCTGCTCTCTCTCTCTTAAAAATAAACAAGAAAAAAAATCCAAATCTCACCTATTGAACATAAACTTGAATAAACCAAGCAGAATCAAAGGTACTTTCAAATAAAGATCATTCTTCAATACATTGTTCTAAAAATATTTTGACATCCATAATCTAGTTGTAAAGAGGAATTTTATGTTTTGTTTACATTTTTTTAATGTTTGAGAGAGGAGGAGAGAGCACATGGGTGGGGGAGGGGCAGAGAGAGAGAGGGAGAGAGAGTCCCAAGTAGGTGCCATGCTGTCATCACAGAACCTGATGTGGGGCTTGATCTCATGAACTGTGAGATCATGACTAGAGCCGAAATCAAGAGCTGGACGCTTAATCGACTGAGCCACCCAGGTGCCCTGTTTACATTTTTGTTTTTAATTTAAGCACTCTGAGCTGGTCCGCTTTGACACAGCTGTTTTCCCCTTTCTTTTTGATATGAAGTTGATCATAACTGAAATCTCAAGACATTTGGTATTCATTCATTATCTTTTAGGTTAAAGAAATCATTTTCTTTTGATACTAGTTTCTGCAAACAAATAATAATGCCTCTCATTGCTGAATGTGCTAAGCTCTTTATATGTATCATCCTTTGAAATCTTCATGAGAATCTTAAAAATTAGATTAGAAACTATTATTGTCTTCATTTTAAAAATGAGGAAATTTAGGGATGTCTGGGTGGCTCAGTGTAAGTGTCTCTCTCCCTCTCTACCCTTCTCCTGCTCTTGCTTTCCCTCTCTCTCTCTTAAATAAATAAACTTAAAAAAAAAAGGGGCAGCTGGGTGGCTCAATTGGTTAAGTATCTGACTATTGATTTCAGCTCAGGTCATGATCTCAGTTGGTGAGATCAAGCCCTGTGTGGGGCTCTGTGCTGACAGCACTGAGCTTGCTTGGAATTCTCAGTTTCCCTCTCTTTTTCCCCTTTACACGTGCTTTCTCTCTCTCTCAAAATAAGTAAACTTTAAAAAAATAGAATAAAATAAAAATGAGGAAATTCAGGCACAGTGACTTAGTATCTTATCCAAGATTAGCCAGCTAAAAAATGATGGTGCTGTGATATGCACTTTTATGTATAGGAGTCCAGAGCCCCCACTCTTCACCACTCTGCTATCTGTTCTGTAGCTGACATTTTATATTTACATGTATTTACACACATATATATTTGTGTATATATATAAAATGTATATATTGCATGTAAACTTACGGATGTGTATATGCATGAAAAATTCAAATAAAAGCAGCTACTGATTTAATCAAAGCTCCATGGAGTGAAGTATAAAATGAAGTATGGAATGAGCAATGCTTTAAAATGTAAACCCTTGAGGGGCGCCTGGGTGTTTCAGTCAGTTAAGTGTCCAACTCTTGGTATCAGCTCAGGTCATGATCTCATGGTTCATGAGTTCAGGCTCTGTGTTGAGCTCTTTGCTGGTGGCGTGGAGCCTGCTTGGGATTCTCTCTCCTCTCTCTCTGACCGTCTCCTGCTTGCTCTCAAAACAAATAAACATTAAAAAATGTAAACCCTTGACTATGTTTTCTGTTATGTTTCATCTTATCTCAAGAATGTGCTGTTGAATGTCTAATCAAGGCAATTCTTTTGCCTTATTTGGTTTTTTGCCAGGGAAGAAGGGTGAGTTTTTATTTTGGTATAAATTATTATTTTTTTGACAAATAAAAATTATATATATTTAAGGTGGATTTGATATATGTATACAGTGTGAAATGATTACCACAAACTAATTAATGTATTCATCACCTCTCATAGTTACCATTTGTGTGTGTGTGCTGAGAACACTTCGTATTTATTCTCTTTAGCAGATTTCAAATATATAATACATTAACACTATATTAACTAGTAATGGTATGTTATTAACTAATGTATACTTGATATAATTAAAACAATTTTTTAAATATTTATTTATTTTTGTGAGAGAGAGAGAGAGAGTATGAGCAGGGGAGGGGCAGAGAGAGAGAGGGAGACACAGAATCCGAAGCAGGCTCCAGGCTCTGAGATGTCAGCACAGAGCCTAATACAGGGCTCAAACCCATGAACTATGAACTATGAACTCATGACCTGAGCTGAAGTTGGATGCTCAACTGACTGAGCCACCCAGGTGCCCCGATAAAATTTTTTTTAAAGTTTCAGCAATAGTACAAAGAACTTTTGGACAGTCTTTATTTAGATACACCAGTTATTTATGTTTGCTTTAGCATTCTATTTACATGCATACACTCAAAATTTTTCTGAACCATTTTAGACTTTACCACTAAATACTTCATTATTTCTTAAAACAAGGACTTTCTCTTCTATAACTACACCATAATTATAAAAATTGGGACTTTTTTGGTGTTATGAGTTCTTTTGAAATTGCCTTTTTTAAAAATCCCTGGCCTCAGAGTCCCTGTGGGGCATTGTACACACACCCACACACCCACACACACACCCACACACGCACTAACTGTATATACTTAAGGTACATACCATGATTTGATATACATATAGTGAAATGGTTACTACAGCCAAACTAATCAATATATCCTTTCCCATATAGTTTTTTTTTTTTTGTAATGAGAGTACCAGATATTTACTCTCTTAGCATATTTCTAGTATTCAGTACGGTATTGTTTATTGAAGTCATCATGCCTTTATGTTATTTATTTTATTTTTTTTTTAAAGCTCCATATCCAATGTGGGGCTTGAACTAATGACCCCAGGATCAAGAGTTGCATGCTCTACTCGCTGAGCCAGTCAGGCACCCCTATCATACCTGTATATTAGGTCTTTAGATGTATTCATCCTATACAGCTGCAACTTTATACCCTTTGACTAACATCTCCCCATCTCCCATTCCCTACCAGCCCATTAGTAACCACCTACTCTACTCGCTGCTTCTTTGAGTTTGACTTTTTAATTTCCTCAGATTCTGCATATAAGTGAGATCATACAATATTTGTCTTTGATTTATTTCACTTGGCATAATAGCTTCCAGGTTCATCTATATTGTCACAAATGGGAGTATTTCCTTCTTTCTCATGGCTGAATAACATTCCATTGTTTACATATAACACATCTTTTTTTTTTTTTGCCTTTTTAAATTTTTTTGTTTATTTTGGGGAGAGAGAGAAAGAGAGAACGAGCATGTGCACGAGAAAGGAGGACAGAGGATCCAAAGCAGGCTCTGCACTGAAAGTGTGGGGCTTGAACTCACAAACTGTGAGATCATGACGTGAACTGAAATTGGGTCAAGTGCTTAACCAACTGAACTACCCAAGCTCTTTATCCATCTTCTGTATCTATTCATCCATAGGTAGACACTTGGGTTGTTTCTGTATCTTGGCTGTTGTGAATTATGCTGCAGCAAACATGGGAGTGCCAATATCTCTTCAAGATTCTCATTTCATTTCTTCTAGATGTAGAGTGGAATTACTAGATTGTATGAGGGTTCTATTTCTAATTTTTTGAGAAATCTCAATGCTGTTTCCTGTCTTGGCTGTACCAATTTTCATTCTGGTCAACAGGATGCAGTAGTTCTCTTTTCTCAAAATCAAGAATTTTAACATTAAATTCAATATCACTGTTGAATCCATAGTCCATATTCAAATTTATCATTTATTTTAAAAATCTGCTTTATAGTTATTTTATTTTTATTTATTTTTAGAGCGAGAGAGAGAGAGAACATGCACAGACATGCAAGTGGGGAGAAGGGCACAGGGAGAGGGAAAGAGAGAATCCCAAGCAAGCTCCACACTCAGTGCAGAGGCTCATGCAGGGCTTGATCCCATGGCTGTGGGATCATGACCTGAGCCCAGATCAACAGTTGGATGCTCAACCGACTGAGCCACCCAGGTGCCCTCCTTCAAAGTTATTTTAAAACATTCTGATCCATCATCCAGTCCAGGATCATGCAGTGCATTTAGTTGTCTCTTTAGTCTCTTTTAGTCTGCAGCAGTTACTTAGCTTTTCTTTTTCTTTCTTCATTGTGATAGGTTTGAAGAATATAGGCCAGCTCTTTTGTAGAATGTCCCCAGTTTGGCTTTGTCTGCTGTTTCCTCATAATTAGATTCAGATTATACATTTTTAGGAGGAATACCACAGAATTGTGTCCTCAATGCATCATACCAGGAGATACTTGATGTTTATTTGTCCCAATATTGGTTATGTTAACTTTGATCACTTGCTTAACATGGTGTCTGCCTGATTTCTCTACTGTAACGTTCCTATTTTTCTCTTTGTAATTAGTAATTTGTGAGGAGATACTTTGAGACTATGTGTCCTTTTCCTAATCAGATTTCATCCACTAGTTTTAACATCCATTAATGATTTTTCAACTCCATCATTTCTTCTACATTTATTATTTGGCATTCCGCTGTAAAAGTGGGCTTTCCCTTTTTCTCTATTTACTTATTCATTTTCAAGAACTATGAAAGATCTAGGATTGTACTCTACTTGCAAACTAATAAGTTAGCCTGTTACTGTTTCTTAGATGCTGGCAGAGGTACAAGACTCCTGGGTCTGAGCCAAAGGACTTTATTATTCATGGCATGGCAAACTGCATGAGATTCATTTGATTTGCATTGGTTTCTCACATCCCCCAAGTCCCACAGGGATGATGCAGGTGGGCCTAGATGGATTCCTACATATGCAGTCGGTTGTGCTATAGCAAAGGAGCACTGAACTTTTGGGATTCACCACTTTTATAGTAGGTGGAAGCAAGCCTGCTCTTTGTCAGGAGTTGGGAAGACATTACCTCATCCTTGAGGGTTGCTTGCTGCACACACAACCCTGAGAAATGGCCTAGGTAGAGAGTGGTCAGAGCCTGGCCTACTGACAGAGAATGTGCTGATTGCCTCTCCCAGCATTTCATGTATTTATATCAGTACTGTATATACTTAGGGATTTCTGTTTTATTCAGTGAGTTATAATCCATTACTCATCCTTAGTTATTTGGCTACTGGGAGCTCCTTCAAGATGGTTCCTGTGTCCTTTTGATATGTGTCCATCATTCTTTAAGCAGTTTCTTACTTTTTGGCACATGCTGTTATAGGCTATATTAGTTTCCTAGAATTGCCATAGCAAAGTACCAAACACTGGTACTTTGTAGTTGAAAACAACAGACATTTATTCTGTCACAGTTCTGGAGGCTAGAGGTCCAAAATCAAGTGTTAGCAGAGCCATGCTATCTTTGAAGGCTGTAGGGAAGAATTCTTCCTTGCTTCTGCCAGCTTCCAGTGGCCGTAGGCGTTCCTTAACTTGTGTCAGCATAACTCCAGTCTCTGCCTGTGTCTTCACATGGCCTTCTTCCCTGCGTGTCTGTATCCAAATTTCCCTTTCCTTTTTCTCACACAGACACCAGTCATTGAATTTGGGGTCCACCTCAGACCTCATCTTAATTGTCCCCCCACCCTGATTTTTGAGGTATAATTGGCATAGAATATCATGTAAATTTAAGATGTAAAACATATTGGCAGAGTTTGGTAAGATGGCAGGGGAGTAGGAGAACCCTAGGATCACCTTCTCCCACTGATGCAACTAGATAACTATGAAGTCATTCTAAATACCTAAGAAATTGACCTGAAGACTGGCAGAACAAACTTCATAACTAAAGGCAGAAAAGAGGCCATATCCAAGAATGTAGGAAGTACAGAGACGTGGTTTGGAAGCGAAATGGGTTGTGGCCACTGCAGTGGGAAGGGAGCCTTGGTTGCGGAGAAGAGTGAGAAACAGACTAGCACACAGGGGAGCACATGGGGAAAACGAATCTCCATAGCAGTTGGGTTGGAAGGGTTTTAAGAAGGGCTGGATTTCATGAACTCTTGCAACCAGCAGGGCTTAAAGCCTTGACTTTTCAATGTCGGTGGGCTTGGCTTGGGAGAGCCTGTAGGGATTGGGGCTGGTTTTGGAGAGAAAGCAGGACAAACATCCTGTGGATGTATAGTGTGGAAACAATGATCTGAAGAGCGCCTCTGGCACAGTGGGAAAGTTATTAGCTCATCTCACAGTGTATGCCAGAGAGGCAGAATTCATGGAGAAATCCCTCCAGGAACAAAGGAACTGGCAGATGCCATTGCCCTCACCTGCCCCACAGCATAAGAACAGAGCCTGTGGGAACCAGCCCATCACCAACACTTGCTACTTAACTTGCTTACACCAAGCCCTTTGCCCCATGTTTTGTTGGAACCACCCTTCCCAGTCAGGCTTGTCTCAGTCCCAGGATGGCAGGACCCCTCCCCAAAAGACCAGCCCAGACTGTTGTCCATACCACATCTCCCTTCTGGGAGTTTTGCAGGACCTCAGTTCTGAAGGCAGTGGTGACAGGTCACATTTCACAAGCAGATCAGAGCACACCTACTTAAAACTTAACCACATTCAGGCCAGGGACAAAACACTGCCCACAACAGGCAAAGAGAGTCTCTGCAGACAACTGTCCTGAAGGAAAAAGCAGCCAGGACACAACAGCAGAGCACACACAGCACACAGCACACAGGCACTCCCTGAAACACCAGGTCCTGGGAAATAGGGGACACTACACTGCAGGACACTACAGGACGTCTTCTTTATAAGGCCATTACCCTCAAGAACACAAGAAGTAGCTGACTTTTCTAACACAGAGAAAGAGGCACAGAAACTTTGGCAAAATGAGACAACAGAGGAATTTGTTCCAGATGAAAGAACAGGACAAGGCCACTGCTAGAGATCTCAGTGAAACAGATAGAAGTAACATGCCTGATAGGCAATTTAAAATAATGATCACGGGGGGCCAGGGTGGCTGTTGGCTGAATGTGACTCTTAATTTTGGCTCAAGTCATGATCCCATGGTTGTGGGATCAAGCCCTATATAGGGCTCTGTGCTGAGTGTGGAGCCTGCTGAAGATTCTTTCTCTTGCCCTCTGCTCCTCTCCCCAACTTATTCACTCTCTTTCTCTCTCACTAAAAAAAATAAATAATGATCATAAAGATACTCACTGGACTTGAGAAAAGAGTGGAAGACATGAATGAGACCCTTAATAGAGATGAGGAATAACATAGCAGAGATAAAGTTTTGAATAAATGAAATAAAAAAATACACTTGATGGAATGAAGAGCAGGCTGGAAGAAGCAGAAGAACGAATTAATGACCCCAAAGACAGAGTAATGGAAAGTAATCAAGCTAAACAAAAGAGAGAAAAGAAAATTAGGGAGAATGAGAATAGACTTTGGGAACTCAGTGACTCCCTCAAACATAACATTCATGTTACAGGGACTCCAGAAGAAGAAGAGAGAAAAGGGGGTAGAAAATGTATTTGAAGAAATAATAGCCAAAAACTTCCCTAATTTGAGGAAAGAAACAGATCTCCAGATCCAGGAGCCACACAGAAACTCCAACAAAATCAACAAAAGCAGATCCACACCAAGACACATTATAACTAAAATGGCAAAATGTAGTGATTAAAAAAAAAAAATTTAAGTTATGAGACAAGACAGACACATACAAGGGAAACCACATTAATCTAACAGTCTAACTTTTTTTATTTAGTCACTAAACCAGAAATATTAAAGGTGACTTTGAGTGGAAAGGAGAGACCAAAAGTGACAGTATGGAAGTAAGAAACACAAAAGCAGTAAACATAAATATTTCTGTATAAAAGCAGTCAAGGAAATAACAAAAGGGTGTAAAGTATGACATCATATACCTAAAATGTGAGGAAGAGTAAAGAATGGGTTCAGACTTAAATGACTATCAACTTAATATATAGACTGCTCTGTGCAGATGATATTATATACAAACCTAATGGTAACCACAAATCAAAAACCACTAATATATATGCAAATGATAAAAACAAAAGATCTATCACTAAAGAAAACCAGGAAACCATGAAAGAGAAGACAGTATCAGAGAAAAACTTCGGAAACAACCACAAAACAAAATGGCAATGAATACATATATCTTGATAATTACTTTGAATGTAAAAGGATGAAATGCTATAATCAGGACACAGGGTGACAGAGTGGATTAAAAAAAACATCTATATGCTGCCTACAAGAGACTTATTTCAAATACCTGCAGATTGAAAGTGAGGGGATGGAGAAACATTTATCATGCAAATGGATATCAAAAGAAAGCCAGAATAGCAATACTTATATTGCACAAAATAAACTTTTAAAACAAAGTCTGTAAAAAAAAAAGACTAAGAAGAACTCTATATAATAATAAAGGAGACAATCTAACAAGAAGATATAACAATTATAAATATGTATGAACCCAACATGGAAGCACCCTAATACATAAAACAGTTAATAACAAACATAAAGGAACTAGTCAATAGTAATATAATAATCGTATGGGACTTTAACATCTCACTTACATCAATGGACAGATTATTCAAACAGAAAATGAACAAGGAAAAAGTGGCATTGAATGACACCTTGGGCCAGATGGATTTAACAGATATATGCAGAGTATTCCATCTTGAAACAGAACACACTTTCTTTTCAGGTGCATATGGAACCTTCTCCAGAATAGATCACCTATTAGGCCACCTAATAAGTCTCAAAAAACGCAGAAAGATTGAGGTCATTCCATGCATCTTTTCTGACCACAATGCTGAAATCAGAAATCAACCAAAAGAAAAAAAACTAGAAACACCACAAATGCATGGAGGTTAAATAACATGCCACTGAACAATGGATAGGTCAACCAAGAAATCAAAGGAGAAATAAAAAAAAAAATTGGAAACAAATGAAAATCAAAACACAACAGTCCAAAACCTTTGGGTGGGATGCTCCAAAGCAGATCTAAGAGGGAAGTTTATAGCAATACAGGCCTACCTCAGGAAGCAAGAAGAATCTTAAATAACCTAACCTTACACCTAAAGGAGCTAGAAAAAGAACAACAAACAAAACCCCAAACCAGCAGAAGGAAAGGAATAATAAAGATGAGAGCAGAAGTAAATGATGTAAGAACTTAAAAAACCAAACAAACAGATACATGAAACCAGGAGTTGGTTCTTTGAAAAGATAAAACAGTATTCACATACACATCGTATATACTTAACCTCTACATATACACAATACTCATGTATGTATTTGTATAGTACCTAACCCAGACTATAGATAGACATATGTGTGTATGTATGCACACACACCTGCCTAACCCTCTCTCATATCTCCTATATTTATACTTACATATTTATGTGCTTATATATTAAAAACCACAAATTTATTTTCATACCTCTAATTCCAACCCAACACTACATTGGGTACATTTTAGTCTTTCCTCTTCCCGTATTTGTAACTCCTTTCTCCAACACAATCTTGGCTCCCAGTATTCTCATTATATTTACTTATTTGTTCAAACTTCGTCTACACAGAAAGTAGTTTCAGAATTGTTAACCTATAGTACTGTGAAAAACAAGCTTATTAACTGAAGTTCACTATTTTTTAACAGGGCGTTTTTGTTTATTAAGGTAAAATTTATATACAGTGAAATGTATAAATCTTAAGTGTATAATTTGATGTTTTAACAAATATTCAATACCATTTTGTAAAAACCTTGGTGAATTTGGAGAATAATTGTATCCTGGTCACTTTTTCTTACTGCCACCTAATTGACTTTAGTCACTTGGGAGATCAGAATTCTTTTTAACGTGAATGCTCTGAACCATGCAGTAATCCTGTTCTGAAGTGGCCACCTTGCTTCTCAACAGGTATCATTGACATAAAGTAGGAACACCAAATTGTAAGTCCTATAACAATTTTAATACATTTCTCACTCTGGATAAAAAAGATATGTTTTTATAGCCTGATAAATATATTAATAGTTCTAGAAGAGTATATTTTCCAAATTAAAGAATTAAATGTTTTTCCATAATTTCTAGCTAATATTTGATATTTTTATAGCTCCTTTGAAAAGATTCTTGTTCCAAGGTGCATAGTGTGATAAATACTGTTTTGTTTTTAGTCCCATATGATGGCTTTTGAGCACTATAGCAAAATGATTTAATTTGAGCTTGTTATCTGTTTGTCCTGTATTAGGCAAAAATAAACACATACACACCCCACACACAATGCTCTCTCTGTAAATCTCATTTAACAAAAGATTAATATCATGCATTTTGCATATATAATTAAATTTTTATCCTAATCTGTAAGAGATTATTGTTTCATGTTGAACTAAATATAAAATGAGGCCTTTGGTCCTATTTTGGATATTTGTTAAGGCATTACTGATATTATCCATTAATTCTCATTAATTGTATATTTATTGTGTGCAAATTATGGCTCTAGGTGCCGGGCATATAACAATGAACAAAGGAGAACCTCTCCTCCTCTTAAGGAGCTTATAAAGTATAAGTAATAAAATAAGTAAATATTATAGTGTATTTGAAGGTGATTAATGCTATGAAAAGAAAGTGGGAGAGGATGTACAGGAGGTGGGATTACAATTTTAAATATGATGGTCAAGGAAGGCTCACTGAAAAGGTGACATTGAGCATAGATTTGAAGGGGTGAAAGAGTGAGCCATATAGCTGTCTGGGGAAGAGCATTCTGTATAGATGGGACAGCCAGTGCAAATACCTTAGACAGAATCATGCCTAGTGTGCTTTTGAAACTGCAAGGACTGAATGGTATATATGGCGATGGGGAGGTGGGCAGAGAAGTAGGAAGAGGTAGAGTAGAGCACAGGGAATAGTCTACCCTAAGGATTATGGCTTTTACTCTGAATAAGAGGAATAGACTCATTAATTGTAAATTTGTGAGAAAGTTCGGGTGTTTGTCTATATTGTCCAAAAAGTAATGTTTTACTGAAAGTAATATAGGCATATGCAAATAAAAATTCAAACAGTATAGAAGACTATCAAATGAAACTTTATATTGCCCCACACATCATATACTCTTTCAGTTATATTTTCCAGAAGTATCTATCCACTTGTGACTGTGTAATTATGCATGGATACCTTTATAAGACTAAACTATAAATTCGTTCTTTTAAAAAAATGGTCTTCATAGGTTGAACATTTATTTGACATATAGTTGGAGGTTAATCTGGACAGTTCCTGCAGTTGTATTTGCTCTCTACCTCCATGCCTACTCTAGTAAAACCTCTTGTGGCCACCAGAGGGAGCAAAGTTCACTATGAATAAGATGGGATTTTACTCTTAAGAATTTATTTTATTTTATTTTTTTAATTTTTTAAATATTTATTTTTGAGAGAGAGGACAGAGCACAGGCAGGGGAGGAGCAGAGAGAGAGAGAGAGAGAAAGAGAGAGAGAGACAGAATCTGAAACAGGCTCCAGGCTCTAAGCTGTCAGCACAGAGTCCTAAGCGGGGCTTGAAGTCGGGAATGGCGAGATCATGACCTGAGCTGAAGTTGGACACTTAACCAGCTGAGCCACCCAGGCGCCCCAGCTCTTAGGAATTTCTAAGGCTTTCAGTATGTTTCAGTGGTATCGTTAATACCTTGGTTCTCACCATCTAGTCTCTTGCTCTTTTTTTTTTTTTTTTGACTCCTTAGATTTTTAAAACTTTTATGTTTACTTGAGATCTTAATAACTTTATTTCTCTTTACCTTACTAGTGTGATGACTTTTAGACTAGTGTCTGTTGTATTATATTCGTGTATTGTACATGAAGATAAATAGCATAAATGAGAGAACTGATACTCCCTTCTCTTTTGTTCTCATAGCCAAATAAGTGGTTATCTAGCTGTCCAGTAGCCATCTAGCCTTTTGTAAAACTTTCTATATTCATCTGTGGTTTTTATAGCATTGTCCTACCTATCAATTGAACAATAGAGTACATAAATTCATATGTATAAATATACTTACCCATGATCTCACGGTTCATGGGTTTGAGCCCTGCATCAGGCTCTACGCTGACAGTGTGGACCCTGCTTGGGATTCTCTCGCTCTTGCTCTCTCAGTCCCTTCCCTGCTTGCGCTCACTCTCTCTCTCTGTCTCTCATAAATAAATCTAAAGAAATAAGTATATTTACCTATAAATGTAGTCATAACTTTTAAAATTTACATTAAAAAATACTGGGCAGATATGTTTACTTTTGCCAAAAATTTATCTTTGATCTTTTTCTCATCATTCAGATTTAACTTTTTTTGGCTGTTACTTACTGGTATTGAATTGGGTACCAATTCAGTTTAATGTGCTTAATGAAAGGCACATGGGCTGCCTTATGCTAGAGAATCATTCTTTAGGCTACAGTCTCTCATATGTTAAAACTCTCACATTAGAAAGAGCCTTATCTAACCTTTCTTGATGGTAATACGTCTAGCCCACAGGCTCCTGAAAGCCTAGGACCATGCTGGGTTCATCTATGTATCCTGGCCATGCTGCCCACTGGGCAATGACATAGAAGGAATCTAGTAAATAGTTTTTAGATTATTTCTTCTTTCTCAAATAACTCTAATCTTTTTACATTTGTCTCATAGGAGGTATTTCTAACCCTTTTCTGGCTTCTCTCTTGTTGCTTCAAGTTCCAGGGCATAACTTATACTCAGTATTAGGGGGATTGCTTTATTTAATTCAGCAGCATTTATAGAGCATGAGATATGCATGGTGTTATTTTAACTCCTGAAAAAAAGTACCTTGAGATAAATAGAAAACTCATCATTTATGGTTAAGGACTAACAGTGTTGCTGAAGGGAACACACAGGGAAAGTGAATTTTGAATGAAGTTGTGAATGTGGTAAAGGCCATTTTTGACTTGATAGAAATATTCATAAAGCATGAAGTCTGCATGATTAAATACTGTTTTGCCCAAGGATTCAGCTTATGCTAATGTTTCTCCCTACCATTCTTGCAGTTTTAAGTATAATCTATGTTGATTATAAATGTATTTTTTAGCTCTGACCTTTTCTATGGTCCTGATTACAGCTTTTTAGACCAAGGTTACAAAAAAGAAAAAAAAAGAAACGCCTGCAGAGACAAGGCCATTAACATAAAAGAATGAGTGGGTTGGAATTTTTACACAGTTGTGGGGATTATGGTTTACAGAGGTGCGTAGGTCCTATTTACACAGGAATCCCAAGCAGGTTCCACGCCATCAGCACAGCAGGGTTCAGACTCAGGAGCTGAGAGATCATGACCTGAGCTGAAATCAAGAGTCAGATGCTTAACCGACTGAGCCACCCAAGCACCCTTGTGCTTAGCACTTTGAATTTAATTTTTCTTTCTTTTCTATTATATTACAAATTTACCCAAAATTAAGATTATATTTATATTCCTTGTAGCAGGACAGTATCTGAAACAGAAGAGGATCAGTAAATGTTGAATTGAAATGATCTGGCAGTTGTGTCATGTGTGATGCTGGGGGAACGGTTGTTTTGCTTTATATAGCTTTCCCAATTATAATAGTGCCAAGGTAATAGGAAATCGAGTTAAGATGTTGTATACATTGAATTCTGAATGCAGTGTCTTTATTCCTCTTTTATATGGCTTGTGTTCATGTTTTCTCAGGTATGTTGTATATGGATTAATTGGGTTAGATTTTAATTGGCTTAAGTAGTGTATTCCTTATGCAGGAACATGAAAGTTAATGCCTATTTAACTGCACATGTAGTTTTGGGTGAGCCAGAGAGGAGAAACTTTAAAATTTAAGAATATTTGAAATAGGCATTTATCTAGGATAAACCTATTTTTTTTAATGGTTATTTATTTTTGAGACAGAGAGAGACACAGCATGAGCAGGGAAGGGGCAGAGAGAGAGGGAGACACAGAATGTGAAGCAGGCTCCAGGCTCTGACCTGTCAGCACAGAGCCCGACACAGGGCTCAAACTCATGAACTGTGAGATCATGACCTGCACCGAAGTGGGACACTTAACCGACTGAGCCACCCAGGCGCGCCCCTAGGATAAACCTATTTTTAAAAAGAGCTTTATGTAGTGTAGAAGAATCTTGCTACAAAAACAAGGCAGGGATGTCCAAAATTCCTTGGCTGGATTGAATGGTGATTTAGATAAATTGAATTGTCTTTTAATTCAGTGGACTGTAGAGGGCAGTGTTTCACAGTTTAAAGTTACTGTGATTTCCTGTGAATGTTAATAGACTTATTTTGTGCTTATTTTGTTTTTGTTTCCCTTATAGACACACATTATAGTAACTGCAGGATTAGAAATTTAAAAAATTTTTATCTCTATTTAATATATCAAAATGTAATGTTTCGATGAAAAATAAGGATATAGTTTCAATAAAGAACATCTTTTATTTTTACATCCAAAAATGTAGCCTTGGAATAGTAGATGAGAACTAAAAATGAGAAAGGATTTTATTTTCCTATTTAATTCATATAAGGAAAATAAGCGATATACATTTCATTTGGTAATTAAATTTATTAGAAAATTAGTATCTTGTGTAATTAAAATTTTCTTTTACAGAAGAATTCTTAAGATTTTTTTCTTTGTGCAGTAGGATATATTTATTTGTGAGTAAAGCAATTACACATTTGACCAGACATAATTCAATTATGATATTAAAGACTTAGGCAGAAGAAATAGTCTAGAAATAGTTTTTTTTGGAGTGGGTTATTATTTCAGATTTATTTTATCTTTTTATTTTAGAGAGAGAGTGCAAGCTGGGGAGAAGAAGGGGAGAGGGAGAGAGAGAAAGAGAGAGAATCTCAGGCAGGCTCCATGTGCAGTGTAGAGCCCAATGCGGGGCTCAGTCTCATGTTTGTGAGATCACGACTTGGGCCGAAATCAAGAAGAGTTGGATGCCCGGGGCGCCTGGGTGGCTCAGTCAGTTGAGCGTCTGACTTCGGCTCAGGTCACGATCTCGTGGTCCATGAGTTCGAGCCCCGCGTCGGGCTCTGGGCTGATGGCTCAGAGCCTGGAGCCTGCTTCCGATTCTGTGTCTCCCTCTCTCTCTGACCCTCCCCCGTTCATGCTCTGTCTCTCTCTGTCTCAAAAATAAATAAAACGTTAAAAAAATAAATAAAAAAAAAAAAAAAAAGAAGAGTTGGATGCCCAACCGACTGAGCCACCCAGGTGCCCTTCAGATTTATTTTAATTAAAAAACAACTTAAGTGTATTAGTTAGGAATTAGTAATTGAAAATGCATTTTATCTAGTTTCCAGATTATAGATTATTTTTTCTACTGGAAAACCATTTGTTCTAAGAGTAGAACTCTATTATAATATGTTTTGTTATTAGAAACAAATATTGAATATACTTAGGGTCAAATTGATTAGCTTCCGTGTACAGGTAATTTCTGATACAGAGAAGCATGGTGTATTAATAAAAACATAAAATGGTCTACCCTACTGATTTTATAAAGGGTTGTACAATATGGAGCTGTAGAATTTGTAATACTTGTGTGCATGTGTGTATGTGTGTGTTTGCATTTGCCATTTTAATCTAGTGGTCCCCATTTGTGGTTAAAAAATGTATAATGTTTTGGTTAGTTTCAGGGGAGAATTGACAAACAGGATAATCATCTGATGTATTCATTGGGTATTTTCACATTCCTTCTTGCATTTACTTGTCCTCTCCTATTATATTTGCCAACTGAAGAAAGGAAGAAGTGGTGTGCATATACCTGTATGTGTGTGTATGCAGAATTGAGTGACACGTTGATTCTTTGTTAAACAAATAGTGACATAACTTAAAATACATGAATGGTTTTAGGACTAACATTCTGTCTTTAAATAGCACTGTAGTTTTTCATCATAGATCTCATGCAAAATTACCTTGGGATAAACTTCTAATGTTTTCATTGATATTGGTGGGAATGGATTGCACTGGAACCAGATACTGCTATATAATGTGTATTTGTTTTGATATTTCTTCTTGCAGTACATGGACATAATAAATAAATGTTGTCATCTTCCAGTTTTTCAATTTCTCATTAGGTTAAATATTTCATATATTTGAAAAAATTTAGTGGAATTCTTAGTAGTCTATAATTTTAAATTAAGTAAAAGGAAAATATATTTAGAGAAGTTTTTTTGTGTTTTTTGTTTTGTTTTAATGAGATGTGTCCCACCTACTCTTGTTAACATATACTTAGGTTTTACCATAGCATTTTCCCATCATACAGTAGTTTTGACACAGGGCTTTTTTAAATTTAGGGCTTGAAAAATCTGTTAATTTGGATTTGAAACCCAGTGAAGGAAGATAATTTTTGTTCCCCATTTATTTTAAAAACATAATGATACAAAAGTCAGCAAAATTGTATATTGCAAACTTAATGTATAATTGGTATAGATTTCTCCTATATTTTAAGCCAGTCTAATAACTTCATATTTTATAACTTTTAAAAGAGAAATATACAACAGATTTGTTTCAGTATGGCTTTATAGCTTTAATTCTTTCTTGACAACATAGTGTTACTCCTTGTATTTACACTGGATATAAGTGAATATTGACAGAATCATTAATAAATCAGAAATTGTAAAATAACTGAAAAGTGTCCTCTTTGTTCTGAAATTGAAGTCTTTATAATGTTTTAGGTAAGAATTCACAGTGTTTGAAAATATTTAGAAGTATTTAATGTTCGATTTACAGTGAGGAGAGGGGCTCCTGGGTGGCTTAGTCGGTTAAACATCCAACTTTGGCTTAGGTCATGATTTCATGGTTTGTGAGTTTGAGCCTTGCGTAGGGCTCTGTGCTGACAGCTCAGAGCCTGGAGCCTGTTTCAGATTCTGTGTCTTCCTCTCTCTCTGACCCTCCCCATTCATGCTCTGTCTGTCTCTCTCTCAAAAAGAAATAAACATTAAAAAAAAATGTAGATTTACAGTGAGGAGAAATCTTTAAAAAAAAATTTTTTTTTAAATGTTTATTTCTTTTTGAGACAGAGACAGAGTGCAAGTGGGAGAGGGGCAGAGAGAGAGGGAGACACAGAATCCAAAGCAGGCTCCAGGCTTTGAGCTGTCAGCACAGAGCCCGATGCAGGGCTCAAACTCACAAGCTATGAGATCATGACCTGAGCCGAAGTCAGACGCTTAACCTACTGAGCCACCCAGGTGCCTCTGAGGAGAAATCTTAATATGGACTGAATATTATAATTTCAGAGTTTTAACCTTGTAAGTAAGAACAACTGTATATGTATGTATAAACTGATATCAATGTAGGTATTAATCTCTTAAAACAGGTATAAGATTATAAGAAATATTTTGATCAAGTGAATCTAGAACTTCTACTTTGGTAGTGATGGTTTGTTAGTTTCTTGTGTGTATGTATACATGTCTTTTAAATTTCCTTCATATTACTTGCTGTCATTTAGCATTCAATATCAGTAATTGTAGCAGAGCAGTTTGAGGGTATTACTAAGAAATGAGATATATTAAAACCTAAAAAATAGCCAAGTTGTGTTTACATATAGTGTTAACATTGCATCCCAAATAATCCTATTTGTATTGCTTACTTAAAAAAAAATGCTTGTAATTGTCCCCTATTTAATGTTTTTAAAATTCTGAACATTGTTTTGGATATCAAAATTTTATAAACCTAGATGGATAATTTTTTTCAATTTAATTTTAATTCCAGTGCAGTTAACATACAGTGTTTTAAAGTTTCAGGTGTATAGTGTAGTGATTCAGCAGCTCCATATATTACTCTTTGCTCATCAAGATATGTGTACTCTTAATCCCCTTCACCTACTTTACACATCCCCTCTGGTAACCTAGATGGATAAATTTTAAAGTTGATTTCCCTTCCCATCCCCCCAAATTTGGATCATGTGCACAAGTTTTACATGTTGAAAGATTGAATGTTTAAAAGTCTGATATTTGTACAATAGCTGGCTAAATCCTTTTTATCACTAATCTTTGTGTCCTTTCTATGAATTATTTTTTCTAGTCACAGAGCATTTCTCTTGTATATGCTTTATTCTATGGAATTATTCTGGATCAATTACTCTAGTACTGTACTAGGTTTCTGTATTTCCAAGTGCTATAGTCTTTGTTTTCTTTTCAGATCTATTTGTGTTGTAAAACTAGGGGTGATTTATTGAGCCTTTTCAGGCTGCATTACTTAGTGTAAACTAATGGTGTAATCCTGCTGAAATCTTATAATAATAATGATTAATTATTTGTCATCTTCTGAAGTTTTAAAAGAAATGATCTACTTTGGAATGTGATTTTCTCGTCAAACTCAAGATTACTTATTTTTACCTTCTTCTTCTAGCATTTCTGTTGATCAGTGTAAAATCATGAAGTCATCCAATTCAATTATTGTGTCATAGGTATGACTTAAAAAAATAGAAGATTTTATGATTTTTACAATTATCAATTTTACACACACACACACACACACACACACACACACACACCCCTACACACCTACACACGCACTTTGTAGTATGTCCCAGGGAAATTTAAATGAGGATATTTCCCATTAGTCCATTAGTCCAACAAGTAACCTCTTTTGGCTTTATCCAGAGTTTCCAGGGATGCCTGGTGGGGTGCTTCAGCTGAGTCTGTACTTGATGCTGTCACCTTCTGATACTGAGACAGTCTTGGTCTATCAGTAAGGTGTGAGCATTTCCTACTCTGGCTTTTTGCCAGGTATCGTCCACCCAGATGAACCAACTCTGAGTAATGAAGTAATGGAAGAGTTAACATATTTTGTACCCAGATAACCCCAGCAGAGCATATGTTAGCTTAAAGGATGAGTTTGACATTAGTTGGAACCCCTCAGATCAGGCCTTGTCCTATTTCTATATAAATTGCTAAAATTTCAGCACATCAGATATAATTAAGTGCACAACTTTAGTACTTAGAGATGTAAACATTTTCTGTATGTACAGATGTGTGTGCATGTGTATGCATGCATGTGTGAAAGAGGTTTTTGAAGAAACACATTGATATAAACCTCTGCTGAGGCTGAAAATCATGTATATTCAACAACTTGTTATACCAACCACACTTATTTTTTCTTTGATCATTCTTATGCTTAGATAAAATCTGTAGCCTTTTTATTACCTTATGCTTGTTGGAAAAGAATGAAGTGTCAATTATCTCCTTCCTTACAAGATGACAGATTAACTTTTAATTACTTGTATCATGTTGGAATAAGAAAATATCAGTTGCAAAATGAACAGGACAATAATTCTTAAATTGCAAATTTCTGTTTATGTTATTTCTAGAAGTTAATGCAAAAGCTCTGAAATATGGGAAAACTTAGAATGTACTTCTATTCAGATAACACTTTTAAGAAATGGGTTGAATAAAAAATTGAATAGTTAAACATTTTTATCCATCTCCATGCAATGGCATTTGGTTTTAAATGTCACTTCAATCATGTACTTAAAAATCATGCCAACTTGGGGCTCCTGAGAGACTCAGTCAATTGAGCATCCAGTTCTATTTCAGCTCATGGTTTGAGAGATTGAGCCGTCCATTGGGTTCTGCACTGACAGTATGGAGCCTGCTTGGGATTCTCTCTCTCCCTCTCTGTGCCCGTCCCCCATTTGTGCACATGTGCGCATGCACATCTCTCTCTCAAAATAACATTTTAAAAAATCAGTACAACTTAACTTTATATATTCGTACAAATATATTTTACAGTGAATACAAATAAAATGGCCTCTTAATGCCTGGATATGATAAGATGTTATGGATGTAGTATTTGTATGAAAAAGTAAAAGCTATGTTCCTGCTTTTTTTAGGCCTTTTTTTGTTTTGCTTTTTAAATTTCTGTATATTGGAGTTCTTCATCAGCTGTGCAAATATAGAATCATAGGGGGCTTGAGATCTTCTAGGTATTTGAAATATTGTAATATATTCCCTAGTTTAAGTGTATGCTGTTTTACAGATAGCCTTCATTTCATGGAGAGTCCTGTATTTAAATAATTCATATCATTGCTATTCTAAGAAGTGCTTTTGCAGTCAAACATCTGAAAGGTGATTGACTTTTTTCCCATAGCTCCATAATTTATAAGAAAACATAAAATGAAAAGACTAGACCAAGATGATTTTGGTGCATGGTTATAATCTTAATATCAGTACAGAAAAGACGAAGACTAAGTCAGTTCAGAATACACTGGTTAACTAACTGATCAGCTTGAAAATTATATAACTCTTTTTCATTGTTTGTGTTTGCATTTAATTTGTAGGTGTTGGGTGTCTTTGATTTTATGTCTTTTGAGAAATTTATGATCAGGTACTTTATTTATGACATTGTAGTCTCAGCTTAGGCAATTGATTGAAATACAATATAGGGAAATTTAGTGTGTATTTTTTAAAAGCTTAAATTGGGAAAATGAACCAACCTTGCTAATATGGAATTGTCTTGGAGCAAGTAAAAAGGGAATGGCATGTTAATTTCTTTATACTTGTATTGGTCTTTTATTGTTAAAATCTTATTTTAATATGATATTTGATATCATAACATTTGATATGATTTACTTATGCAGCTTTGTAGTATATTGTCATTTTAAAGGTGTGAAGGAAGATTATAATTCATTGAGATTATATATGTATATGTTTGTAAACTCTAGAATGTAATACAAATATAAATTATTTTATACCAACTGTAGTTTTAACAGATGCAAGAATTATATTAATATGGTACTAAAAATAAAATGGGTGTTACTGTTGCTGAGGTTTGTGAGTGAAAATGTAGCACATAGTAGACTATGTTGAATAAATGACCAAGTTGAAATTACAGAGGAATTATTTGAGGGAAAAGTTAATTCATTTCTTTCCTTTTTGTGACTGCAAACCTTGAATAGTATAGGACTGATTTAGTTAAGTCTAAGTCCTGTCCTTTTTATGCAGAGTTGGAAAATATAGTTTTTCTCTGTATATATCCAATCTGTCAGCTGTGTGAATTAGATTTTATTAACCAAGTTGAAAATAAATATCTTCATTTTAAAGAAAAAGACAAAAGATGTTTGTGATCTGAAGAGAAACAATAGATTAATCGATAAGGAGGGTGTGGTGTGTGTGTGTGTGTGTGTGTGTGTGTGTGTGTGTGTATACATAAACAATAAAATACTACTCAGCCATGAAAAAGAATGAGGTCTTCCCATCTGTGACAACATGGATGGATCTAGAGGGTATGGTGTTAAGTGAAATAAATTAAAGAAGGACAAGTACCATATGATTTTATTTATATGTGGAATCTAAAAAACAAAATGAACAAACAAAACAGAAACAAACCCATACAGAGAACAAATTGGTGGTTGCCAGAGGGAGGGTGGGAGATGGCTGAAATAGGTGAAGGGGTAATGATTAAGAGGTATAAATTTGCAGTTATATAATAAATAAGTCCTAAAAATATAAAGTACAGCATAGGAAATATAGTCCGTAATATCATAATAAAGTATGGTGACCGATGGGGACTATACTTATGGTGAGCATTGAGTAATGTATAGGATTATCAAAACACTATGTTGTACACCTGAAACTAATATAACATTATATGTCAACTGTAATATTTTAAAAAGGCTTGGATTTGAAACACCGTCTGAAAACAACATTGTTTTCATTCTCACTATAGAGTACCCCTCTTCTAGAGGCAGTGCTCTTTATTCACATCACAGTGCATGAGAAGTAAGATCTTCTTCCAGGTATTCCAGGCACAGTTCCTAACTTGAGAGCAAAAATATTACTAACTTTCAGCTTTATAGTCAAAGCTTCCATGTTTGTTGGTCTTTCAATTTTTAGAGTATGGCAGAGATGAAAAGGGAGAGAGTGGGGTAATGGATTGACCCTTGGGTACAATGCAGAAATTAAGAAAAAAAACCACAATCAGGATAATTTTTGAAAGGGAAAATGGTGATGAGAGGAAAAAGAGATGTTATCACAAATTGGGGTCTGAATTTCTTTGTACCTGTGTTTGTATGGAAAAAACTTCTGTGTTGGGGATGCTTATCTTATGATCAAAACCCTACATTGATAAAAGGAAATTTGAATTAGACACTGGCAATGAAGTTTGATTGGTTTAGAAACAATGATGATGGCAAGCTGGAGTCATTGTTCTGACTGATAACTTAAGCATTCAGGCCAGAGCTCAAGGACATATGGAAACTGGATGGAAATGCAAACTTTTTTTTATATATTCAAGTTTCCCTAAATGGTACAAAATGTGATTATGGAAACTGGGGATAAGGAAGTTGTTGTGTTTTTGCGTTGTCCTCTTCTGTTACAGCTATGGACAGAATAACCAGCGAAGATATTTTATGTTTCCATATTTAAGCTAGCTGCTGGTCTTAAGTATCTGATTTATAGTAACCCAGAGTAATTCTAGGGAATAGGGTAGCACTGAGAGTGACAAAATTCTGTAGTTTAATTATAGTCTTGAAATAGAATGGTGAGAAATGGCGCCTGGAATTTAAAGGAATAAGCCATTCCCAGAAGAAATAGTGAAAGATGCTTGATCTCACTAATAGTTGAGAAATGTAAGATAAAACATTGTGTGCTACTTTTCTTCTGATAGATTGAATTAGAAGCCCCTTTGGCAGGGCATGGGGCAGTCAGCACAGGCATGCACTTTTAATGGAGTGTAAATTGGCAGCAGTCTTCTAGGAGATGATTTCTTCGCCTCCTAAAACCACTTGCCTGCCCACTTAGCTTCTTTTGGTATGAGGACCACCTTCAGCAGGATTTCCTACCCAACCAGACTCAAAGAGGCTTTGATTCCTTCTGCTTCTTCCAGGTTCAGGTGATCAGGTAGGGTATGTGCGGTAGAAGCTATTGCCCAGCAGCTATTTGAAGCCAAGAAGTTCAGGGGGCAAAGTTTGAACGGGTAGAGACAGGAAATGGGACGGAACTGACAGTTGTATAGCTTTTCCTTTCTTCCTTTTTTTTTTGCCTGTTCTGAGACAGTATGTCCATTTAGCCTGACAAGAAGACATCCTCTGTTACCTAGGTCAGTGAAGCCAGCTCAATAACAGTATCATCTTTTATTTGCTTTTCTTCCTTACCTGTCTCACTTCCTTTTCCTTCTTATTCTTCATATCCTAAGATTTTACCTCCTAAGAATTCCTTAGTTTGGAAGATTTGCCCCAGATTCTGTTCTTTAGGGAATAATAGGTCAAGAAGCCAACAATCCACATCCAAGACTCAATTTCATAAAAATATTTGCAGTTTCGGGGCACCTGCGTGGCTCAGTTGGTTAAGCATCTGACCTCAGCTAGAGTCACGATCTTATGGTTTGTAAGTTCAAGCCCTGCATCAGGCTCTACACTGACAGTGTGGAGCCTGCTGGGGATTCTTTCTTTCCCCCTCTCTCTGCCCCTTCCTTGCTCTTGCTCCCTCTCAAAATAAGTAGATCAACTTAAAAAAATATTTGCAGTTTCTAGAAGATACATGTTTGTGGGTGTACATTGCAGCATTGTTTACCTTACTGAAAAGTTGGAAACAATATAAATGGTCTTTAGCAGGGAAGCGTTTAAATAATGATATACAATGGAATACTATCCAGCAATAAAAAGAAGGATATTGAAAGTTGTCCATGATATATTATATGAGATAATGTGCAGGTCAGTATGTTCAGTTTGATCCCATTTGGGAAAATTAAGCCACCCAATGAATCAGACACAGGCATAACATTGAAAGAAATGATGTCAGACTGGGGAAGAAAGTAAGGAGAAGGATTTTTACTTTTCCCTTTATGTACATATGTAAAACTGATCCCCCCCCCCCACATTGAACATGTAATAAAACATTGGAAGAAGAATTTGCTACTTAAATCATTTAGACAACTGGGAAAGTTATTAAAAATGTTTAGGAGATAGAAAATATATCAGAGTGCTTAGTCCATCCAATATTAATGTTTGGGGATCATGCAGAAACTAACTTTTAAACTTTATTATGTAGGGGTGTGTGTGTGTGTGTGTATGCTTAATATAAACTGGAGCATTATTCTAAATGCTTTGTAGATATTATCTTACTGGTCACAACAACTCTTATGAAGTAGGTGCTAATAGTACTTCTGTTTTACAGATGAGGAATCCAAGGTGTAGAAAACTTAAAAAAAATACCCCACAAAACCAAAACATTACTTGACATTATATAGATTTAACTATGGTTAGGCAAATCCAGTTTTGCCTAACTCCAGCGTCTGACGTTTTAACTATATTGTTTCTATCTAATTCAGTCTGATAGCACCTAGTTATCACAACCTAAATATGATCTGATTGCAAGGTTGCTTACAAACTACTTGACATAGATAGCCAGGTTTTATTGGTATTTGGTGGGTAGGAGCAGATTTTTTTAATGTTTGTTTATTTTTTGAAAGAGAGAGAGAGGGAGAGAGAGAATTCCAAGCAGGCCCCACCCTGTCAGCTCAGAGCCTGACGTGGGGCTGGATCCCACAAACCATGAAATCATGACCTGAGCTGAAATCAAGAGTAGACGCTTAACTGACTGAGCCATCCAGGTGCCCTCAGATTTTTTTTTTTTAATCAAAGTGGAAATCAGTTTTTTTTTTTTCTGATTGTAAAAGATTTTATAGAAACTTGGAGACAACACAAGCTTTTGGATAAAAGTAAGAATTGTTTTAAAGATAACTATTGTTAATGTTTTGGTGTTTGTTTTTTGAAATTTTTATGTGAACATTTACATACATATATAGTTAGAATTTTAAAAATTTAATTTTTTCCCAAATGCATCATACCACTCAGATGATTTTTTTTAAATGTTTATTTATTTTGAGAGAGAGTGTGTGCAGGCATGAGCTAGTGCAAGCAGCAGAGGGGCAGAAAACAAGGGAGAGAGAGAATGCCAAGCAGACTTCATGCTGTCAGCTCAGAGCCCGAATAGGGGCTTGATTTCAGGAACCATGAATCATGACCTGACCTAGTGGAAATGAAGTCTGACGCCCAACTGACTGAGCCACCCAGGCACCCCTACTCAGATGATTTTTAAAAAGCTACTTTACTTGCAGTTATCATAGTCATCTTTCCTTATCCGTGCATGTGTGTATAAATTTCTAATGACTGCCTAGTATTCTGTTGTGTGGATAAATCCCAATTAATTTAGCCAATATTCTATGTTTAGCTGTTCAGCTGTTTTTTTTTTCTCCTTCCTTCCTTCCTTCCTTCTTTCCTTCCTTTTCCTTCTTTACTCTTGCAGGTAATGCTGCATTAAATGTTTTTCTACTTATATTTTTATACAATTACCTAATTATTTCTTTAGAATGATTTCCTAGAAGTCAGTAGCCAAGTTTTATAGTTTCAGGTCTTGATTAATGTCTTAGATTCATTGAGCAATGCATTATTTGTCTAGGAAGAAATACAATCTCATGTTTTAGTCACTTGTGAATTTTCATTAATGGTTAATAATTATTTAGTACTCACAGTGCATATTGAGTACCACTGTGAACATTGCACCACATTACTAGGTGTTATTTTCAGAATTTTCCTCTGGGGAAATCTGTGACTACAAACCATAAGCTGGAGTTGCTTCAGAGTAAAGCCTGAAAGCAATATATAAGAATATTATTCCATAAGATTTGGAGGAAAAAGAATGAAATATTATTTTAAAATCTATATAAATTATACTTTTCCTTTATATAGCGTTTACTTACATTATAATTGATTATTAATACTTGTCTCTTCCATTCTCTAAACTTTAAGCTCCAAGAGGTAAAGAAAACATTTATCTGTTTAGGTCACCCTTGTACTCCCAATTAGAAGTAATTGTACGTTGAATTATGAATAAATGAGAAATAATATGTTTATACAGGGAAGTATGATATCTGTTTCCTAGGTTATTTGTAGAATTGTAGCTACCAAGCTTTGTCTACAGCCATACCACCCTGAATGCGCCCGATCTTGTCTGATCTCGGAAGCTAAGCAGGGTTGGGCCTGGTTAGTACTTGGATGGGAGACCAAGCTTTTTGAATACATATATGATGTTGCTAAATATAATGTTTTAAAGCTATATATGTGAAACCAGCATTCTCAATTCATTTAATTAAACTATTTCATTTTATATGTCCATACCATTTCATAAAGTGAGATGGTGAACCACCATTCTGTATCCACATTATGCAGCCTAATTATAAACTCAGGGTCAGACCAATACTGGGAGGCAGCAGACTAATAAATCACTATTACAAATGATATGCCCCAAAGGAGTGTTTACTGGTTACTTTAACCAACTTACAAATGAATAGCTTAAGACCACAAATAATTAGATAGGGTCTGGAGTAAAGAATTCCTATAAAATGAATGGCAAGTTTCTTGGTATTTGAAAGTGTTAACTCCTTTATGCTGATTTTTGTTCTAAGTTCTCACTGGTGTTCTGTGTATAGGTTTTTCAACTTTCACTTGTACATAGTTAAAGCTAGATAATCTTTATTGTAACTATAAGAAAATACAAGTAAATTACTTTAGAAGCAGCAAATTTTCTGGGCCAATTAAAAAGTATTTCTTGGGGCACCTGGGTGGCTCAGTCAGTTAAGCATCCCACTTCAGCTCAGGTCATGATCTTGCTGTTTGTGAGTTCAAGCCCCACGTTGGGCTCTATGCTGACGGCTCAGAGCCTGGAGCCTGCTTCAGATTCTGTGTCTCCCTCTTTCTGCCCCACCCCCCACGCCTCTCTCTCTCTCTCTCTCTCTCTCTCTCTCTCTCTCTCTCTCTTGCTCTTTCCCTCTCTCTTTTTCTCTCAAAAGTAAATAAACATTTAAAAAATTAAAGTATTTATTAAGCTTTTGGCATTCATAGTCTGTTATTTTTGTGCATAGGCAAACTACTAATTGAAGGTAAATTTCAACAAAGATTTATCATAATTGTTTAAATAATAAAACAAAGTACTTTAAGTTTAAATATATCCAATAATACATTATTAATTTCCTTAACAAGTCGGGAAAACCAGCAAGTGCTGGGGAAGCTTCAGACTGTTGTTGAATGAACCTTAGAGTCAAACCACCAGCCTCCAGATCACTTTATAGATTGTCAGTGACTGCCAAAAGCCTAATGAACCTTAAAAATTTTTGATTTACAAAATTTAAAATACTGTCTGTATTATTCCAAATTAGGTAGTAAAACTATCCTCTATGACTAGACTTAGATAAAAGGATATCAGGAAAATTAGTTTGATGTGTTTGGTGGTTTTGTTACTATATGAAATATAATGATGCCTCAACTTTGGAATGTTTGAAATGGTTAAATGTGAAGACATGGTTTAAAATGTGTATTAATCATTGTTTTGCTTTTATCATTTACTTTTTATTCATTATGTTAATAGTTTATTTTTTTCTAAATATTCTTCTAAATCACGAAATTATCTAATTCAGTGGATTTTGGGGTAGCATACAAAATATTAAATTTCTGTAAGTTGTAGTACTGTGCTATAGCTACTGAATTACAAAGATTTAGTAATCATTTGTTTGCTTGTTTACTTATTTTTTACTCAGTCAATATGCCTAGCCTTAGTGCTAGATTTGGGGATACAAAAATAAATAAGGCATAATCCATTTTTTCAGATCCAAATCTAGTAAAAGAGAAAAAAAATATTTAAACTGATCATTGTGGCAGAGTGTGAAGAATGCTAACAGCATTATGAGCACAGGGATGTAGAATCATAACAATGACTATATGCTTGTTGACCATTGGAAAGCCATGGAGATAACCTGGGTCTCATGGTGTGAGCAGTTTTGTTAGAGGAAGAAGAGGATGGAGCTGCATTTTGGGTAGAGGCAGAAGGTGCAAAGGAGTAGAAGCATAAGAGAGTTGGTTTGGTGTATTCAGAAAAGGGAGAGAAGTTTATTGTCTTTTTAATTTATTATTATTATTACATTTTAATTTTAGAGTGTGTGTGAGCAGGAGAGAGAGACAGAGGGAGAGAGAATCTTAAGCAGGCTTCATGTTTAGTGCAGAGCCCAATGTGGGGCTTGATCCCACGACCCTAGGATCATAACCTGAGCTGAAATCAAGAGTTGGATGCTCAACTAGCTGAGCCGCTCGGTGCCCCTAGATTGTTATTTTAGGATCATCGCAAAGTTCTGTTTAGGATCATTGCAAAGTAATAGTCAGGAGAGACTATTCTTTAAAAGAAAATATTATTTTGCTTTAAAATTTTAGAATTTATTCATGAATTCAAGAATATTTAGATGCTTCTTGGCAGACGTTGTATTCTTTTTTTTTCCTTACTATTACTTTGCAATATTTTTAACATTTTTTATTTATTTTTGGGACAGAGAGAGACCGAGCATGAACGGGGGAGGGGCAGAGAGAGAGGGAGACACAGAATCGGAAACAGGCTCCAGGCTCCGAGCCATCAGCCCAGAGCCTGACGCGGGGCTCGAACTCACGGACCGCGAGATCGTGACCTGGCTGAAGTCGGACGCTTAACCGACTGCGCCACCCAGGCGCCCCGGCAGACGTTGTATTCTTACCTGAAAATTATTAATGTAATGATTTTACTTTGATAACAGTTTAGATATTGATCTAGAAAAATTCAGACACGGAAGAACTAGGTTCTCTGACTTGATTTGAAAGAATGAGGAGATAGTTTAGAATAGTGTGCGTATATCTGCAGTACTTAAATTTGGTTTAAATTGCTATAGGAAAATTACAGAGCAATATGTATGTCTAACATCCTTAAAACTTAATTTTTTTTTGAATTCTGAATGTGATATGTGAATAACATTCTAATATATACTCTCATAGTAACAGTGTAAATAAAAAGGCATTCTTAAATAATCATAAGATACTTAAAATGTTTAGTTTCATCCCATTGATTTTACTTTACTTATCAAGATATAAAAATAGAAACAATTCTGTCAAGGGTGTTCTCATCTTTAAACTTGCAATTTCAACTGTGTAATGTTTGTTTTACCAGCATCTGAAGGATTCTCTTTCTTAAGCCTTTGGTATCCAATGTAGTTTATTGCCTCAGCTCTTTTGTGAGATAGAACTTTATTCACTAGATTATACTAGAGCTATTATTAGCCAGATGAAATGTTAGAAGGAACAAGTATCTCTCTAGTCAGAAGGAATAATCATTGGCAAATTCAGGAAAAAGGAAAGCCCACTTAGGTGAAGATATTCTGTAGTGCTTGGCATTTCGGTTACTAGTTTTAACTTATGTGTTGAATGTTGACTATACTAGACAATTCTTTCAGATTAGTGGTTTGGTTTTTTTTTCCTTTTTCAGGATTGTAGACATTATTTGCTATAGCCTAGAAGTATCTGTCCTTCTGATAGTTTTGGAAGTGATAAAATAGACTCAGATTAAGCTTTCCATTAATAATAACTTAAGAAATAACCTAATGAGTTTCCTTCTGGCATTGTGATATTTTGGCCAATGTAGTTTAAAAATTACTATCTTGTGGGGCACCTGGGTGGCTCAGTCGGTTAAGCGGCCGACTTCGGCTCAGGTCATGATCTCACGGTCTGTGAGTTCAAGCCCTGTGTCGGGCTCTGTGCTGATGGCTCAGAGCCTGGAGCCTGCTTCCGATTCTGTGTCTCCTTCTCTCTGACCCTCCCCCGTTCATGCTCTGTCTCTGTCTCAAAAATAAACGTTAAAAAATTTTAAATAAAAAATTTACTATCTTGCACTATATAATGCTTATTATTTACATTTAACTACATTGTCTATGAAAGTTTCTTTTAAATCACAAAGTATTATGGGTATCTTGAAAATAAATGATTCCAAATTTATTAATTGCTGTGGTGGTTACCACACGATTGTGAGGAACTGCTTCCAAATCACATGTGTAGTAAATATTTTTATAGAAATATGGTCATAAATAGTCCCAGGAAATCCCTCTTGAATATGCTATATTTACATTTCAATTTTATGTTGTTGGTTTGTTACTTTAAAATTGAATATAATTAGAATAAATAACATGCTAATGGCTTCATTTTACATTTTGAATCAGAGCCTGCTAAATTAAACCTTTACCCCCAAAATAGCATCTTGAGTAAGCACATGCAGTTTACTGTGTTTAAATGTTTTCTTGCGATAATGTGTTTGATGTTTTCCTTTATAAAATTTAAGTGTTCTATAAATACAACTAGAGGTATAACAACACTTCCCTTGTACAAGCATCCCTCATTTAATAGAATTCTGAAGATGAGCAATTCATGAATTAAATAACAAATTGACTTAAATTTTTCCTTTTTCCCCATGGAACTTGAGGATCTTAGCATTGCACATACGTTATCAGATGGAGTGCCAAAGCCTTCTTACTGTGTATGTTATAGTTAAACTAAAATGAATGAGAACACCTTTTTAAATGTACTGACAGCTATTAGTGAGATCCTAGTCCCTATTGCACAGACCTTTATATTGGGAATGGAATGGTCACAAAGACCAAGCTTCTCATTTGCCGTCATCTTTAGGATCTTTGGTGCTAAGCTGTTCATCAGCTGTGAGTCCTAGTTGTTCGCGTTGAGTCTCCTTAGTTAAACTAGGATTGAATATTTTAGTCTTTGGCTTTATGAGCTGCTGTTTCTTCACATCCAAGGATACCCTTAACAAACTGTAGGGATATAATTAGGGCAAAATGTTAGGAAATAGAATAAATTATAGTTATAATGGAGAAAGTACAAATAAGTTAAATTATTGACCATGGTTTCAAAATTAGAAATGTTTAAGGTGAACTTGAGCCAAATTACTGAAATATTTAGAGATTTCTCTTGAATAAGTGGAATATTTTAAGTTCTCTGTTATACTACCAAATTATCTGATGAGGTTGTCACTTTCTGTATATTAATACTATAAATAATTTTATTAGAGTTTGTAATATCAATTACTTTTAATTGTAGATCTGTACTACTGGGATTCTAAAAAAATTATTACTTCTATTAGAACATTTGAAACTAAATGTTTTAAAATTTGATATGTTCTAGGTGTGATTGGATTACATTTGGAGAGGAACAGTGTTATACTGGAATGTATTTTCCTCTTTATAATGAAGGTTAGCAGGAAGATGACAAAAACTTGTTTTGTGCTAAAGTACTGAGGAACCATTAACTCAAATCTAAGTTAATTCTTAACATTCAAGTCCTCTGTAACCTGCATCTCTTTCCCCAACATTGTGAATCCAGATTTATCTCTAACTTGACATACTGTAAATTTGACTCCCATCTTACATGCTTTCTCATTGTCCCTCAAATACAGTTCATCTAGTATGCTTTTCTTTACTCATGCTGTTTTCTGAAATGCCTTCTGTACTTTTTTTTTTAATGTTTATTTTGAGAGAGAGTGCGTACAAGCGAGGGAGGGGCAGAGGGAGAGACCCGTGCTGATGTGGTTCTCAAACTTATGAACCGTGAGATCATAACCTGAGTTGAAATCCAGAGTCGGCCCCTTAACCAATTGAACCACCCAGATGCCCCCGTATTTTTGTTTGTTTGTTTGTTTGTAGCCCTGATTAATTCCTATTTACTCCATGAACCTCTAGTTCACATTAATTCTCCCCTTTCTGTAAATCGGTTAAATTTATTGTTATAGTGTACAATTTAATATTTGATCTTATTTCCTAAATCCCTGGTAACCCTAAGTGTCTTGATTGAAGGTACTTCAATTAACATACCTTCCAGTGATAAGGTTTGTTTTTAAGAGAGTGAGTGCTTAAAAGTACTTACTGTGTTGAATTGAGTTGAACTGAAAAAAGGGATATTTATTAACATAAATTATGCCTCATAAGATGGCATATATGCTTTTCGAATGTGATTCTAACAATTATATATGTTTTCATTGTCTTTTTGAAAATCTCCAGTTGCTGATCATGCTAATTCATTGAAGGGCTATTTTGAGCCATGCTGTAGAAGAGATATTTAAAGTAGGATGGGGGACCCCGGGTGGCTCAGTTGGTTGAGTGTCTGACTCTTGATTTCGATTCAGGTCATGATCTCACAGTTCTTGGGATCGAGCCCTGCATCATGCTCTGCACTGACAGCATGGAGCCTGCTTGGGATTCTCTCTCTCTCCCTCTCTCTGCCTGTCCCACACATGTGTGCGTGTGTGCACTCTGTGCACTCTCTCGCTGTCTCTCAAAATAAACTTAAAAAAATAAACTAGGATGTATGTTATCAACATTGATAAAAAGTTAATGTTTACAGTAGACTTTTATGGAATAATACATTTAGTGTTCATATATGTGTGTGTATAACATTTTATTGTATGAAAGTTCTCTTTATTCAGTTAATTTTGCCTCCCTCAAAAAAAAGTCACTTGTTCTGATTTATCTTAGCCTCTTTCTCTTCTTAAATGATGGTAATTTTTTTTTCTGACTACTGATTGTAAGTTTCCTTAATGCTGGTCTGATTATTGAGGTCTTTGGAGCAATGACAGACTGACAGGCAAAGAGAGATGTAATTTTTTTTCAAGTCTGGTAGGCCAGTGAGCTAGCAACCTCTGATCTCTCACTGAGACAAAGTGAAATGGAGTAATTGAGACCTTTCTTCTATTAGGACTCTGCAGGTGAATGCAGATCCTTCTTGAACAAAGAGATCGAGGACAGTTCAGCCTACCAGAATGCTTAGGACCATAGATAGCATATGGTGACCCCTCTCTGCTTACTAAGATAATCTATTTTCATCAGATGGTTGGGCCCCTGAAAGTTCAGGTTGTACTCCCAAGGAAATTTTGTCCCAGCCTTTGGCCCCTGTACCCTCTTCCTTTAGGCATACCCATAATTTCTTCTAGGCTTGTTGTTGAGTCCCTCCAGCATGTTATATGGAGGGAGAGGGAGCCAAGGATATGTGTTTAGTCTACCATCTTCCTGTTTTTCAGATAAGTTTGCTGTCCCTGCTGTCTTTCTGGTGTTTCCAGAGTCCCCGGGTTTCCTAGGCTCTCTGTTCAATGTAATTTCCAAATACTGAGTAAGCTTTTGTTACGGTATGATGTTATGAAAAAATTTATGTGGACTGTGCAAAAGATCAACATTTAATCAGATTCATTGTGTGAATTTCTCTGGCATTCTTCATAGTTAATTGAAAGGTATAGGTAGAAATATCTTCTAGAATTGCATGTTGTTCCTATTTCATGGTTTATCAGTCTCTTATCAAAGGAATGTTCTGCGTGTCTGCTGTGCCTGTATCCAGTGTATTCATACTCCTCATGTGCTTTCTTTGGGTGGAATTCCTGAACCAACTGTATCCAAGGAGAGTTTGCCATGAATTTTCTTTGAGCTGACCCTCAATAGTAACAGAAAATACCAGAGCAGTTGCTGCACACACGTTAATGGTCTTCTAATCTCCAGCGTTGCATGTAATTGCTGCTGTCAAATACAATTACTGTCTGCCCACGTTTCTTCCCCTGGGGGCGGTCGTGCCATGCCTTGATACAGAGTTAGAAAATGAGAACAGAGTTTCCGAAACTTTTTGAAGGTTTTGCTTATAAACCTATCTACTTTGAAATTTTAAAACTATAAATTACCTTGCTTTTTTTTTTATTTTTTAGAAGACTGACTGGAAGAAGTCTGACAGTAATAAGAGAAAAAGAAAAAAAGATTTGAAGGTTCATTGGGTGTAATTATATTTCTGAAGAATTAATTATAAATACATTTCCTTTATGGATTAGTACCATGTTGACCACAGTTCAGGAAATGTAATTCTAAGCTGGTGTTAATTTTTTTTTAACAGTATACATACTAGCTAAATCCCTACATAATCTAGAATTAATTCGGTTTTGTGATTGTAGCAATAGGACAAGATCATAATGTAGTGGTTCATGATTGGAGATTGATTCCTTGATTCCAGACCTGTCGAATGAACTGTTCTACATGAGTGAATTTTTCAGCTAACCAAATATATTGTTAAATAGCTAAGCTTTTTTATTTTTAGGTGAAATTTTTTTCTATGTGATTATGAGTTTCCTAGCTTCTTTAAACATCATTTATTGAACACATTTTATCATTTTCCTTACTTTTCAGGGTTATTATATTTACTAATCATTGTGATAATTAATTGTTATGAGCTTATAGGCTAGTTAGGATGCAGATTATTTATCCCTTCACCTACTATCTCAATACTTTATGCTCTTTTGGGTGCTCTTTTTTTTTTTTTTTTTGAGACACCATAATTCATACACTGTACAGTTCACTCATTTGAAGGTTTTTAGTATGGTTACAAAGTTGTATAACTTTTACCACAATCAGGTATGAACATCTAAAAACCCAAATGTCCATCATTGGGTGAAAGGATGCACAAAATGTGATATATGCATACAACAGAATATTATTTGACTGTAAAAAAGAATGCAGTACTGATACATGCTACAACTTGGAAGAATCCGTGTTGTTCCATGCTAAACTGTCCTAAATGAAAGAAGCCATTCACAAAAGACCACATATATTATGATTCCATCTATTTGAAATGTCCAGAATAGGCAAATCTATAGAGAAACAGATTAGTGTTTGCTTAGGACTGGGGGAAATGAGGAGACTGATAGCTAAAGAGTATGGGGTTTCTTTTTGAGGTTTTAAAACTACGAGTTAGCTGTCAGTTTCAGTGTCCCCGTTCTTATTGCCAAATAATATTCTATTGTATGGAGATTCCAAATTTTTTGTATCCATTCATCCATTGATAGACATTTGGGTTGTTCCACCTTTTGGCCATTAAGAATAATGCTGTTAAACTATATGCTAACTAACTTGGATGTAAATTTTTAAAAAAGAATAATGCTGTTAAAAAAAGTACTGTGCAAGGTTTTGTGGGGACATATGTCTTCATTTCTCCTGGGTATATGCCTAGGAGTGGATTTGCTGGGCCAAATAGTAACTGTATGTTTAACAGTTTGAGGAATTGCCAGACTTTTTTCCAAAGTGGCTGCAGCATCCTTCATTCCTGTCAACAGTGTATGAGGGTTTGGTTTCTCTACATTCTTGCCAACACTTGTTATTTTCTCACTTTTTGATTGTAGCCATTCTAGTGGGTATGAAATTGTATCTTATTATGGTTTTGATTTACATTTCCCTGATGTGTAATGATGTTAGGCATCATTGACCATTTATGTCTTTTTTTAAAAAATCATGTTTCCCTTCTTGTAGGACTGTAATCTTGCAGTTAGAATTCTGTGTAGTGGTTGTCTAGACATCTCCAGGCTATTCCAATATACGGCTTTTAGCTTCTGTTAGAAGACTCATGAAAGTATACAATTTGTGAATAAGTCAACCCAGTTTTTAAAAAAAATTTTTTTAACATTTATTTATTTTTGAGACAGGGAGAGACAGAGCATGAACAGGGGAGGGTCAGAGAGAGGGAGACACAGAATCTGAAACAGGCCCCAGGCTCTGAGCTGTCCTCACAGAGCCTGACGCGGGGCTCGAACTCACAAACTGTGAGATCATGACTTGAGCCAAAGTCGGCCGCTTAACCGACTGAGCCACCCAGGCGCCTCCAGTTTTTTAACTCCAGTTATTAGAAGCTTCTTTCCATATTAGGCCAAAATCTACTTTACTGTCTTATTTTTATTGTTCTTTTCACATATATTCCATATTTAGCTTTCCATGCCCAAGTCCAGTTCTTCATCTACAGAATAGTCCATTGTTTCAAGACAACTTTGACGTTTCCTCTTCTTCAGGCTAGGTATCCCTAATTTCTGAAATTGTTCTCCACTCCTGATTATATCAAGCCCTTTCACCATCCCAATCATTCTTGTGTGAAGAAGTTTCAGTTTCTTAGTATCTCTTACAGTATGGCTTTTGGAATTGGGAACAGACTGTTTAAGACCGAGTATGACCACTATAGAATAGAACTTTTCTTTCATTTGAGTTCTGTACTTCTGTGATATCGTTTAAAATGACTTTCACATTTTTGGCAGCCACATTAAAATGTTAGTTTTTCTTTAACTTTCAGAGAACTAAAATCCCAAGTCTTTTTTTTTTTAATAAATCTTGTTATGCAATGTCTATCATGAACTATGTTTAGTACTTTATGTGTCCTCATATTAAATTACATTCATCTGATTCATTATATTTTTCCAACATTAAGATTTTTTAGGAGGGCGCTTGGGTGGCTCAGTTGGGTAAGTGTCCGACTTTCGCTCAGGTCATGATCTCGCTGTTTGTGTGAGTTCCAATCCCACATAGGATCTGTGCTGACAGCTTGGAGCCTGGAGCCTACTTTGGATTCTGTGTCTCCTCTCTCTCTGCTACTCCCCTGCTCATGCTCTGCCTCTCTCTCTCAAAAATAAAACATTAAAAAAAATTTAAAAAGATTTTTTTGGGATCATGAGTGTGTTATGTATTTATGAGCTCTTTTTCATTGACCCTGTCATCAGGAAATTTGATTAGCATGCTTTTTCATACCTTGAGTCAACTATTGATGAAGATGGTATATAGGGATAGGGTCAAAGACTTAACTTCCAGTAGAAATTTAACTGGAGATTGATATCCATTTATACATGCCTTTTGGTTAAGACAGTAATAATAAAAATAATAATTAGCTGTATTTACTGAGCTCCTACTATTAGCTCCACTAATAGCTGTGTGCTATTCTAAGTGCTTTAGATGCATTATTTTATTTCACTCTCACCACAATCCTACAAAGAAAACACTATTATTTGCATTTTCTGGAAGAAAAATCCTCAAAGTTAGGGAAGTTAATAATTTATCCTAAAGTTACATAGCTAATAAGTGGTAGAGTAGGATTTCAACACAATATGTTTCATTCTAAAATTAGTATATAACTTAAATTCACTGTCATATAAAAACCTACCTATTTGAAGCTGTGCCTTATTTTTCTTATCCATTTATTCATATATTCAAAAAATATCTGTTAAGTGCCTTCTGTGTACCAGGCACTGTTCTAAGTTACTAGGGTACATCAGTGAACAATAATAGACAAAAAACCTTGCCCTTGTGGACCTTAAATTCTACCACAAGAAGACAAGAAGGATAGGAGTGTAACATACAGAAGGTATTGGATTATAGTTTTAAATAGGGTGGTGAGGGTAGGCTGTGTTGAGAAAGGCAATATTTGAATAAGGACTTTAAATTGGTAAGAAAGCGAACTACTCAGATAACTGGAAGAAAAGATTACTATTCATTCCTCTTTGAAGTTATTCTTCAGTATAGTAGGACCAGAGATAGTTACTTAAGATTCTTTTTGATTACTGTAGAGGATCTAAAATATGCTCTTTGGGGAACTGCTTCTTTATCAATCTTTCTGTGCCCCGTGTATTGCAGTTTGCCTCTCTTATACCTAAATAAGAGGAAGGGCCTTATATTGGCCAAGGAGATTTTTATTTTGAGCCTTTTGTTTCCATCCATCAGTTTGTTCTTTGATAAAACAAGAACATATTTCTCTTTTTTTTCCAAGTGGGAAGCCAGAGAATCCACTAAAAGTTAAGAATATTTCTGGGTCTTTATCCTCAATAGGTTTCTTCGTGAATGAATTATAATTCCCAGAGGACATAATGTTTTTAAGTTTGCATTTCAAGAAGCTACAAAAAGAACAAAAATCAAATTAAAAAAAATAGAAAGGTAAGTGGAAAAGCCAATAAAATAGAAAACAGATGTGTACTGGAGAAAACTCTGCAAAGCCAAGAGTTGGTTCTTTGAAGAGATTGATAAAACCCTAGCAAGAATGATCAAGAAAGAAGAGAAAAAAGACAAATGGCCAATGTCAGGAATGCAGAAGGGACACCACCAAATATCTCAAAAAAATTAATAAGTAGATCTTATGAACAACTAAATTGATTATCTGGAAAAAATGGACAGTATTTTCAAAAAACCCCAAATCAATAACTTACCAAAGCTGACTGAATAAGAAATGGAACAACTGAATAGTTCCATATCTATTAAGAAATGGAAAAACATTCTATGCTCATGGATTGGAAGAACAAATATTGTTAAAGGAGTTGACTCTTTAGAGACCTTACTGCAAAAAAAACCTCTGGCCCAGATAGCTTTACTGGTAGATTCTTTCAATTGTTTAAGGAAGAAATAATGCCAATCTTACACAAACTCACTTGGGAAACAGGAAGAGGCAGAACACTTCTCGTTTCATTAAAAAAAAAGTTTACCTATTTTGAGAGAGAGAGAGAGCAGGGGAGGGGCAGAGAGAGACAATCCCAAGCAGGCTCTGTGCTATGCTGCCAGTGCAGAGCCCAATGCAGGGCTTGATGCCATGAACAGTGAGATCATGAGCTGAGCTGAAGTCAAGAGGGGTGCTTAACTGACTGAACCACCCAGGCACCCCTCATTTCATTTTTTAAAGACCAGAATAAACTTGACACTTAGGCTTGGCAAGAACAATACCAAAAAGGATAATACAAATCAATTGCTCACATTAACATAGGTGAAAAAAAAGTTTTAAATATACAGTATTAACAAATCAAATCCAGCAACAAATAAAAAGAATAACACATCATAATGAAGTAGATTAATTCTAGGAATGTAAGAGTGGTTTAACTTTTAAAAAGCAGTGTAATTTGTCCTATTAGGAGAAAAAAAGAAAAAAAATCAATGATCATTTTGATAGAGGGAAAAAATGATTGAACAAAATTTAATACCCATTCATGATAAAAATTAATAGCTGCTAATAATAGAAGGGAACTTTCTTAATCTGATAAAGGATATTTATAAAAGCCTATACCAAACACTGAACTCAAATAGTTTTAATGTTTGCATATTTGTTAAATGTTTTCAGTGCCTAAGTTGGCATATCTGATGAGTTCATGAATATATATTTTAAAAGTAATGATCATAAAACAATAGATACCGTACTTCATGAGTGCTATCCATCCATAAGGTAAGTAACATTGATTTGTACTTGTGGATTTCCTGATGACATTAATTAATATTCTGTGTACTTAAAATATGAATTAATATAAGTTTGATTTAATTATTTGAAATCTGCTCATATCAAACATAATACTTCTGTTAATGGGATCATACCAACCAGATTTTGAGCTGTGAATCAAAAAGTGTGATTTGCTGTAGGTCAGTGACATGTTACTTCATTTTATATCCATCTGGCTTGTTTGTGCATGTGACTGATGAAATGTAGGTCAGAGGCCTGCCTATAGTTGTTGCAAGGTAGTCTTGGGGAATGAGGTTAAGAGGATTGTGCTTTGGAAAGTTGAGATCCACAATATGGAAAGTTATTAACATGTTGAAATAGTATTTTAAAGACTTTGGTAAGCCACAAATAACAGATGTTCACTAAACTTGTCTTGCCTTGGGGGACCTGGGTGGGTCAGTCAGTAATCTCAGGGTTGTGACTTCCAGTCTCACATTGGGGGTAGAGTTTACTTAAAAAAATAAATAATCTGGTCTTGCCTGATCAATCTTTGTACCTCTCTTTCATGAAATCATCCATTCATCCTATTAAGATGGTTGGTTGAATGGCAAAAGCAATGGAAAAGAGAATGGAATGGAAATACACCTAGTTTAAACTTAAAAAGAAAGAAATACACCTAGTCTAGCACTACTAATTTATTTATTTGTATATTCCCATTCACTCATTCCATCAAAAATCATGTGTGATTATTGGAATTCTAGGAAGATGGCTGTAGCCATGGCTCTGGCATAGCATTCAAATATTTTTGAATATTCCTAAATGTTTCCTTAATGGAATAACCAGGATAACTTAACCAGAAACTCTTAAGCAATATCTGTCAGATAAAATTGGGACAAACCATCAAGATTGGTGTAGCATTGGGATCTCCATAGGATGAAGCAGTAGGGAGTCTGACTGACCTGAGAATGGCATGGTCCTAAAATTGCCAACAGGTGGTTTAGAGGATTTTGCACACTTCATGTCTGAGTACAAAGGATTTTTTAGAGCTCTCTGGGCTCTGGAGCTTCCAAGATTAACCAAATTCCTCTTCCATTACAAAACCTTATACTACAAGGAATCTGCTGGAAATTTGATCACAACCAAACAAGACATTGACAGTAAAGACAATAGGAAAAAAACAGATAAAAATGGGAGAGGGGATCAGGGCCAAGCAATCTTGAAAGTATCCCCGAAGTCAGATTTTTAAGTACTTTATGAAAACAACAGAAAAAGGAGATATAAACCCCAAGATCTATCCTGATCCACATTTCAGTCTTAAAAATTCAAGAACATTTATTTCATGTAAAGATGAGTAACAGAAAGGATTGTGATTGAATCCTACAAATCCTAAAAAGTTATTATAATTCAGAATTGTATTTTTTTTCTTATAATCCACAAGCTGTATTATTGGTGAAAATAATGAAGGTATGCTAATATTTTTATGGGTCTTGGTAAGATTGCAGTATTGCTTTCCAAAGAGTAATACCATCTTAGAGGCTTCTGGGAAGATGGCAGTGTAGGAGGATGCTAGGGCTCACCGCGCCCTGCGGATCACTTAGATTCCACCCACACCTGCCTAAATAACCCAGAAAATCGCCAGAAGACTAGCAGAACAGATTCTCCAGAGCCAAGCGTAGACAAGAGGTCCACGGAAGAGGGTAGGCAGGGCAGAGAGGCGGTGCGCGCTACACAGACTGGCGGGAGGGGCAGAACCCCCGAGTCTGGCTTGCAAAAACGGAGGGGCCGGACGGAGTGTGTTCTGACAGCCAGCGGGACTTAACATCTGGAAGGTTATAAGTTAACAGATCTGCTCGGAGAACGGGAGGGCTGAGGGACGATGGGAGGGAGAGTTGTTGAGCCCCAGACAACAGAGCGCAGCTTGGTGGGGAACAAAGGCGCTCGCTGGCGCCATCTCCCTCACCCATCCCCCAGCCAAAATCCCAAAGGGAACCAGTTCCTGCCAGGGAACTTGCTTGCACCCCGCAAACACCAAACGCTGTGCTTCTGCGGATCCATCCCTCCAGCGGGTCTGACTCCCTCCTGGTGTTGCAGGGCCCCTCCTGAAGCGGATCTCCGAAGGAAAAGCGAGCTAAGCCTGCCCCTCCTGCCCCTGTGCACCTTGCCGATCCACCCCAGCTAATACGCCAGATCCCCAGCACAACAAGCCTGGCAGTGTGCAAGTAGCCCAGACAGGCCACGCCACCCCACAGTGAATCCCGCCCCTTGGAGAGGGAAAGAGAAGGTACACACCAGTCTGACTGTGGCCCCGCCCACCAGAGCAAGTTATTCAAGACAGCACAGGGGAAGTGCCCTGCAGTTCCGCACCACTCCAGGGTCTATCCAAAATGACGAATCGGAAGAATTCCCCTCAAAAAAAAACTCCAGGAAATAACAACAGCTAACAAACTGATCAAAAACGATGTAAACAATATAACAGAAAATGAATTTAGAATAATAGTCATAAAATTAATCGCTGGGCTTGAAAACGGTATAAAGGACAGCAGAGAATCTATTGCTACAGAGATCAAGGGACTAAGGGACAGCAGGAGGACCTAAAAAATGCTATAAATGAACTGCAAAATGAAATGGAGACAACCATGGCTCAGATTGAAGAGGCAGAGGAGAGAATAGGTGAACTAGAAGATAAAATTATGGAAAAAGAAGAAGCTGAGAAAGAGATTTAAAAAATCCAGGAGTATGAGCGGGAAATTAGAGAACTAAGTGATGCACTAAAGAGAAATAATCTACGCATAATTGGTATTCCAGAGGAGGAAGAGAGAGGGAAAGGTGCTGAAGGTGTACTTGAAGAAATAATAGCTGAGAACTTCCCTGATCTGGGGAAGGAAAAAGGCATTGAAATCCAAGAGGCACAGAGAACTCCCTTCAGACGTAACTTGAATCGATCTTCTGCATGACGTATCATAGTGAAACTGGCAAAATACAAGGATAAAGAGAAAATTCTGAAAGCAGCTAGGGATAAACGTGCTCTAACATATAAAAGGAGACCGATAAGACTAGTGAGGATCTCTACTGAAACTTGGCAGGCCAGAAAGGAATGGCAGGAAATCTGCAATGTGATGAACAGAAAAAATATGCAGCTGAGAATCCTCTATCCAGCAAATCTGTCATTTAGAATAGAAGGAGAGATAAAGGTCTTCCCAAACAAACAAAAACTGAAGGAATTCGTCACCACTAAACCAGCCCTACAAGAGATCCTAAGGGGGATCCTGTGAGACAAAGTACCAGAGACATCGCTACAAGCATGAAACCTACAGACATCACAATGACTCTAAACCCATATCTTTCTATAATAACACTGAATGTAAATGGACTAAATGTGCCAACCAAAAGACATAGGGTATCAAAATGGATAAAAAAACAAGACCCATCTATTTGCTGTCTACAAGAGACTCATTTTAGACCTGAGGACACTTTCAGATTGAAAGTGAGGGGATGGAGAACTATTTATCATGCCACTGAAAGTCAAAAGAAAGCTGGAGTAGCCATACTTACATGAGACAAACTAGACTTTAAATTAAAGGCTGTAACAAGAGATAAAGAAGGGCATTATATAATAATTACAGGGTCTATCCATCAAGAAGAACTAACAATTATAAATGTCTATGCACCGAATACAGGAGCCCCCAAATATATAAAACAATTACAAACATAACCTTATTGACAAGAATGTGGTCATTGCAGGGGACTTTAATATCCCACTTACAACAATGGATAGATCATCTAGACACATGGTCAATAAAGAAACAAGGGCCCTGAATGATACATTGGATCAGATGGACTTGACAGATATATTTAGAACTCTGCATCCCAAAGCAACAGAATATACTTTCTTCTCGAGTGCACATGGAACATTCTCCAAGATAGATCACATACTGGGTCACAAAACAGCCCTTCATAAGTATACAAGAATTGAGATCATACCATGCATACTTTCGGACCACAATGCTATGAAGCTTGAAATCAACCACAAGAAAAAGTCTGGAAGACCTCCAAAAGCATGGGGGTTAAAGAACACCCTACTAAAGAATGAATGGGTCAACCAGGCAATTAGAGAAGAAATTTAAAAGTATATGGAAACAAACGAAAATGAAAATACAAAAATCCTAACACTTTGGGATGCAGCGAAGGCAGTCCTGAGAAGAAAATACATTGCAATCCAGGCCTATCTCAAGAAACAAGAAAAGTCCCAAATACAAAATCTAACAGCACACCTAAAGGAAACAGAAGCAGAGTAGCAAAGACACCCCAAACCCAGCAGAAGAAGAGAAATAATAAAGATCAGAGCAGAAATAAACAATATAGAATCTAAAAAAACTGTAGAGCAGATCAACGAAACCAAGAGTTGGTTTTTTGAAAAAATAAACAAAATTGATAAACCTCTAGCCATGCTTCTCAAAAAGAAAAGGGAGATAACCCAAATAGATAAAATCATAAATGAAAATGGAATTATTACAACAAATCCCTAAGAAATACAAGCAATTATCAGGGAATACTATGAAAAACTATATGCCAACAAACTGGACAACCTGGAAGAAATGGACAAATTCCTAAACACCCACACACTTCCAAAACTCAATCAGGAGGAAATAGAAAGCTTGAACAGACCCATAACCAGTGAAGAAATTGAATCTGTTATCAAAAATCTCCCAACAAATAAGAGTCCAGGACCAGATGGCTTCCCTGGGGAATTCTACCAGACATTTAAAGCAGAGATCATACCTATCCTTCTCAAGCTATTCCAAAAAAATAGAAAGGGAAGGAAAACTTCCAGACTCATCCTATGAAGCCAGTATTACTTTGATTCCTAAACCAGACAGAGACCCAGTAAAAAAAGAGAACTACAGGCCAATATTTCTGATGAATATGGATGCAAAAATTCTCAATAAGATACTAGTAAATCGAATTCAACAGCTTATGAAAAGAATTATTCACCATGATCAAGTGGGATTCGTTCCTGGAATGCAGGGCTGGTTCAACATTCGCAAATCAATCAATGTGATACATCACATTAATAAAATAAAAGATAACCATATGATCCTGTCAATCGATGCAGAAAAAGCATTTGACAAAATTCAGCAACCTTTCTTAATAAAAACCCTCGAGAAAGTCGGGATAGAAGGAACATACTTAAACATGATAAAAGCCATTTATGAAAAGCCCACAGCTAACATCATCCTCAATGGGGAAAAACTGAGAGCTTTCCCCCTGAGATCAGGAACACAACAGGGATGTCCACTCTCACCACTGTTTAACATAGTGTTGGAAGTTCTAGCATCAGCAATCAGACAACAAAAGGAAATCAAAGGCATCAAAATTGGCAAAGATGAAGTCAAGCTTTCACTTTTTGCAGATGACATGATATTATACATGGAAAATCCGATAGACTCCACCAAAAGTCTGCTAGAACTGATACATGAATTCAGCAAAGTTGCAGGATACAAAATCAATGTACAGAAATCAGTTGCATTCTTATACACTAATAATGAAGCAAGAGAAAGACAAATAAAGAAACTGATCCCATTCACAATTGCACCAAGAAGCATAAAATACCTAGGAATAAATCTAACCAAAGATGTACAAGATCTGTATGCTGAAAACTATAGAAAGCTTATGAAGGAAATTGAAGAAGATATAAAGAAATGGAAAAACATTCCGTGCTTATGGGTTGGAAGAATAAATATTGTTAAAATGTCAATACTACCCAAAGCTATCTAAACATTCAATGCAATCCCAATCAAAATGGCACCAGCATTTTTCTCGAAGCTAGAATAAGCAATCCTAAAATTCATATGGAACCACAAAAGGCCCCGAATAGCCAAAGTAATTTTGAAGAAGAAGACCAAAGCAGGAGGCATCACAATCCCAGACTTTAGCCTCTACTACAGAGCTGTCATCATCAAGACAGCATGGTATTGGCACAAAAACAGACACATAGACCAATGGAATAGAATAGAAACCCCAGAACTAGACCCACAAACGTATGGCCAACTAATCTTTGACAAAGCAGGAAAGAATATCCAATGGAAAAAAGACAGTCTCTTTAACAAATAGTGCTGGGAGAACTGGACAGCAACATGCAGAAGAATGAAACTAGACCACTTTCTTACACCATTCACAAAAATAAACTCAAAATGGATAAAGGACCTGAATGTGAGACAGGGACCCATCAAAACCCTAGAGGAGAAAGCAGGAAAAGACCTCTCTGACCTCAGCCGCAGCAATTTCTTCCTTGACACATCCCCAAAGGCAAGGGAATTGAAAGCAAAAATGAGCTACTGGGACCTTATGAAGATAAAAAGCTTCTGCACAACAGAGGAAACAACCAACAAAACTAAAAGGCAGCCAACAGAATGGGAAAAGATATTTGCAAATGACATATCGGACCAAGGGCTAGTATCCAAAATCTATAAAGAGCTCACCAAACTCCACACCCGAAAAACAATCCAGTGAAGAAATGGGCAGAAAACATGAATAGACACTTTTCTAAAGAAGACATCCAGATGGCCAACAGCCACATGAAAAGATGCTCAGCATCACTCCTCATCAGGGAAATGCAAATCAAAACCACACTCAGATATCACCTCACGCCAGTCAGAGTGGCCAAAATGAACAAATCAGGAGACTATAGATACGGGAGAGGATGTGGAGAAACGGGAACCCTCTTGAGAATGCAAACTGGTACAGCCCCTCTGGAAAGCAGTGTGGAGGTTCCTCAAAAAATTAAAAATAGACCTACCCTATGGCCCAGGAGTAGCACTGCTAGGAATTTGCCCAAGGGATACAGGAGTATTGATGCATAGGGGCACTTGTACCCCAGTGTTTATAGCAGCACTCTCAACAATAGCCAAATTATGGAAAGAACCTAAATGTCCCATCAACTGATGAATGGATAAAGAAATTGTAGTTTATATACACAATGGAGTACTACGTGGCAATGAGAAAGAATGAAATATGGCCCTTTGTAGCAACGTGGATGGAACTGGAGAGTGTGATGCTAAGTGAAATAAGCCATACAGAGAAAGACAGATACCATATGTTTTCACTCTTATGTGGTTCCTGAGAAACTTAACAAACCCATGGGGGAGGGGAAGGAAAAAAAAAAAAAAAGAGGTTAGAGTGGGAGAGACCAAAGCATAAGAGACTTAAAAACTGAGAACAAACCGAGGGTTGATGGGGGGTGGGAGGGAGGGGAGGGTAGGTGATGGGCATTGAAGAGGGCATCTTTTGAGATGAGCACTGGGTGTTGTATGGAAACCAATTTGACAATAAATTTCATATATTAAAAAAAAAAGTAATACCATCTTACAAGGTCATTAGGACTATTTGTGAGTACCTGTTTCACTACAGTTTTACCAAATTGGATAATTTTGTTATCCTAATGGAATTAGTTTAAAGTTTCTTGCTCATTGATTTAATTTGCAGTTTTAAGTATTTTAAACATTTATTTTTTTATTTAAATTCAAGTATAATTAGCATACAGTGTCATTCATTTCGGGTGTACAGTGTGGATTCAACAGTTCTTTAAAAAGTTTTTTTTAATGTTTACTTATTTTTGAGAGAGACAGAGACAGAGTGTGAGCTGGGGAGGGGCAGAGAGAGGGGGTGACACAGAATCCAAAGCAGGCTCCAGGCTCTAAGCTGTCAGCACAGAGCCCAACGTAGGGCTCATACTCACAGACTGCGAGATCATAAACCAAGCTGAAGTCGGATTCTTAACCAAGGAGCCACCCAGGTGCCATGTCCGCAATTCTGTACATTACTCAGTGCTCATCACAAGTGTACTCTTAGTTCCCTTTACTTATTTCACCCATCCCCTCCCCCCCCCCACACCCTCCACCCCCCCACCACCTACTTCCCCTCTGGCAACCACCAGTTCATTCTCTATATTTAAGAGTCTGGTTTTTTGTTTGTCTCTTCTTTATTTCTTATATTCCACATATAAGTGAAATTATATGGTATTTGTCTTTCTCTGACTTATTTCAGCAAAAACACTAATTCAAAAAGATCTATGTACCGCTGCGTTTATTGCAGCATTATTTATAATAGCCAAGGTATGGAAGCAACCCTAGTGTCCATCCATAGGTGAATGGATAAAGAAGATCTAGCATGTATACGTATGTGTGTGTGTGCACACACAGAGTGGAATATTACTCAGCCATTAAAAAGAATGAAGTGTTGCCATTTACAACAACGTGGATGGATCTAGAGGCTTTAAGTTGCCTTTTTAAAATAAGGAGACATGTTAAATGTTTTCCCAGGTATTGGTAACATTATTGATATTTATGTGTATATATGTGAATAAAATCCTAAACCTCTGTGTAACTTCAGGTATTTAATTATTGCCTGCTTATAACCATGGTCTGTTTATCCATTGGCTCCTAATGTTTTTCTTACATATGAGGTTGTTCAGTTATATTGCTTATAATATTATAGAGATACAAGTCATTTGTTTGTTTAAAATATAGCTACTTCTGCTTATTTTTACCATATTCTTACAGAAATGGTGTTTTAAGTATTTGAATGTTGATCTTTTATGATTTTCTTTAGTGCTTAAATCTAAGAAGATTTATATTTTCTAAATAGATACAAATATTCAGAATAATTTTCCAAAGAACATTTAAATAACCATTGTTTCTTTTCTAGAAACTCATAATGAGTTTAATTTTGCATGAGAGACATTTTAAGCTAGCATTAAGTAAAAATACTGCATAAAGATAAGTGTGTTACATATTATACAGTGGAAGCTGGGCATGTGTACAATTGATCATCTTTATACCTTTGTTTTACAGTAGCCTAGAACCAAGACAGTTGACAATAGCCAGGAAATTTAGAAGACAAAATTAATGTATTTATTCTTAAATTTCATTATAGAGTGGTAAAAGAGCAACTTACTGTTTTTCGTTTTGTTGTACAGTGATAAAATTTATTTGGTGAATTATAAGGGTTCTATAAGAGTTCTATTAACCATATTAATTATCTGGAGAAATCATATATTTTGGTGATACAGGTTTAAGTATTTGGTTAAAAAAAGTGTGTTTTTCAGTTTTTTAATATATTTTTTAAAGTTTATTTTTTGATAGAGAGCAAGAGAAAAATATGAGTGGGGGAGGGGCAGAGAGAGAGGGAGAGGGAGAGAGAGGGAAGGAATCCCAGGCAGGCTCCACATTATCAGTGTGGAGCTGGATGTGGGTGGGACTCAAACTCACGAACCGTGAGATCATGACCTGAACTGAAATCAGACATTTAACTGACTGAGCCGTCCAGGAACCTGATCAGTTTTTTTTATATTTTAAAAATCTACATTTTTGAGCTAGTGTATATAGTATATATGCAAAAAATAGTGGACACTGCTGAAATTTGGAGGTTTGGATAAAATACTTGCACATATTTCTCCTTTTTTTCTTTGATCTAAAAATTATTTTCCAATTGTAATTTAAGCATTTCTAGATAATTGACATTGATATTATTAAATATCCATTGTTGTTAAGGTTTTAGGAGTTGAATTTTTTAAAATATACTGTTTGTAATTTTAAGAGAAACTAAGGTTACAAACACATAGATTTGGGGCACCTGGGTGGCTCAGTCAGTTAAGCATCTGACTTCAGCTCAGGTCATGATCTTGCAGTTCATGAGTTCAAGCCCCACGTCGGGCTCTGTGCTGACAGCCCAGAGCCTGGAGCTGCTTCAGATTCTGTGTGTGTGTCTCTCTCTGCCCCTCCCTGTTCATGCTCTGCCTCTCTCTCTCAAAAATAAATAATAAAACATTTTTAAAAATTTAAAAAAAAACACATAGATTTATGCAATTTATCTTTCTTGTGAAATTTTAGAAGTATTACTGTTATAAATTATAGCAGCCAACAATATTCTCATGGTAATTTTTTTTAACACTCATGACAGACAATAGCTGAGATGAGGTAAATATTATAACTTTTTATAAAGCTTTTATTTACATTGAGAGACAGCAGGAGTCGGGGAGGGGCGGAGAGGTTGAGAGAGAGAATCTCAAGCAGGCTCTGTGCTGCTAGTGCAGGGCCCAGTGTGGAGGACACTGGGAGATCATGACCTGAAGCAAAACCAAGAGTTAGATGTTCAACTGACTGAGCCACCCAGCCACCCCACTATTCTTACTTTTACATTTGGAAATGAATAAATACTCATGTTTCAGGGGAAAAAAAACTACAGTGAATATTGGTAAGGGGTTATTAGAAAAATATTCTTTTTTAAGGACTTAGAACTATAGTATTGGTCATGTAATTGATTAAGTTCATAATTTATAATAAATCAGCTCCAAAAAAGTTGATATATGTTTAATTTTAAAGTTTCCTTTCAAATTATGTGTTTAATTTTTAAAACCAAAGTTAAGAAAGTGAACAGAATTTTAATTCAGAATATTATCAGTATATAATAATGGCTTCTAAAAGTAGCCTGGAGAGGTAACATAGTTAAATGAAAGAGCAGAAGCTTTGGATATCAGATCATCTTGTTTGAATCTTGATTTTGCCACTTACTATGTGGCACTGAGTACTTCATTTCTCCTATCTTCAGCTTTCTAATCTGTAAAGTGGAGGTACATTTCATCAAATATAAAGCAGACAGTTATTAAGTTCTTGACATTTAAAAAATTCTGTGTCTTAAAATTGGTATATTTGTGGGCTTTTTTCTTAGCATTCTAGAAAATAATGGTACTCTTTATAATTGATGTCTTAGATTAAGTGAATACAATAAAAATGCCAACTTTCTAGAATTGTTTTGAAGTTGGAATTGGATAATATATATAAAGTGCAAAGCACATGGAAGACACTCCTTAAGTTCTATTCCTTTTTTCTTAATGATAAGAGTTATTATGTTAAGTTTTTTATTTGTTTATTTGATTTTGGGATTGGTGGTTTTATCAGGAGATTCAGAAGTTTAAGGGTATTAGAGGAAGACTCATGGTTCAATAATATAAGTCCCCACATCAGAACGTCTTGTTATCTGTATTACTGAGACGCTTTTGCTTTGAAGAGATGGCTGTATTTTGGCTAGTGATCATTAATTATATTAGCTAACACTTATATAGTGTCCTCTTTGTGCTGGGCACTGTTCTGTTTTACATACGTATTTTATACCTTAAAGCACCCATATGAGATGGGTACTAATATTCCTATTTTTGCAAATGAGGAAACTTGCACAGAGAGGTTAATTTATCCAAATTTCTACAGCTAGACCTACAAACAAGTAAGGCAAACAAACCAATAAAAGAAAAGCCAAACAAGGTAGCACATGGAAGCAAGAAACCCCCTCCTTGGATATATTAGCCTGATAATCTTTGGAATAGTTATTTTTCAGTTGGAAAAGAATGCTTCACAAGGTTTTAAATCTTGACTCTGCAACTAAGGTGGAATCTGAATCAAGTGATAAAGATTCAGCCAACAACTTATCCTTTCCCCTTTGAGTGAAGGAGCATTTCAGTGTCTCAAATAATATAGTCTGAGGCAATATAAGAATTGGCAAATTTTATCCTATTGGCTGCCAAATTGGAGTCTCTTTCTTTAACTGCTGATGTAACATAAAAATAACTTAATGGATTTTGAGTAGAGAGAGATGGAATAAACTTCTTAAGCCTCTATGAGAAACATCTCATTGGAGTGGAAATAGAAGGATAAGGTAGCCAAAGTTTACCCCTTCTTGTAGATGAAATAGATGGAGAGCAAAACTAATGCATCTTTGGCAGCTTTATTCTGAATTCAATCTGATAATGGCAGACTTTTTTAAAAATATTATTTCTGCTTAAAATACAGCCTTTTCCCTCCTCCACCAAAAAAGTTGACACCAGCATTCTAACGTGCACAACGCTTCAGAAAGAGAAATTAATCCCAGGAAGAAGAAATATATACTATAATCAGATGAGTCATTTTTTTCCTAAAGATTTTAATTAAAACTAAACTATGCTTTATATACAAAGACATTTATCATATCTTCGCTTATGTGTGAAAAAGTGAAAATAACCTAAAAATTGTCAGATAATGGTTAAGTAAATTATGCATGGAATATTATGTTAGATTTTAAATTAATGTGTGTGGGACTTCTGGGCATACTTCTGGAGTAATGGTGACAAGATTTACCCTTTTGTCTTAAACTGGAAGAAAACCAGGCACAATAGATGAAAAATAGTGATTTTCAGACATTGTACTAAAACTAGTATAAAACTAGGAAAGAAGAGAAACAAACAAAATGAGCCCCACAGTTGCCTCAGCTTATGGCCAGGAAACAATTTCCAAGCTGTAGTCCAGGGAGGAGGGTCCCAAAAGAATCTGACTCTCTTACTAATTTGAGCTGGAAAATGCAGGGCTGAATACTGGAGAGGATGTTCTTGCATAGAAAGAGAGTTTTAAAGATGTACAGAGGGGTCCCTTTGGCGGAATACTAATCTGTGTGTGAGAAAGGAAACTAACAAGCTGAGGAAAGAAATACAAGAAAGCAGTAAGCCAAAATAATTCTTGGAGCTGACATATTTCATTTCATACTAGTCAGAGTGGAAAGAAAATTTAGTATATGGGACATAATGTTTTAGAGGCCTCAGAAGGATTTCTGTTTAGTAGTGAAGCTAAATTAAGCTCTGGATTAAAGGCTGCTCTGCCCCTGCCTTAACAGAACTTAAAAGTGAGCCTTGAAAGGATCAAATTGATTCCACATAACTGAATTCATACCAAAACAAAGTCTAACATAATTAAAAGAACACAACAACATCAAGCAAATGATTAAAATTCACAATGTCTGTTTTACAAAAAAAAGTAAAAGTCTTTCAGGCATGCAAAGATAGCAGGAAAATATGACTCCTAACCTGGAGGAAAACCTGTCAATAAAAGCAGATGCAGAAAAGATAGAGATGAGAAAATTATAAATATATTTTATAAACTCAAGAAAGTTGAGGAAGACATACAAACATAATGGGGAAGAGAAATAGAAGATACAAAGAGACCCAAATGGAATTTCTAGAGATGACAAAATAATTTCTAAAATGAAAAATATACTGCATAAGATTAACAGCAAATTAGACATTGCATAAGAAAAGATCAGTACTTGAAGATGTAGCAAGTGAACCTAATAAAAATGAAGCACACAACATAGAAAGACTGACTGAAAAATGAACAGAGCCCCAGTGAACTATGGGAAAATATCAAGCAGTGTAGCATGTATATAGTCCCAGAAGGAAGTGAAAAAGCAAGACAGAGGAAAAGATAGGAGAAAAAAAAAAAAACCCAAAACATTAATGATAGCTGAAATGTTAAAACATTTGATGAAAACTTATAAACCAGAGTTTTCAGCCTTTGCACCATTGACGTTTAGGGCTGAATAAGTTTTTGTTGTAGAGGGCTGCCCTGTACATTGTAAGATGTCTAGCAACATCTCTGGACTCTACTGTCTAGATGCTTATCCGACTGAGCCACCCAGGCACCCCATAAACTATGGACTTTAATTAATTACATGTACTACATTAATGTAAGATGTTAACAGTGGAACATTTGGGAGAGGGAAGAATATGGGAACTTTCTGTACTTTCCACTCGATTTTCTGTAAACCTGAAACTCTAAAAAATAAAGGCTATTAAAAAAAAAAACAACTGTGCTCATCCCTTTCCAAAATACCATATAATTCTTAATTATTAGTATGTGTTTTCACAGCAAATAATTGCCAAGCAGATCACAGGTGTTTTTCTAAATTGCCTATTCACATTAAGAGGTTCAGTGAATGACACCAACAGAAACTGTGATTGTCTTGTGAATAACCTTGTGTTCTTGCTTCTGTCTTGCCCCCTAAAATATACTAATCAGCCTTCAGCAAAGAACACAAATACATAAATTCTGTAACATTCTAAGCATACCCTCACACTAAGGCCTGTGCACTGGCTGTTTCCTGTACCTGGAACAATATTCCCTAGATATTTGCAAGGCTCACCTCTCTACCTCTTTTATGTCTTTATTCATATGACCTTCTCAGTGAGGCCCTCCTGACCTCATTTAAAATTACAGTTCTCTTCCCCACATTAATTTTTTTTCCATAGCACTGATCATTTTTAATATTAGAAAACTTATTTCTCTCTCTCTCTCAGACATTACATGATTTCAGTGTGTTAGTATTGTATCCTGCAATTTCGCTAGATTTGTTTATTAGTTCTTTCAGTTTCTTGTGGTCTATATGTGTGTATGTGGGAGGGATCTTTAGGATTTTCTGCATATAAGATCATGTCATCTGTGAATGGAAATAATTTTATTTCTTCCTTTCCAATTTGAATGACCTCTTTTATTTTCCTTGCCTAATTGCTCTGGCTAGGATTTCCAATACCGTGTTGAAAAGAAGTGTTAAGAGTGGGCATCCTTCCTTTGTTCCTGATCTTTGAGGAAAAACTTTAAGTTTTTCACTATTGAGTGTGCAGTTAGCTGTTGCTTTTCATATTTGGCCTTTAGTATGTTGAAATAATTTCCTTCTATTTTTGGTTTATTGAGTGTTGTTTTTTTTTTTTATGAAAGGGTGTTGAATTTTGTCAAATACTTTTTTCTGTACCAATTGAGATAATCATGTAGCTTTCCTTCATTTTGTTTTGTGATGTTTTTCATGTGTTGAACCATACTGTCCTTACGTTCACAGGAATAAATCCCACTTGGTCATGATATGTAATCCTTTTAATGTATTCAGTTTGCTAGTATTTAGTTGAGGGTTTTTTCATCAGTATTCCTCAGATATTGTTCTGTAGTTTTCTTCTAGTTTCTTTGTCTGGCTTTGGCATTAGGGTAACGCTGGCCTCATAAAATGAGGTTAGGTATGTTGCCTCTTCAGATTTTTGGAAGAGTTTGAGAAGGATTAGGTTTTAATTCTTTAAATGTTTGGTAAAATTCTTTAGTGAAATGTTCTGGTCCTGGGCTTTTCTTTTTTGGGAGATTTTAAATTTCTGAACCAATCTCCTTAATGGTTATAGGTTTCTTCAGATTTTTTATACATAATTTTATCATGGTAGGTTCTATATGTCTAGAATTTATGTATTTCTTCTACATTATCCAACATGTTGGCATATCATTGTTTATAGCAGTCTCTTAAAATTCTCTTTCATTTCTGTGGTATTAGTGGTAAAGTCTCCTTTTTAGTTTCTGATTTTAGTTGTTTACTCTTTTTTCTTAGTTAATCTAGAGCAGCTCATTTCTTTCTATCACAGAATAATACTGTATTGTATAGATGTACCACAGTTAGGTTCTCTGTTCATCTGTTGAAGGACATCTTAGTTGTTTCTAGGTTTTGCCAGTTATTAAAAAAAACTGCTTTAAACATTGATGTTTTGTGGATATAAATTTTCAATTTGCAGGGGCGAGGGGGGTCAGTACCTAGAAGCAGAATTACTGGATCATATAGTAAGATTATATTCAGTTCTAGAAGAACTGCCAAAACCCTCTTCCAAAGTGGCTGTTCCATTTGCATTTCCTCCAGCAATGAATGAGAGTTCCTGGTGGCTTTACATTTTTACCAGCATTTGGTGTTATCAGTCTTTTGGAATTTAGCCATTCTAAGAGGTATGTAGTAATGTCTCATTATTGTTTTAATTTTCACTTCCCTAATGACATATGATGTTGGACATTTTTTCATTTGCTTACCTGCCATCTGTGTATCTGTGTATCTTTTTTGGTAAGGTGTCTGTTCAGATCTCTTGCCCGTTTTAAAAATTGGAATACTTATACTATATTGAATAAAAGTGATGAGGGGGTGTCATCCTTGTCTTGTTCTTGATCTTAGAGGGAAAGCTTTGAGCTTTTAATCATTGAGTATGATGTTAGCTGTGGGTTTGTCATATATGCCCTCTATTATGCTGAGGTATGTTCCCTCTGTACCCACCTTGTTAGGAGTTTTTCTCATGAATGGGTGTTGAATTTTGTCAGATGCTTTTTCTGCATCTATTGAGATGATCATATGATTTTTATCCTTCATTTTGTTAATGTGGTACACGTAGATTTTCCCCTCTGGTATGTTCTTGGAGTCTGTTCTTTGTCAGGAAGCTGAGTGATGCACGCTTTCCTTGTTTTCAGTCTTGTCACTCATTTAGCAAGCATCTCTTGGACACCATCTGTGTTTCAACTTTATTGTACTAATGGAGTATGTATTTAGAACATAATTGAGTTGAATAAAATAGGTTCTCCCTATGGTATGTGCTTTTTTAGTATAAAGAAAACATTCTCTATTCTGGAAATTTCTTTGCAGCATTTATTCTCTAAGAATGGTCTTCAGAGAAGAGAGGGATCTGGCATTTACTTGGTGCTTCTTACTTGCCAGCATCAACTAGTATACCTTGTCATTAAATTGTGACAGGAATTATTTATGATATTGTAGCTTTGTTTCTGTCATAAATTGGTAACTGCATCGATTCATCTCAAAAATTTCCACCCATTCTCAAAACTGGTTTTCCCAGTGATCTCAGGAACTAATAGAATATGCTGTCTCCAAGACCTTTTTCCTTTACCCAGTGGTTCACAAACCAAAAGTAACCACAAAAAGTGACAACAATAAAACAAAACCTCTTCTTTAAAGAACAGGGGGAGGGGTGGGGAACCAGGTATATGGGGATTACCTATATTTTTCTGAAGTGAAACTAGTTAATTAAACAATAACAGTATTAGTTTCTTTTTTTTATTATTTTAAAGTTTATTCTTGAGAGAGAGAGAGCGAGCACATGATCAGGGGAGGAGCAGAGAGAGAGAGAATCCCAAGCAGACTCTGCATTGTCAGCGCAGAATCCAGCATGGGGCTTGAACCCACAAACTGTGAGATCATGACCTGAGCTGAAATCCACAGTTGGATGCTTAACTAACTGAACCACCCAGGCACCCCTATTTTTTTTTTTTTATTTAGAGAGCAAGAGAGAGAGCGTGAGTCAGGAAGAGGGGCACAGAGAGAGAGAATCCCAAGCAGGCTCCACGCTCAGTGCAGAGCCTGATGCAGTTCTCAACTCCGTGACCCTGGGACCCTGACTTGAGCCAAAATCAAGAGTTGGACGCTCAACTGAGTGAGCCACCCTGGCTCCCCTAAAAGTATTAGTTTTGATCCTAAGACATTTATGTTTAGAATTTTGATTTTGGCAGGGTGTCCTGGCCTAAAAACTGTCATTATTGCAGGAGATGTGGGCTTTTGCAGAGATTGCAATTTGAACCTTTTAGACAATAACATCCGAGTTTACTGCTTCCATATTATATGTTTTAGAAGAATCTTATTTCTAAATTAATCTTAATTTTGTGCTTTTTGAAAATATTGAGGGTCAGGGCCTATTGAATACTTAATTTTGGAAAGTGTTTCCATAACAATTTGCTTCTTTTTTTTCATTTATCTTAGGTCATAATTTCCTTTCCTTTCTCCTCCACCTTCTCTCCTTTATTTTTGCCACCAAAAAAATATTTTTTCTTTGTGTTTGAGTTTGAAGTTTTAGTATGGTTTAGTTTTTTTCTTATTTGGAAATTGTAATTTTGTTAATAATCTAGGTATGATTTTCCTGATCATGTTCATATCTGGTATTTATAGGTCATATTTCATTTTCATTTTTCTACATTGAGCATCAATATTCTCCACAGTGAACATAGCATCTTCTAATCAGCTAAGGGAATGGTGGGCTTCAGGTGGCTCCAGAGCTCAGTAGTGGAATGACCTTGGTTTGCTAGTGGGTACTCATTCCATTACTCTGATGACTTGAGAATCGTTTTGCCTTTTGGGTACCATCTTGAAATTGTTACTGGGGCCTCAGAGAAATTGTGGACCTCAAATCTTTAGTATTCCTTAGCAAAGTATTATTTTGGAACTATTTTAAATACACACTGCCTTAATCCATGTATCTTTTTCCACCTTCCTTCCTCCCTACCCCTGTCCCCATACAGTTACCTGAGAAGAAAGGAAAAGAAGCAAATACTGGTTTTGGTGGCCCCGTTGTTAGTTCTCTGTATCATGAAGAAATCATCAGGTAATTTTTCTTCTGGTATTGGGTAATAGGGATACATACATACATATATATGTGTATTTATGTGTGTGCATATGTATATGTGTGTTTGTGTGTATTTTTTTTAATCCTGAAAGCTTCAATTTGTGAAGAACTTTTTCTTAATGTGAAATGAAACTGATTTTGGTGGTATCTCTAGGAGGATAATAAATAGCAGGAAAGAATTTTTTAGGTGTTTTATCTTTGAGATCAATAAGTGTCTGAATCATTGCCAGATAGTAACCTTTTCCACCATGTAAGTAGTTGGTAGGGCAAGGTTTTGTGTCTCACACAGTCTAAAGCTGTGGATTTTTGTTGTTGATGTTGTTTTCCTCAAAATATCATCATTTCTTCGTGTGTATGTGTGCATGTGTATTTGTGTTCATGTTTATTTACAATACTGATAAAAATGCCATTATCCTTTCTTTTCTTTTTTCTTAGTTTGGCTGTAATCTGAACTCAAGTATGTAAAGGGAGGTAGTGATTCAGTCTCATAAAGCTTGTACAATTTCTAAAAAATATTTATGTTCTTTTTTAGAAAACAAAGGTTTTTAATTTTTTGTTGTCATTGTTAAATTATCATTTCTTTTAAAGATTAGAAATCTTCTTGAGTATAAAACGGTACACCAAGGAGAATATTGTGGAGAGTCCTTAGAAAGTTAAACAGAATTACTATATGATCCAACAATTCTACTTTTGATTTTATATCTAAAAGAATTGAAAACAGGATCTCAGAAGACCCATGTTTACACACCCACGTTGACAGCAGCACTATTCATAGCAGCCAAGAGGTGGGAGCTACCCGGATGCCCATGGGCAGTTGAATGGATAAACAAAATGTGGTCTATACATATAATAGAATATTATGCAGCCTCAAAAAGGCAGGAAATTCTGACACATACTATAGAACATAGATGAAGCTTGAGGACATTATGCTAAGTGAAATAAGCCATTCACAAAAAGATAAATACAATATGGTTCCTCTATATGGAAGTATCAAGAGTAGTCAGATTCGTAGAAACAAAAAGTAGAATGGTAGTTGTCAGGAGCTGGAGGCAGTAGGAAATGGGGAGTTGTTATTTAATGGGTAAGGAGCTTCAGTTTTCCAAGATGAAAAAGTTCTGGGGACCAGTTGCACAACAGTGTGAATAATACTTAATACTACTGAACTGTATACTTAGAAATGGTTAAGAAGGTAAATTTTATGTTATGTAGGGTTTTTTAACTACAGTTAAAGAAATTCTTCGTGATTATCTCATATTATTTAACTAGGATCTTAAATTTTATGTATAAAATGTCTTGATTAATCTTTTTCTTTCAGTACCATGTGAAAATCAGGAAAGGGATTTTGTCCTGCTTTAAAGTCATGTGGCACATTCTACTAAGATTTTTACCTTACAAACAAATTTAAATAAGAATCTCTAATGCTGTTACACTTTTTGAGTTACCTGAACTTTATTTTTCTTACTTATTTACATGAAATGAATGAGCAGTAATTTTTTTAAATTTTTTAAAAATGTTTTATTTATTTTTGAGACAGAGAGAGACAGAGCATGAGCAGGGGAGGGGCAGAGAGAGAGACACACACAGAATCCGAAGCAGGCTCAGGACCTGAGCTGTCAGCACAGATCCTGAAGCGGGGCTCAAACTCACAAACCGCGAGATCATGACCCGAGCCGAAGTCGGACGCTTAACTGACTGAGCCACCCAGGTGCCCCGAATGAGGAGTAATTTTTAAGTGGAAAATTGGGTTCACCTAAATTTATTTAAGGGAAATACCTATCTTTATTGAATAAAGAGTAAATTGTACCAAATATGTATGCTGCACTCTTGCAGAAGAGTTTGCTGACATTATCTCCCACATGAAGATGTAATGATAGGACTCTGGGGAAGCATTCTAGGAGGAAAGTTATTGCTTCCACTATGAATCAAAAACTTTAAAAGCTCATAGTTTCCCATTCCTGACCAGTCATTTGGTACTAAAGGTCCTATCTTGAATCTGTTTGCAGAGTAAGCATATCATTGTTACAGATTAAATGTTTATTTGGGGTGGGATAGGGGAAGGCTGATGAGAAATGGAGGGGAAAAAGATACTTTTTAAGGCTGATTTGGAATACATTTGCCACTCTGATCCCTTTTTGGGACCCTGAGAACTCTGAGGAGCTCATACAGTTTTGAGGAAGCATAGTTTAAAAACTTTTTCAGAGTTAAACCCCCGCTTCCCCTCAGCCCTTATATAGTGGTTTACTTAATTTGTATATTCTGTCTTTAGAGTCTTCTAAAATTGGCATCTTAGAACTTTAACCCTACCAATCAAAATTTATTAAGTGTTTAAATCAAATCAGTAAAACCTTTAGAGTCATTTTTCTATATATTAAGAGGAGAAGTTAGTCATTCCTTCTGTTTTCCTGTAAGTCCTTTATTCACACTTGTTACAGCATTTATCACGTTATAACACATTAAATAGAAGTTTTAAAAAGCCTATATCCTGGAGTGCCTGGATGGCTCAGTTGATGAAGTGTCAGACTTCGGCTCAGGTCATGATCTTGTGGTTCATGAATTCAGGCCCCGCATCACGCTCTGTGCTGGTGGCTCAGAGCCTGGAGCCTGCTTCAGATTCTGTGTCTCCCTCTCTCTCTCTCTGCCCCTCCCCTGCTCACGCTCTGTATCTCTCTCTCAAAAATAAATAAACATTAAAAAATAATAATAATAAAACCTTGTATCCTTTCTGTTGAATTTTTAGTTTTTGGAGGCCAAGGATCATATTGTATCCATTTCTGTGTTTTGAGTGTCTGAGGAAGTTCCCAAAACTTAGTAGGTTATCTAGTAAAAGTACCCAGAACTCAGGAGGTATCCATGGCTCTTCCTTCAGGGAGCTGATAATTCAGTGATTGTTGCTCACATAGAGTTAACCTAGTGTTCATATCATAAAGCAAAGAGTGCTGGTTTGGTTTTCTTGTGATAATACCCATACTCACTTATTTTCCTAGGCAGTTTTTAAAAATGTGTAAGCTATTTCCTTTCCTAGTTAGATTAAATTAAGATTATGTCTTGACTTTTTAAAAAAAATCATTATACTTAACTTTCTAACAGTATCAGTTGTCTATAAACAATAGTGATCTTTATTTTGTGTGCCAATTTCCTTAAGGGCTCCCAAAGCCTAGTACTTTTCCAAAAAACATTCTGAGTACAGTTTCTTTTGGAATGTCCAGTGACATGGCTGATTACAGTTAAACATTACTCCACTGGAAGTGAAAGTAAATATCTGGATAATTGGTGTATTTCTAAGACAGAATTAAACTATCCTGGAAGAGTTAACCTACCTGCTTATCCTCCACCCAGTTCCTAAAGAAGTCACTCTTAGATTTAAATCAAATATTTAGAATTTTGACCATGAGAAACAATAACAAAATAACACAGCTTATTTTCATAAAGTACAGATTTGAATTCATCTCCTCACACATTTATTATGAATCTGTCAGACAAACATTGTGGATATTTGTGCTTCCCACCTTCACTTTTGAATAGTATGTTCTTAGTATTTTTGGCATCTATAGTATGTTTAATAAATACTACTCCTTAATCCGGTGAAATATGAACCTCTGCTAGGGACAAAACTGATTAGTCTTGGCCTTATTTTTTTAAGTCATCTAAATTTTCATTCTCTTGGTGTGTATTTTGGAACATATGATTAAGATATGAAACAGTAGGAAACATGAATGTGAACCACTGAAAGCCTTTTAACTGTTTCAGATGTTAATTTTGTCACTACTAACGGAATCACAACACTTAGTCATTTTCTTGTAATCGAGAAGTCATTTTACAGTTGAACAGAATTCCACTATAACAAACTAGATCATGATAAAAATCATTCTAAACTGAAATGTTGATTATTTCAGTAATGGAGTAGAGGTGGTCCCTGTTGTTTCTAAAGTATAAAAATGCAGTTGCAGCAATGAAAACAGGCTGTTTGTTGGAGTTTGTGTAATCAAATTTTGCTTGTGCTTAGGTGACATATCTGGTATTTTATTTTTCCAACAGGAAGTTGTGCTTTAACTAATTGCTAATTGCAGTTTCTTGGCAGAATCACGCTCAACTGAAGTGAAAGTGACAGGTTTTAGAGTTTTAGAAATGTCAAATGGCAAACTTAGGTGAAAGGAAAAGTTTTCTTCTGTAGAACCATTTTTTTAAAAACCACTAAAAAAGTATTTTGAAGATCTGTTTTAGATACTTTAATATATAAACCTCTAATTTTTTCCCCCGTTTTTGAAGATCAGGAAAATCAGTATCTAATAAACTCATGTATTAAGGCTTGGGCTCCATTTTTGTGGCAGTTTTCCTGACTAATGTGTATTGTAGGTGATAAGTTAAAGGCCCATTTTCATTTTATTGTAAATGTTCTTGAGCCAAGGGCCACTGGGGCCAATTCTGAGCTTGCTCCTTGCCTGTTGTGGTTCTGACCCTTATTTCCACTCTGTCACAGAAAGTGACAATATCATGTCATAGATACAGATCTCTGTGTTAATATTCTAGAGCCCTGACACCAATTTTTCATTATGAAGCTGGTTAATTGTTCTGTAGTATAATGGAGGAGATACAGTGTGAGGCTAATTAAATACCAAAAATTATGAAGCCAGACTGCCAGCATTCAAATGTTGATTCCCTCAGTAGTTCTGTGACCTTGGACAAGTTACTTTATCTACAAAATAGGGGTAACTGTATTACCTTTCTCACATGACACTTATGTGAATTATTTGAATATGTATACATAGGCATCCTAGAATAGTACCTGGCACAAAATGAGTTACTATGTAACTTTTAACTTTTATTAACATTGTTATACTCAGCACAACCCCCACAACAGGAACCGACAGCACAGGGCTCAGGTTATGAGCTAAAAATCACATGTCAGCCTGGTTATAGAATTAGGTACAGGTTGTTTGCTTTTGCAAGAGAAAATGGAAAACAAGGAAGAAAGAGCCAGTGCTATTAGAATCTGTATTAGAACTATAGAAACAGGAGAGTAACAAATCTTTTAACTCAAAGACAGTTGCTCTAGACTTGAGATCCGTTGTGTTTCATTTATACTGCAGATGGGCATAAAAAGCTCTGATTAATAAGCATAGGGCTTTGCAAAGAGTCAAATGCTTCTGCACTACATATACTGACTCAATAAGAAACCACTTTTGGTGACTTGTATACTTAGAAGGTTTTATCTAGAAGATGGCACATAAACTGAGAAATTAGGGCAAGAATTAAAAATATAATAAATGAAGCATGTACAGTGTCCATTCTACCCTGCAGTAAGATTTGGTCCTCCTTGTTATATTTTGTACTTTGATGCTATGTAATCTATCAGAATTTTATTAATCCCACTTAGACAGGCAGCCATCTGGACCTTCTCTAAGCAAGACCAGACCAGTATACAACCAAAATGATTGATGGGCTCTGGAATTGATTAGTTGTTCTGTGAGACAAATGAACTGTTTTGGCAGAAAATACCAGAGGTCACTGCTGTGGTCAGACACAAAAGCCTGTAGAATTTTAAAGAGATGCTTTCATCATTGACTTAGAAAGTTAAAAATTTTAAACAGTAATGGATTTTGAAAATATTTAAGAATTATCTTTTTATTGGCTGCTCTTTAGTTCTGAATATAAAGTGGAATAATATAAATATAATTCACAATAAAAGTGATTATACTTTAATTTTGTATTTGTGATGAAAATATGAACTGGAATGATAGTCGTATAGAGGCCTATCACTTACACATAAATTGTACTCTAAAATTTTCCTGAAAGAGGTGTGATTGGAGAAAAAGCTACAACATATATTGTTTTATTTTTAGGTGATTTATAAAATCAGATGGTATAAAACTCCATTCAGTTATGTATTCAGCTTCACATCGTTAGATAGCAATCTGTTTGAACAAATCTATGTAAGACTCCAAAGCTTTAAGAGAATGTGTTATACATATTTGTACTTTAAAATTTGAATATTTGGATTTTTTTGCTTTCAGTTGGCTAAGTCTTTCTGGGATACTACTGTCCCATTGCCACCACTGTCCTTAGCACCAAAAAGATTATCCTGCTTCCTTACATCTGTTTGGCTGGTAGTAGTGAAAACCTTCCCTGTTTCACTGTGTTGCCCATGATCAACATTGTGTTAACACTTTGGTGATAGGTGATAAATTGGATGACATATGTCTTGTTACATTCTGGTTATTCTTTGAGGACTACACAAGTGTGTATAGGCAAGTGGGCAACTCCCCCTTGAGAATCTGACTGCTCAGAATGAACTTGAGTTATGGATTTATTCAGCCTGTAAAACCTCAGCTGGCATAAATAATTGAGAAAGCAAAGGTTTTTCTGTGGTGCATACCGCAGGGACTCATGGCTCCCTTCCTCCTCTCTACCCTCCTTTCTTATGAAAATGATCCCAGTTGCACTCCTAGATAATAACACACCAAGCAATTAAAAGCCATGGGTGGCTGGAGAGAGGAGAAAAGGTTTAGTTAATGAGCTTTTCCTCTTCCAGTGCCCAGGAGAGCCTTAGGAATGACAAGGCGATTAAAGCGAAGAGATAATTATAGATTATGTGAAAATGGGTCCCTTGAGACAAGCAGGTCTTGCCATAAACAGTAACTGTTGTAAGAGTCTCCTGGCTCTCATATTCACCCTTTTCTTACGTGCTTAATTTAGCTCCTGTGTACTCAGTGTCCTGATGCCAACCAAGCATCTAGGCAGATCCACCTGTTTGTAGATCAACAGCCCTTTCTGAACAAGAGGTCATTCCTCAACTAAAACCATCATCTTCTCCTCTCTCCTTTTCTTTTTTCTTTATTCTTCCCCCTCTTCCTTTTCCTCACTTTGTTGTCTCTTTTCTCTCTGCTCCTCTAATCTTATCCATATCCTTATATAGTACTTGTGAAATGCTAGACACTTAGACTTGTTTACAAAGTTTAGTCTGTGTATGCACTATAAAGATGCATATGAGTTATGGGTTTATTGTATCCATTATAATAAAAAGTGGTATATGTGTTACACATAATATAAATAAATGTTTTCTGCTATTTAAATGCTTTAGAGACATAAAGATATTTTAAAATGTTAGCAGAGATGTTAGCATTGTGAAATAGTCATCTTCTTAATTATCATTTAATTATTGTCACCTATTCTGTCAATACTGAAAGCAAGCAATTTTGGTTCATTACATTGCCTTTTGATTTATAAGAACTTTGCTGATTGCATTGTATACAGTAATAAATGATTGGTGTTTATTAAAGTTGGAATTCTGTGTGAAAAGGACATTGTTATATTACATGATTTTATTTATAAATTTTACCCAATATAAAATTTTATATATGTATTAGGTAAGTATTTTACCAGTATTTTATGTAAAATATGTCATTTCTAGGTCTCTTATGTCACACTGGTCTACTGTCTCCTTTATCCCTTACTATATCAAAAATTCTGTTTCCTCCTGTTCCAAAATAATTCAGATCCACCTAGTTTTCATTATCGCCACCATTCTGCCTTTTGCAATACTGTCACTAAACAGTCATCGTCTCTTGGCCAGGACACTGCAGAATGGTTTGAGAACTAGATTCCTTTTTCCTTTCCTGCCTCCTCCCCAGATTTATAACTCATATCATTGTGTCACTCTCCTACTTGAAGCCCTTTTAATGGTTTCTTATAGCGCTTAGGATAAAGTCTAATATTCTTTAACATTTCTTACAGGGCCCTTCATCATCTCATCTTATGCCAGTTTCTCCCCCGCCCCACCCCCATACTGACTCTACTCCACCTACATTGGCGTATTTTTATTTCCTTGGAGGTCTAATTAACATTTGTTAGATGAATTGATTGATAGTGTTATATAAAGGTATATGAGAAATGACCCCAGTGTACAACATGTGTTAAAATCTTAATAATATCAGCTAACATTTATGGACCACTAATTATGTGCTAGTTACTATACTACATGTGTTATATATATTATTTCAGTTAATCTTCAGAATGATCCTTTAAGCTGTAGGTATTGATATCCCTATTTTACAGATGAAGAAACTTAGAAAAGTTAGGTTACTTGACCAAGGTCACGTGGTTTGTACTCTGCTGTTGCTACACTATACTGCCTCTGAGATGGTTGAGGAATCCTTGTGTTCTGCAATTAGTGAAATTAATTTTGATAGTTGTTATTATACGAACAGAGTGAATATCTTCAATTTAAACTTTTAAAGCCCTTTTCCGTTTGTTTTTTAAGATGTGCTTTACCAGTAAAATTATATCATCATTATACTGATGATGTTTCTTTTGGATTCATTGACGTTATTGATTTTAGACTTACCTTAATGTTTGAGAATGTAACTCAGCTCTATAGAGCCCGTTAGCCAAGGATTCTATAGATGTTTCTGATGTGGCCACTGGTTTTCCAGGATTTGATCAGAATTAAAATAAACTTTTTCATATGGACATTTGAAGTATCAGAAATTTTAATCAACTATTTTAGAGTTAAGTAGGTTTTAAGAGGTAGAAATGCATTTTTAGTAACTAGTGTCTATAAATCATGGCTAGGTAACTTCTCCAGAATAAGAGGTTATCTTCAAGAAGTACCTGGGACATTGATCTTTCCTTTGTCATTGCTTCCTTGAAAAAATGTGAGAAAAATACATTAACAGCATATTAACAACTTAAATAAGATAACAGATAGAACTTTTTATTTAAGGCTTTTTAAGAATTTTCTAGACCTACCAATAAGTATGCTATAATATAACCCTGTCGAAAATATTTATTATTTGGTGAAGAAGATATTGTCGTTACCACATAACATGAAGGGAGAAAACTAACTGGTTATGTACTATAACTGTGTGAAAGTAATTGCAGATATAGTAGCAGTCTGAGTGGGAGGATTGTGATTCATTATCTATAAGTTCTTTCATCATTCATCTGTCCTTTTGGCACTGTGTATTTTGAACCTACCTATTTTATTGACTCTAAAACACCACTGGTTTAAATACCATTAAGAAAAAATGCCACTAATTAATTGTAAGAGTCTACAGATTATAAGATTCATCAGAAATGTTAAAATATGGAAAAATTTGTGCTTTTTGTTTTTGTTTTTGTTTTTTTTTGAGAGATCTTGCAAGCAGGGGAGAGGGGCAGAGGGAGGGAGGGAGAAAATCCCAGGCAGGCTCCATGCCCAGCATGGAACCCAATGTGGGGTTTGATCCCACAACCCCAAGATCATGACCTGAGTTGAAATCAAGAGTTGGATGCTCAAATGACCAAGCCACCCAGGCACCCCATTATTTGTGTTTTAGAATCAATGAAACATGGCAACTTTAACAAAGAGTTTCTCGATGTCTTTTTGCCATCTAGGATTTCAGAAATTATTTTAAGAACAACACTGCAAACAACAAAAACCCCACTTTTGTAAGTGTCTTGATCTGAATGCTAGGTTTCTTGAGCTTAGTTACTGCCCCAGCATTGTTTGCCTCCTCTAGGGCATATGACCAAGGTATTTCAGAGAGGATGTACTATTTACAAGATTTTATCTGGAGGACCATAGTATAGACTCTCATTTATGGTCTTTGTAAGATTGATACTCGAAAACAGTGTTTTACGATGAAATTAACATCCAAAATTTTAATTAGATATTAATTAAAAGTGGGATTTTTTGATGTGCTAAATAGGACAGCTCTGACTACTATTTAATTCTTGAGATAGGAGCTGACTTTACCAATTTGCTTCTCCCAGATAAGTCTTTCACCAGCTTTGCTAAAAACCTTTGAGTAAGAACAGATTTTTTCTTTCAAGAGAGAAGCAACTATAAACAAAGTTAAGATATGCTTGTATTAATTTTTTTATATTTGTAAATTAAAACATTCTTTTTTTAAGAATACAGAGTATCTTAATTTCTATGTAGATATTTTATCTCCGTTTCTAAGGTATTGATAGTTTAGTCATATCAAAGGTTATATTTAGATATATATGAAATAAAGGTTGTACATTTACATATAAAATACAAAGGTTATATAAAAAAGAATTAGCATTAGACTTTGGGCTTTGTATTTAGCCTACAATGATAGAATGTTGATAATTTAGTCAGTGAGATCAGTAAGATGACATAATTATTTCCTAAAGTTATATTTGGACAGAATAGCAAGTCTTTACCTTTCAGATTGACAACTTCTGGCCATATACTTGTCAAGTGAATTAAGAACTTAAATTCCTACAAAGAAGGTAGTATTCAGCAACAGCACTACTATATTTTGTAAGACAGGGAACAGGCTTTCATCCTAGAAAGACTGGATCCTAAGGAACTTCACAGTGTGTTTTTAGTGAATTTATGTCCATTCTTCAATCTCAAAGATCTAAAAAAAAGACACGTAGGTGAGCAGACTCTCAGAGACAGAGTAGTATAATAAAATTCATCTGAAACTGAGGTATAAACTAAAAAAGGCTTATTTATTTACCAAAGGCTGTGTCTTTGTAGTAATCCAAGTGTTTAGGTACCCTGGGTACCCTTTAAGTATTCAGGAACCCAGAAAGACAGATTAATAGGTGACCATTTGTGAATATGTAAATAGGTGAACCATTTTAAGAGTTACTTTAACCAAGGTTCTAATGAAGCCTCTTGAACAAACTGTCTCCCAGCAGAGAAATAACTCAGGATTTTTTTCCCCCTCAAATTAATTGTTTCTTTTGGTCCGAGTTCAAAATTGGCTTCACTTTTCCCCTCTTATGGTTTATTGCTAACCTTACCTCCTACTGAGGATAGTTGCTTTTTCAGGTTGGTTGGTTTGTTTTAGATATGCTAAGGTTAGTGTCTGACTCCAGTACTCTTTGGGTCTATATCTGGTATCTAATTTATCTCTCAACACTCTTGAGCGCTTTTTGTTGTTGATGCTTTTCCTTTTCTTTCTGTTCTTTGGAATATTCTTTCTGTTCTTCAGTAACCCAGCTGGCTGGCTGGTCAGTTCATCTTCCAGAGAGATAGGATGTAACGTCAACTCTTCTGTAGTGCTTTATTTGATCATCCTTAGTGGATTAGCCCACTCCTTATTTCAGGCCTCTACTTTATAGAATATTGGGCTAATTTGACACTCAAAACAACTTTTTGCTATTGTAGTCCCTAAGAGAATTTTGGAAGACTATGTTCTCCTTTAGAATTTTATGATAACATCTAAAATTCTTATTTAAAAGTTTAAGTGTATTACAAAGGGCACAATTTCTGGTGTTTTGTAAATAATGGATTTTATAAGAAGAGATTTTATTTTGAAAGAGAGTGCAAGCTTGTGAGTGGGGGAGGGGCAAGGGGAAGGGAGAGAGACTCTTAAGCAGGCTCCACACTCAGTGCAGAACCTGACACAGAGCTCTATCTCACAACCATAAGATCATGACCTGGGCTGAAACCAAGAATCAGACACTTAACCAACTGAACCATGCAAGCACCCTGTGCAAATAATGAAATTTTAAAGTAAATAGATCACTCTTTTAGGTGAATCTAAATACTATAATGATAATCCATTTTTAAAAAGTTTTGCTTTGTTTTTTTGAGAGAGAGCAAGAGTGGTGGAGGGGCAGAGGGAGAGGGAAAGAGAGAATCCTAAGCAGGCTGCACCACCCATTGTGGAGCCTGTCCCAGGACTATGTCTCACAACTGCAAGATCATGACCCGAGCTGAAATGAAGAGTTGATACTCAACTGACTGAGCCACCCAGGTGCCCCTATAATACGTTTTTTAAAGTACATGAGCATACTACCATTGAGAGGAGCTGGGAAATGGTACGCAAGATCTCTCTGTATTATTTCTTATATTGCATGTGAATCTTCAGTTGTCTCAAAATAAAAAGTTTAATTAAAATTCTGATCTTGATTTAAAAATACATGAATAGGGTCTTTTTTTTTTTAATTTTTTTTAACGTTTTATTTATTTTTGAGACAGAGAGAGACAGAGCATGAATGGGGGAGGGGCAGATAGAGAGGGAGACACAGAATCAGAAGCAGGCCCCAGGCTCTGAGCCATCAGCCCAGAGCCCGACGCGGGGCTCGAACTCACGGACCGCGAGATCGTGACCTGAGTTGAAGTCAGATGCTTAACCGACTGAGCCACCCAGGCGCCCCATGAATAGGGTCTTTAACAGAAATTTTAACAGAATTTTATGTCATTCCCTTTTCTCCTTTAATTCTACTTCTCCCACACAATTGTATTTTAAAGTAATACATTTTTATGTAATCTTATTGCACTATCATAATTCTCTGTAACAAAAATATGTATATAAGTTGGACTTTTTTAAAATGTAATTTTCTTTGACCCAAAACTATGCATTAAATCTTTTCCCATTTGAGTTATCACTTTAATTCTTCCTTTTTTTGTTTTTAATGTTTTGTTTTATTTTTGAGAGAGAGAGCATGTGGATGAGAGCAGGAGAGAGGCAGAGAGAGAGGGGACAGAGGATTCAAAGGGGCCTCTGTGCTGACAGCAGAGAGCCCAACATGGGGCTCGAACTCACAAACTGTGAGATCATGACCTGAGCTGAAGTCAGATGCTTAACTGACTGAGCCACCCAGGTGCCCCATCACTGTAATTATTCCTATACAGCTGATCAACATACATCATAAATATTATTAAAAAATTATTAAACATAAGTAAACTTTAATCGAAAATAGGTCTTAATGAGGTGGGTGAAGCTTTTAAAAATAGTTTAACACAAAATATTACTTTTTATTAAAATGAGACAGAGATCAGCATCAAGTCTGTTTTTAGCTTTGTTTATTTCAGCCCTTCCATTCTCTAACCTTAGCTATAGAATGTTTCCCAACGCCAATTTTTCACCAGAATTGTCCCTTTATTTAGTACCAAGGAAGGTTTTCTATCTTGGGCTAATACAACCTACGTCTGATTTTTCCCCCAAATCTTTTCCAGTATATTAGTTAAACAGAGTATGTCTAAGCAAAAGAGTAACAGGCTTGATTAATAGTCATTGCTAAGTCTTATGGTTATACTTCTTACAAGTATACCATACTAAGGAGAGAGGTATATGCCTTTCTTATATAAACTAGGAGGGGTGTGATCAGAGCAGAGGGAATTTTGAGAAGGAGAATGGTGATAAAATATTTACCACAGTAGTCTCTTCAGCTAGATCAGTTAAGGAAAAAAAAAAATGCATTTATTTCCAAGTTTGAGCTGTAAATTGATTCACTTAAAATTTTTCTTTTCTTTTTTAGCTTAAAATTTTCATACCTGCATATCCCTTTATTTATTTTATTGTTTAAATTTTTTTATTTTATTTTAGTGAGAGAGTGTGAAGGGGAGAGGGACAGAGGGGGGGGGGGAGAGAGAGAATCTCAAGCAGGCTCCATGCTCAGCTCAGAGCCCAACATGGGGCTTGGTCCCATGATCCTGGGATCATGATCTGAGCCAAAATCAAGAGTTGGACACTCAACCAGCTGAGCCACCCCAGCGTCCCAATTACCTGCATATCCCTGTAAAGGGCTTTGTGTGCCTCCACAGAGCATGCAGGTCCACATTCCTTAGTTTGAGGATTAGTGACATTTGTTTATTTATATTTGTGTGGGTACTGGCTTACTCTGTGTTTTCCTTCATTAAATAATTTTTCATTGCCTATTTACTGGCATTCTATTTTTTATCTGATTGTGAGTTGCTTAATATATAAATTGAATTGAATATTTATTGAATGTATCTAGGAAATAGATATCTGAGCTAGTCCCATAAATGTGTTTTTTTAATTCTATAGAATCGGTGAAATAGTAGCTAATGGACTTTAGGTGGCCTGTTATGAGACCTGTCTGAAATATTCTTTGTTTGTTTATTTTTGAGAGAGAGCATGTGCGAGAGTGGGGGAGGGGCAGAGAGAGAGAGAGCGAGAGCGAGAGCGAGAGCGAGAGAGAGAGAGAGAGAGAGAGAAAAGAAGGGAGGGAGGGAAGGAATCCCAAGCAGGCCCCATGCTGTCAGTGCAGAACCCATTGGGAGGCTCAATCTCACAAGCTGTGAGATCATGACCTGAGCCGAAATCAAGAGTTGGACACTTAACTGACTGAGCCACTCAGGCACCCCTGAAATATTCTTTTGGTAGGAAAATGCAATCTTTGTAGAAAGTGGTACAGATAATATTTTTATGAGTGTGCAAAGATCTGTTCTTCCTATGATTGATGAAAGACAACCATACTTAAACACCATTCCTCTTTCCATAAGGGGAATTCTCATATTTCAAAAGAATTTCAGAGAAAACCAGTGACTTTTCTTCCCTTCAGATACACAATTGTGTATTCTGTCAATTTCCAAAAATTTGGAGTAGAGAGAGACATTCTGTCTTTTGCTAGGGACATTGGGATATCCTTGAGGGTAGCATCTTGGCCATAACTCATGCTTATCCATAGAGAATGGATACGGTCATGTTATCACTCATATTCAGCAAAGAGAGGAAGATAGCTGGCCAAGAATTATGAGAGAAAGGAAGATAAAGTGAGAAGATGTGGAAGAGAACTAACATTTATTTAGGCTCTACTGTATTTGGTAATGGCTGAGTTCATTTGCACGTTTTATTTAAAGTAAGTGTGTTTATAGAGGAAAAGATTGCCCATGGAATACTTTATTAACAGGGAAATGTAGAGGGGAAAAGAGAATTTGATTTGTAAACTGTACATAATCTTGCTGACAAGAAAAGAGATGTGGAAAGATGTTGCTCCAGATGTTTCTTCATTTGGGACACTAGGTGGTGACATTGTATAAAGACAGCTTGGTTGCTGGCACGGAAGAGAGTCAAAACTTGGAGCAGGGAGAACTGTATTAGCAACTAAGCCCAAGAGTGTCAATTTTCTTTTTTATCTTAGTCACTTAACTTTGTAACATTTGTGGTGATTTTACTAAATTTCTTTTTCATATTTAATTTGCATTGTGTATTCTACCCATAAGTATTTTTTAAGTCCTTTATGTGCCCGACATACTTTGTGGTGATAACAGATGACAAACTGGTATTCAGATAAAAAAAAATGTTCCTGCCCTCCAAAACATTCACATATCAAAACAAAATAATTTATGTAAGTGCTACATATAGGAAATATTGAAAATGTAAAATGAGTAAAATAACATTTTAAATAAGTTTGTACTATATTTACTCTTTTACTGCTTATGGCCTAAGTATACATACACATTTGGGATTCAGGAAGAGAGACCTCATAGATTCAGAAAATCCTCTCATCTGTGAATAACCCTTATGCGTTACTGGGTATGGGTAACTTACATCCCAGGGATCTTCCTTACTTTCCTTTCTGTTCCTCACCACTAACTTTCCATTATTTCCAAGTTCAAAACAACTAGGGAATAGTGTATTTTTTGTTATGACTTCAAATGATACAGTCCTTTCTCTCATAAAGTTGCTGCCTCTTGAATTAGAGTGCTCTGTCTTACTGGATTGGAGGAAAACAGGTCCCTCATTCCCAAGTCAGAATTCTTAATATGCTTTTTCATAGAAACAGTGGTTTTTTTGTGTGTGATAAATATAGCTGAAGTGGTATTATATGCAGCCTTAATTTTAAAAATCATACTTCTCCTTTCTGGGGTTTTGGCCTCAGACTTACCTATTTTCTTTCAGAAAAAGTGATCTGGAAAAGCGTTTTCTCTTCTGTAAAATGGACATTTTCGAGAGACCATATGTTCCTTTTCTTCCTGGAAATCTACCTCTTTTTCTCCAGCTTAAAGCAGGCTGTTTCCCCTGTGTACTCGTATAAGCCTTTTTAAAGATCCATTTTTATTTTATGTTAATTGTATATGGATTTTATCATCCTAACTGTATTGAATGTAAAGTTTCTTGTTCATCTGTTACTAAACGGAATCTTGCCCAGTGCCTTTGCATGTAGTAGGTGCCCAGTTAAATACAGCACTTGCATAAGGAAAGCTTAGATGGTTAATACTAAAGTAGTGTGTTTTAAGTTAATTACCTCTGAGTGGAAATAACTTTTTATAGGGTATAAGGTATTTAAATTGGCTTTTAAGATAGGAAGACTCCTATGGCCAAGTGCTTGCATTAGTGATGAATAGAAGCTATGGCCCTGCAGGTTGTAAAACATATTAGTATAATTTTTGAAATTCATCTTGCGTTCTTTTATGCCTGTCCAGAATGTGTAGTCCACATGTAGAACAGTTTCATGGATAATATTCCAAATTACTGGTCCTTTTGAGAATTACTGATTTTTTGAGACTCTCATTGATGCTATCCCTTACCCCCACATACAGCACGCTTAGAAAAGTGCACACACATTTACACAATTCTGTATAACTGTTTCAGAGAACTCATAGATCTCATGTTAACTTCTACATTAGGTTGTAGAATAGACTAGCTGGCTAGTCTAGATGTAGCTCAATACAATAGAAAAACATACCATATACAAAATCAGCTGATCTGAGTGAGTTCTAGCTCTTGTTCTACCTTCAATAAATGTGATGCCATTTGGCAGGTCATATAGTCTCTCCTTACCTGTTTCTTTTTTGTGTGAAGTTGTTGGATAAGAGTGAATGAATTTAGTCGATCAGTATATTTAGAAGAGCACTTGTACATAGTATGCTTTCCAGTTTTTGTTCCTAGTCTTTGCTTCTAATATCTCATAAAAGATTGTGAATTTTGTGATGTTTTAATTATCTTTTCCTTAGGAAAATTGCTTTTTGTCTTTCCTTTAAGAAAATTGCATTAGTGTGTGTGTGAGTGTGTGTGATTGTGTGTGTGTGTGTGTGTGTGTGTGTGTTTGCATGAACTTGAGTAGCAGCAATCAGCTTATTTTGTTATCCTGTAAAAAAAGTAATAAGCTGTGTCCTGATTTTTTAAAACCTCTGTATAGACAATAGTAAGTAACCTTGTTACTGCAGTGCTGCTACTGAAAATTCTGAGTCAGGAAATTTGTGCCTGTCAGTGTGTAAAAAGGAACTGGGGAGAGGAAGAGGGCTGAGAAAAATGTACTAAAGTGTTACATCATTGTATTAGTGTAACTTGTTAAAGCAGATGAAACTTTTCCCTGTAATTATAGTTGCTAACAACTTTAGAGGTGGGATATATTATGTCTTATGGAAAATCCATTATTGTTCATGTAAAATTCTTCATGAAAACAGAAATTCCATTGATGTTTGTCAGCAGTAAACAAGTTATGTTAAAAATATGTAACTTTTATGAATTAACCTAGTAAAACACTTTTTATTTTTACTCTAATTAGGGAAGAAGACAAAAACATATTTGATTACTGCAGGGAAAACAACATTGACCATATAACCAAAGTCATCAAATCGAAAAATATGGATGTGAATATGAAAGATGAAGAGGTATGGAAAACATGCCTTGTTAATTATTTTTTTATGCCTGCTGTTCTGCCCCAGTGTTTTTTTTCGAAATGGCTTATGAACTACAACTCAAAATACAGTGTAAGATTGTATCAGAATATTTATGTGAGATAGTGTCACTCAGTTAAGATGCTTTCTATGTATGTGTCCATCATCTTTCTGTTGATGTTGTGTAAGTTACTAGCTGAAGCTTGGTGCAGTCAAGTAACTTGTTTCTTCACAATAAAGGGAGAGACTGTTAATAAGTGAAATCTATAGATTATATAAAAATATTTTTAAATAGTTTTCACATCTCCAACATCACAACTTCTATCATTGTACTTTTTTTTATTTAAAGATTTAAAAGATATTTTTTTAAATTTAATGTTTGTTTATTTTTAGTATATGTGCTGCTGAAGTGAACACTAATGTTTGTTTATTTTTGAGACAGAGAGAGACAGAGCATGAACGGGGGAGGGTCAGAGAGAGAGGGAGACATAGAATCTGAAGCAGGTGCCAGGCTCTGAGCTGTCAGCACGGAGCCTAGTGTGGGGCTCGAACTCGCAAACCGTGAGATCATGACCTGAGCTGAAGTCAGATGCTTAACCAACTGAGCCACACAGATGCCCCACTGTCATTGCATTTTGAACAAGTATATTGTCCTTTGCTCAGTAAATATATTTCTAGAATACTGTGTGTCAGAATTTTGGTAAATCCATTCATTTAAATGTGAGTCCGCTACTTAAAGGGAGTCTGTACTAAATTATTTTGTAAAATATATTACTTTTTAATTTATTTGGTTTGTGAATAAAACTGTTTACATACAGAGCTTAAACTGTCCCTGAGTTACAGTTGTTAAAATAGGGAATACAATTTACTAATTCAGTTTTAATCATTTTACTTACTCTTTGATAATGCAGTGTAAAATGATTGAAATGACCGAAAGGTGGTGATTGTTAGGAGGTGCTTCTTGCAGTGATCATAGATGTGAGGAGTAGATAAATAATCAATGTATGTATTAATTGAGAGCTCTTTATACAGGTTAGGCCTTATTTTTACCTCATTTTCAGGCTATATCTTTCCTGTAATACATATTGTCAATGACATCTGAAACTGAAAATATAAGACTATAATTCTGCAGTAAAGGGGGACCAGTAACAGTTGTGTTCTCCCCTAAGTAATGAAACAAACAGCTAAGAGAGATGTGGGTGGAGAAAAGTAGATTATGAAATAATAAAACCAGGTCGGGTTTTTTTTAGGCTTTTTTTTTTTTTTATGTCTATTTTTGAGAGAGAGGGCCCGTATGTCCACACGTGTGTGAGCAGGGGAGGGGCAGAGAGAGAGGGGGAGAGAGAATCCCAAGCAGGCTCTGTACTGTCCTCGCAGAGCCCGACATGGGGCTCAATCCTACCAACCGTAAGATCATGAGCTGAGCCGAAATTAAGAGTCAGACACTTAACCGACTGAGCCACCTAGGTGCCCCTAAAATCAGGTCTTTTGATTCCCACTAGGGTGGGTTTTTTTGCCTTTCTGGATTAGACTACATTTTTGTCCCACTAAATCAGGTGTGACTGCTTTCCTTGATTTTATTGTTTTTTATTTTTGTACTCGTGAGTTAAGATTTTTATAAAATTAATACATGCAGGTAGTTCAAAGAAAATTAGTACTATAAGTCTTATCACAAAAAAACATATTCCTTTGCTTGCACCCTTCTCACATTGATTCTAGCTCCCTTGAGGCAAAAACTCAGTTCTTTTAGTTGTTTCTTTTGCAATTTACCTGCATAATTCTAAATAATATACTTATATCTCTTGACATTACTCATTTTCCTCTATGTTATATTAGGATTTAGCTGTTTTACTCATATTCCCCACTCCTTCTCTCCCCACCCTCCTAACAACTATATCACAACTTTTAGTTTCAGCTTTCTGATTGCATCTCTATAGAATCAATGTTAAAATATTATTTTATAATTGTAATATAGCTATAAAGTAATTATGTTATTATTACTATGTAAATTATGTTCATTGCTGAGCCATAAGTGGTACTGTATGTACTAGTCAGCTTTTGCTGTTAGCCAGATTTCAGTGGCTAATAACTACATTTATTTCTTGCTCATATTTCAAAAGAGATTGGGATCAGTCAAGGCTCAGCTGGGTTTGCTAGCCTTATTTGGGTTCAGTTCATCTTAATTCAGCTGTCTTCTCATTCTCATACTGAGATCCAGTCTTAGTGGATAAACACTATCTGGGGCAGAACCAAAGGCAGACAGAATCAGACCCCACGCATACATTTAAAACTTCCACGTGGGAGTAGCATGTGTCACATCTACTCACATTCCTTCAGCCAAAGCAAGTCATGAGGCCAAACTCCAAGTCTGTATGGTAGAAAGCCTATTCTGATTATGGTGCAATGGTGGAAAGGAAATGAATAATTATAAATTATGAATAATGCAGTCTATATACCATGGCACAGCATTCTGTTTTTCTTAAGGCTAATAGTTACTTCTTTTTTGTTTTTTTGTGTTATATCTTCTGTGTTTCTATCATTAATTCTTTCCTCAAATTGCCCAAAAGAGGTCTTCTCTGCAGATGTGCAAACACATAAGGTAATCAATCCCATATTGTTTTAGTGATAGCCCTTCTGGAACTCTCCTTTCTTCTTTAATCTCCATTGTTTGCTCTCTAGGCCTGTTGCATAGATGTCATCCTGGGATGATGCTTTACCACTGTCCTGGGAATTCTCTTCCCTTCTCTCCTGGATTCTTCTGTTTTCTGGATCCTGGGTCTTTATCTTTTATTGTTTACTTCCTTGTTTGGATGAAGTGTCTCCTTCAATAGCTTCCTTTTTTATTTGTTTCACGGTCTTGATGGTGCATTTCTTTCAGTAGCTTCTTGAGAAAGATAAACATTTTGAGATCTTCCTTGTTGAAAATGTTTTATCAGAGTTTTTGGCATATTCCACATGCTCAATAAATATTTGATGAACTAATGAATGATTCAGTGAATAATTAGAAACAGTATAATTGTGGTGAGCTTGACTACATGGGTTCAAGTCTTGGCACTATCATTTCCTAGCTATGTGACTTTTGTCACGTTTATTCTGTGTCTCAGTTTCCTAATGTGTAAAATGGGGATTGTGATGGTACCTGTGTTAGCATTGTTTTGAGGATTATGTTAATATGTATAAAGTACTTAATACTGGACACACACATAACAAACTGTTATCTGTTAGATCAATGAAAAATAAGAAAACAAAAGTTTTTATTTTGCCTTCACTTATTGCTTCTTCTCTCTTCTCGTTTTCTTTATGTAGATCCAAGTTATTATTTTCCTTCTAAAGAACTTCTTTTAACATTTTTTCCAAAGTCTGCTGACAACAAATTCCCTCAATTTTTGTTTGCCTTCATTGTTGAAGGAGAATTTCTCAGGATACATAATTCTAGGTTGGTGGAGCTTGTTTTCAAAACACTTAAAATATTTCACTCCACTCTCTTATTGTCTGCATGGTTTCTGGGAGGAATCAGGTGTAATTCTTATCTTTGTTCATTTATAAGTAAGGATTTTTTTCCTCTGCCTTCTTTTAGGATTTTTCTTTGTCTTTGACTTTTTATGATTTGAAAATAATGTGTCTAGGTGTAGGTTTTTTGACATATATATATATATATATATATGTATTTTGGTTTATTTTTATTTATCATGAGAGAGAGAAAGTGAGAGCAGGGGAGGGGCAGAGAGTGAGAATCCCAAACAGCCTCCTCACCATCATTGCCTAACCTGACACAGGGCTTGAACCTGTGAACCATGAGATCATGACCTGAGCTGAAGCCAGATGCTTAACTGACTGAGCCACCCATGCGCCCCTGACCTTCCTGGATCTGTGGCTTGGTGTGCAGCATTCATTTGCAGGAAATCGTCATTGTTTTATATTCTTCTTCTGTGCCTTTTGTTTCTTCTCCTTCTGGTGTCCCCATTATGTATACGTCACACCTCTTGTAGTTTTTACACAGTACTTGGATGTTCTATTCTGTTTTTTTTCAGTCTTTGTTCTCTTTGCTTTTCAGTTTTTTAGGATTCTGTTGGATATATCCTCTAGCTCAGAGATTCTTTCCTTAGCTGTATCCAGGCCACTAGTAAGCCCATCAAAGGCATTCTTTATTTCTGTTACTATTTTTTTTTAATCTCTAGCATTTCTTTTTGTTCTTCTTTAGGATTTCTGTCTCCTTGCTTACATTGTCCATCTGTTCTTGCACGCTGTCCATTTTATCTGTTAGAGTTTTTAGCATATTAATCATAGTTTTAAATTCTTAGCCTGATAATTCCAGTATCTTTGCCGTGTTTGGTTCCAATAATTGCTGTCTTTGAATTGTGTTTTTTGCCCTTTGGTATGCTTTGTAATTTTTACTGATAGCTATACATCATATACCAGGTAAAGGGAACTTTTTAAAATAGTCCTTTAGTAATGTGGTGGCAAGGCGTGGGGGAGGGGAAGGGCTCTGTTGTCCTGTGATTAGGTCTCAGTCTTTAATGAGTCTATGTGTCTGGACTGTGAATCCCAACAAGTGTTTCTTTTTTTCCTCCCTGCTTAGGTGGAATAGGATGGCTAGAGTGGGCTAGATTTGAGTATTTCTCTTACTCCAGGTCAGTTGGCTCTGATTATACCCCAGCAAGTTAGACACTAGTTAACTAGTTTTCCCTGAAGGCAGACCTTGTTAAGAACAGAGTGCTCTGGCATATTTTAGAAGGATTCATTTTCCCCTCCAGAAGTGGGAGGGGAGTTTTCTTTGAAAGTTACTTTGGGAACCTGGCCAAGCTCCTGGAGGTAAATCTCACAAAGATTTCTACCTTCCCCACCATGAGTAGATCCCCCTGGAGTTTTTAACTCTCAAGAGTTGTCCGCACTGAGCCTTTAGCAATTTGTCATTATATTTTCTGCCTGGCACTGGTTCCTTGGGTGGTTTTCACTTGTGAAGCTCTGCTCTACAAAGTCGAGTCACCTGTCTGTCTCTTTAGTCTTGGGGGCAGTGATTTGCCCTGTGTCCTCCCCTCTCTTATGGATCCAAGAATAGTTGATTTTTCAATCTGTTCAGCATTTTGCTTGTTGTTAGGATGGAGTGGCAACTTTCAGCCTCCTTATATTTGGAACTGGAAACTCGAAGTCCACTTAACTTTTCAAGGTCACTTTTTCCCTGGAATGTATTGTGCATGTACTAGATGTTCCCTATGAGAACTTTCCATCTTTCAAATAATAAACTTTATATGGTGTGTGTTTTAGTTCACAGAGTATTTTCACTTATCTTCCCAACAATCCTGTAAGTAGATGCTATCCTCATTTTACAGACAGGAACTAAATCAGAGTTGTCAAATACATATAATTGCTAAGTGGAAATGGGGGTCTGAGAGAGTGTTCTTTTTGCCACTGGATTTAAGAAGGACGTACAATTTCCAGTTGACCCTGCTAGTGTTATGCTCTGATTTGCAACAATTTCTTTTATCAAATAGTCCTAAAAGGCAAATGTACACATGACCTTTGCAAAGATCATTGGACAGCAGTCATAGGAATAAAATGTCTAGAACACAAATAGCTTCCACTAACACAATTTTTTTAAAGATAAAAGGACCTGATAAAATGTATTGCTTCTGTCATTCAGTTACTCTGGTGTAGTATGGCTTCCCAGGTCTTCCAGTTTGTTACCCATGCAGCTACCTTCACCCCCAGCCTGCCAGAACATTGTGTTTCCATGAACAGATGAAGTGCTTACACATTCATAGACTGAGACGCCAAGAATTCAGTTGGGTTCTCTCATTGCTCCAAGCAGATTTCTGCCCTCTCAGCCATGACATCTCAGGCTGGGCCTTGAATACTGATGGCAAGACTTTTATTATTAATCAGGGATTGGTATGAATTAATTTAAGAACATGAGGGAAATGAGAGCTTAAAATTAGAATCAAACTTAACATCCTAAATAAAATAAATGGTATTGCTTCATGACTTTTAAAGCTCTAGCAAATAAAACAACTTGTTAAGCCTTGATGATGAGCTAAAAGTATGCAATGTCAGAATTAAATTGCTAGCAAAATACTTTTAACCCCTTTATTTAAAAAAAAAAAGGCATTTCCCTGCTATAATAAGTTGGGTGACAATTACAGTTTTGAAAGGACATCCAGTTCTTTGTGTCTATCTATTTGATATTTGAGCTTGAGAGATTTCATTACTGATTGCCTAGGATTCTTTGGGGTGGTATATGACTTTATTTAAAATGTTCATCCAGCAAGTTCAGCCCAATTTCATTCTTGCCCTTAGATGACTAAAAATTACATTTACTGCACTTAAAATTTGCTATAAGCTCATAAAGAAATTTAATTATAGTCATAAAATGATAAGTCAAAATCATAGAAATTTAATTTATAGTCATAAATGACTTGCTTGCATTTCTACATATTGAAATAAACAGTCATATACTGCTGGAAATATATATGTATGTATATTTGGATCTATAACTATCATGGCACATGAACCTATATATAAAATGTATTTAAAATAATCATATTTTATAATGAAGTTAATTTATTATGAATAAGTATAGTTCCTGGTGTGTGTGTGTGTGTGTGTGTGTATATAATTTATTCAAGCTGAAATTACTAATATAGTAAAGCATGTATTTCTTTTTTTTTTAATATAATTTATTGTCAGATTGGCTTACATACAATACCCAGTGCTCATCCCAACAAGTACCGTCCTCAATGCCCATCACCCATTTTCCCTCTCCCCACACCCCTGTCCAACCTCAGTTTGTTCTCTGTATTTAAGAGTCTCTTGTGGTTTGGTAAGACATGTATTTCTAATATGAGAAAATTGTGTGGTGTTTCCAGCTGATACAGTAATTAGGACGTTGTGTTTCCCATAACAGAAAAAAGTTTTGTAGTTAACTTTTCTGTACCATTTTCCATGTTTATTGATTCTTTCAAATGCTTTGAAGGAAGTTACCTTTCTCTTCATTCCTTTCCCTTCTTGCTTTGTTTTGAATTTGTGGCTTATATCACAATATAATTTACATGCTTTTGCCTTAGAAACTGCTGAAAAACCTGGTAAAATTGAGAACATAAACCTAACAAAAGGTTTAAGAAGCAGAGTCCATACACTAAGGCTAAATTTATGGTTTTATTTAGGATTTGAGAAAGGAACAAAATGTATTTTTTTAAATAACTCTCTACATTTGAGTATATGTTATTTTGGTTGTATATTTATTTGATTTAAATAGTAATTTGAAGGAATTTGTTCATTCACACTAATAATTGAGAAGTGCATTCTAAACTGTCATATTAGTTTCATTTGCATTAATGCAGCAGCACCATTTCAAAATGTAGCCTAACTTTACATCAGAAACTCAGAATTAATACAAAATCAGAAAAATAGTAAAAGTAGTTTAAATCTTATGCTCTTTTTGGCAACTTACTTTTTATTTATTTTTATTGTGGTAACATGTACATAACATAAAATTTACCATCTTAACCATTTTTAAGTGTGCAGTTCTGTGGCACTAAATACGTTCACATTGTTGTGCAACTACCACCACCATCCACCTACAGAACGTTTTCATCTTCTCCACCTGAAACTCTGGGTTAAACACTAACTCCCCATCCCTCCCTGATCTCCACCCCCTGGCAACCACCATTCTACTTTGTGTCTCTGTGAATTTGACTACTTTAGATATCTCATGTAAATGGGATCACAAATATTTGTCCTTTATGACTGGCTCGTTTCACTTAGCATAACGTCTTCAGGTTCATCCATGTTCTCGCGTGTGTCAGAATTTCCTTCCTTTTATATGTATTTATATAGTATTGCATTGTATGTATATACCACATTTTGTTTATCCAAATATCTGTCCTTGGACACTTGAGTTGCTTTCGTATTTTGGCTGTTATGAATAATTTTGCTGTGAATGTGGGTGTAACAAATTTTTGTTTCATTTTTTCCCAGCACTTTATTATGAAAAGTTTTAAATGTACAACAAAGTTGAAAGGGTTTTACAGTGAACATCTATATACCTACCACCTAGATTCTACCAATATTTTACTATGCTTGCTTTATAAGTATCTATCCACCTTTCTATCCATCAATCGATCTATCTCATTTGATGCATTTCAGAGTATTTTGCTTCCATCTAAATGCTTCAGCATCATATCATTAACTACAATTCAGTATTAGTTTGATTTTTAAGATAGCATTTACAAACAGTGAAATGCACAAGTCTTAACTGCACATTCGATTAATTTTGATAAATGCATATACCTATGTTACTGAAGCTCCTGTCAAGATATAGAACATTACTATCACCCCCAGAAATTTCCCTCATGCCCCTTCCCAGCTGGTTTGTTCTTCTAATTCCAGAAAGGTAACCACTGTTGTAACACTTTTTCTACATAGATTGATTTTATGTGTTCTAGAACTTTATATAAATGGAATCATAATACTTTTTGTGTAAGTTTTCTTCCATTTAGTGTAATGTTTTTGAGATTCACCCATTTTGTTGTGTAGATCAATTCTTTTTTTTTTTTATATTGCCAAATAATATTCCCTCAAAATAATATATTATTACTTAATCTATTGTCTTGTGATGGACACATGGCTGTTTTCATGGCAACTTATTATTGCTATTATTACTTATTTTATACAGGATAAAGTAATATCTCCTTTACTTATTTCTTCACTCTTAAGTTGCTACCAGCATGGCTTAGTAACTCCTTGTGAAAAGATTTTTTGTTTTAAATCCTTCTCAATTCCCTGATAACAGCAACACCATTTCTCTTTACCTTAGATCTTAGCCAGTGAAAGAGATCAAGTAGTTGCTCATTTTAAATATGTATCACACATATTGGTGTGTGGTGTTCTTCTTAATGCTGGTAAATAAATTATCCTACAGGGAGCTGCTGGCTTCCATGCTAGGTACATTTGGAGACCTTAAACTGCCTCCCAGTCCTAATCCTGTATTTAAGTTTTTTGTTTTTTATTTTTTAATTTTTTTTAACATTTATTTATTTTTGAGAGACAGAGTATGAGCAGGGGAGGGGCAGAGAGAGAGGGAGACACAGAATTCGAAGCAGGCTACAGGCTCCAAGCTGTCAGCACAGAGCCCAACACTGGGCCCGAACTCACAAACCGTGAGATCATGACCTGAGCCGAAGTCGGACACTTAACCGACTGAGCTGCCCAGGCACCCCTGTATTTAAGTTTTTGAAACAACATTGTCGATTCATTATTGAGAGGGATTGTGACATTGTGTGGTTTCTGGTGCTTGCAGGTGAGGAATTGTCACTGTAGCCAGCTGCTACAGCAACAGCAAAAGGTGGAAGATAAGGATAGGATAGAGGAGATAGAGACATGGAAGGTTATTGGTAGCTGACGTCAGCCTCTACTACAATTGTCAATTTAAATACAGTTCTTTTGCAGAGAGAAATTCAAGTCGATTTGTTTACCATATTTCATTTGCGCAGAATGGCAAGTGACAACTCTTAGAAATTTAAACATACCCATTTTGCCAGGTTTTTGTTTTTGTATGGTGTGTGTTTTGTGTCTGTTCACAAAATACTATAAGAACATCAAGACTCATTTTATAATGCATTCTCTTTTTGTTTAATTTGTACATCAGGAGAAAATCTAGTTTTAAAAAATTCTACAGTTTATAAGGGCAAGTAACTAAGGATATCAAAGAAGCATTTAAAATATTAAGACCTGCTCTGTATTTTCGAGAAGGTATGAAAGTAATACCACTTAATAGGTTAGCTGCCACGCTGCACTTTCCAAGCACTTAAGTCATTCATCTGTCTGAGGTAGGACAGTATCTGCACCCGTGGTTAACAGATGAGAACTCTTTTCTTTTTTACCCCCTGTGTGTTAACTGTATTTGAATTCCAGAATTTATCCGGAGCTCTCCAAATAGTGCTTGTAAGTCTTCTTATGGCCACAGATTCCTTTTAATAATGGCTTCCCCTCTAATCTCCTAAATACTTGTAAGATATTTTTTAAGAGAGTTGTTAAAACTAGAAACAAAGATTGTCACCTTTTGTGGTAGCAGTAAAAATATATTTAATTTGAAAATGTGTAGGAGATTTTATCATTTATAGAAGATAAAGCAATTATATAAAAAATGCATAAACTACTTTATGAATTTGGATAGTCTGTAAGCAACTACAGCTTTAATGTGCTCCTAATTCATGGTTTTTCTTTTGGAGGAGAGATGTAAATCCTGTATCTAAAATAATTTAATAATTGCATTTTGTTGGTCCAGATGTGTTTGTGGTTAACAAAGAGAAAGAAAAGAAACCACAGGTGTTTACTTCGTGATTTTGTCCTGAATGGTTTTGAGGTTGGCATCTCTGCAAATTACTGCTTATGTTATTACTTAAATTAATAATCTCAAATTAGAGCATGTTTAAGAGAACTTTATAATTTGAAGTAAAGAGTTATTGCATTCCAACACCTGGTTGTGCTGGTCTTTGTTCTTTTAAGTATAGAACATTTTGAAAGCAAAAATTCCAAAGCCTGATTTATCTTTGCTTATTTACAAGTATGTTTAATCTTGCTCTTGTTTTGAGCTTCTTAATACTGCATAAAGATATTAATCATTAGGTGGTCTTAATGTAGATATTTTCAGCACTTCTACAGAAAGTCATTGTCAGGGAATTCATTCTAATTCAAGGTTAATTAGTGTACCATTAAAATAATGTGTTACAAAAATTAATTACATCACAGGTCAAAAAACGTATTAAAAAGCATAGTGTAAATGTCTGAGAGCACATCATCCTCTTAAAACATTGCTATACTCGTGCTACTGTTCTGGAAAATATATCTAAAGTGAAAATCACTACTGAGGTCCAGTCATAGGTGTTTCTCTTAAAGTAAATTTTTGGCACCACATATGGGAAATTTAAAATATATCTCCCATTAACAGTAAAATGTGTTGCTTGTCTGCTTTCCCATTGCAACAGCTAAAGATTTATATTTTAGCATTAGTCGATATAACCCTACTGGGTTAAACCTAAGGAGAAATCAGGAACTTGGTTAAGAAGTAGAAATTATCTGTACAGTTTGAGGTAAAAGTACTAGATTTATTAATACTATGTTTTCTTACTTCACTGTTAGGTATTTTGGTAGGTGTTCTGTGTAAGTATATCACACATCGTTTTGACTATGCAGTAATTCTTATTAATAGTTTAACTTCATAGCCGTAAAATGTACCCTTAAAATTAGGTTGAAGATGGAGACTTTGAAATTCTATCTGATTCTTTTAATGTAAAAGCTATGAAACAGTTAAATAGAACTATAGAATATACATTGGTATTTTTCCCGAGTCTTATTAGGATATCTGATTGTCCATATTAAGGGTTTTGGAATTCGTGCCTTAATAACAGCAGGTCACTACACATTAAGAGCTACAGAAATTTTAACATATGAGACTCTTTACTCAACAATACATTTTTTACTTAGTTTTTAGAACTGTCTTCATTAAACAAAATTCTTACTGGGCTCTGAACAAAATAGCTTACTATAACAAATTGTGAATAATTTGCCCACATTTAAAAATTTTCTTCTTTCCTGCCTCTTTGGATTTTGTGTAAGCCTATAGGAAAACATATTCACAAGTAAATATAAACAAGTTGAGTAAATGAAAGAAAAAAAGAAGGATAATTTGTAGGGAAGAAGTTGGCTTTGTTTTGTTTGTTTGTTTCAAGAATAGACCTGGTTTAATTAGTTGAACTACTAGGTGCTTGAACAGAGTCTGAAAGACAAAGAGTAAAAAGTGGGTTTAGAAAAGCTTTCTTGAAAGGTGGTTTTTACTTTTAAAACCATCTTTGTCCCAACTTACATCTTCTTAAATCTTTTCTAAAATGACATAGAGATTTCTACTTAATGTAGAAAAACATTCCATTCTTTAAAAATGACATCACTACCACCCTCAAAGAGTAGTGTTAAACTATGCATCACTCATATCTTCAGAAAAGCCCTTAGCTTCTAGGAGTTTTTTTTATTCTTTAGACCAAGTGAGCTTCTTTAATTAACTAAATCAAGATTTTCTGACCGTGAAGAATAGAATTAACCTGCTGATAGTGACTGTGAGTCTTAGGTAGACAATGATTAAAACTAGTGTTTCATATTTAGGACTTGTTCTCCTAACAGTTTATCATCTATTCTGTTTTGCAAGTGCAACATTTGAAGATAGGCACTAGCAGACTGTGTTAGTGTTTTTTTAGATATTTCAGAGCGAAATTTGGGATATTAATGAGCAATGCTTAGTTTCAAACTGATTAAATTTTCTTGCATTTTAAGGAATATATTTGGGTAAATTTAGGTATACTGATTATGATTTCTACCTACATTTAAGTATTCATATTTTATCCACAAGGTTTCTTTCACCAGAAGAAGTAACTATAATAATTCAAGAAAACTATTCTTTACATGTGCAAACTACTTTAAAATTAATAAGGCATTATCTTATAGCTCATTCATTCAACAAATACTATTGGTGTTACTGTTTTAGTAGTATCCTTTTCTTCACTCCGTAGGTGAGGAAATGGATCAGGCTGAAGTAAGTCATTGGGCTAGTGCATAATGGATTCCAGAGTACAACTCAGGAGTTCCAATTAATTTAGAAAAGTCTACCTTCTTTCCATAGAACATTTTATATCAACCATGCTTAGGATAATCAACCTACAGTTTTACATATTACTTTGTCTTTCTTAAGACATTGTATCTTTTAGTACATACCTATCAATAATTACTTTAATGGCCTAAATGCTCCATTTGAAAGACACAGGGTGACAAGATGGATAAAAAAAAAGGCCCATCTGGTGCGCCTGGGTGGCTCAGTCCTTGAAGCATCTGACTTCAGCTCAGGTCATAATCTCACGGTTCATGAGTTCAAGCCCCATGTCGGGCTCTGTGCTGACAGCTCAAAACCTAGAGCCTGCTTCGGATTCTGTGTGTGTGTCTCTCTTTCTGCCCCTCCCCTGCTCGTGCTCTGTCTCTCTCTTTCTCAAAAATAAACAAACATTAAAAGAAATAAAAAAAAAACCATCTATATGCTGCCTATAAGAAACTCACCTCTGATCTAAAGATACATACAGACTGAAAGTGAAAAGATGGGAAAACATTTACCATTCAAATGGAAGCAAAAAGCAAGCTGGGATAGCAATACTTCTATCAGACAAAATAGATTTTAAAACAAAGACTAATAGAACATAGAAGAGCATCATTACATAATGATAAAGGGATCAATCCAATAAGAAGATATAAGAATTGTAAATATCTATGCACCTAACATTGGAGCACCTAAATACATAAAGCAAATGCTAATGGACATGAAGAGAGAATTGATGGTAATACAGTAATAGTAGGAAATTTAACACCCCCCCTTACATCAATGGATAGTTTTAGGCAGAAAATCAATAAAGAAGCAGTATATTTGAATGACACAGTATACCAGATGGCTATAATAGATGTATACAGAACATTCCATCCAAAAACAATAGAATGTACATTCTTTTCAAGTGCACATGGGATATTCTTCAGAACAGATCCTGTGTTAAGCCACAAAATAAGTCTCAATTAACTTAAGAACATTGCAGTCACACCATGCGTTTTTCTCATCAACAATAGTATGAAACTAGACATCAGTTACAAGAAAAAAACTGGAAAAAACACAAACACGTGGAGTCTAAACAACATAATACTAAACAGCCAAAGTGTCAACGAAGTCAAGAAAAAAAAAATACATGGAGACAAATGAAAATGAAAACACAAAGGTCCAAAATCTTTTGGATGCAGCAAAAGCAGTTCTGAGAAGGACATATATAGCAATAAAGGCCTGCCTCAAGAAACAAGAAAAAGCTCAAATAAACAATCTAACCATACACCTAAAAGAACTAGAAAAAGAAGAACAAAGCCTAAAGTGAATAGAAGAAAGGAAATAATAAAGAGCAGAGCAGAAAGAAATGACCTGATGACCTAAAGACTAAAAAAAGAAAAGAAAACGAGGAAAACACAATGAAACCAGGAGGAGGTTCTTTGAAAAGATAAATAAAATTGATAAACACTTATCCAGACTCCTTAAGAAAAATTAATAAATAAAAAGACCCAAATAAATAAAGTGAGAAATAAAAGAGAAGTGACAATTGACACTACAAAAATACAAATGATTTTAAGAGACTGCTATGAAAAATTATATGCCAACAAATTGGCCAACCTAGAGAAAGTGGATAAATTCCTATAGACATACACTCTTCCAAAATTAAATCAGGAAGAAATAGAAAATCTGAAACTCTAGTAAATTGGTGATCAAAAAACTATGAAAAAAATAAAGTGCAGGACCAGATAGATCCATAGGCGAATTCTATCAAACATTTAAAGAGTTAATTCTTACTGTCCTTAAACTATTCCAAAAAATAGAAGGGGAAGGAAAACTTTAAAATACATTCTACGAGGGCGCCTGGGTGGCGCAGTCGGTTAAGCGTCCGACTTCAGCCAGGTCACGTTCTCGCGGTCCGTGAGTTCGAGCCCCGCGTCAGGCTCTGGGCTGATGGCTCGGAGCCTGGAGCCTGTTTCCGATTCTGTGTCTCCCTCTCTCTCTGCCCCTCCCCTGTTCATGCTCTGTCTCTCTCTGTCCCAAAAATAAATAAAAAACGTTGAAAAAAAAATTTTAGAAAAAAAAAAATACATTCTACGAGGCCAGTGCTATCCTGACACCAAAATTAGACAAAGATGCCACCAAAAAAGAAAACTATGGTTCAAGCTTCATGATGAACACAGGTGCAAAAATCCTCAGCAAAATATTAGCAAACCACATTCATAATACATTAAAAGGATCATTCACCACGATCAAGTGGGATTTATTTTGGGGATGCAAGGATGGTTCAGGATTCATAAATTAATCAACATGATATACCACATCAACAAAATGAAGGATGAAATCATATCATCTTAATAGATGCAGAAAAAGCATTTGACAAAATTTAACGTCTGTTCATGACAGAAACTCAGCAAAGTGGGTTTAGGGAGAAAATACCTCAACATAAGAAAAAGCATGTATGAAAAACTGACAGCTAACATGATACTCAGTGGTGAAAAACAGTTTTCCTCTAAGATCAGGAAAAAGACAAGGATATCCACTCTCACCACTTTATTCAACATAGTACTAGAAATCCTAGCCATGGTAATCAGACAAGAAAAAGAAATAAAAGGCATCCATATTGGTAAGGAAGGAGTTAAACTGTCACTATTTGCAGATGAGATGATACTATGCATAGAAAACCCTAAAAGTTCCACCATAAAAACCATTAGAACTGATAAATGAATTCAGTGAAGTTACAAGATATAAAATTAATCTCCAGAAATCAATAGCGTTTCTGTATACTAATAACAAAGTAACAGAGAAATTAAGAAATAATTTCATTTACAATTGCACCAAAAATAATAAAATACCTAGAAATAAACTTAACTAAGGAGATAAAAGACCTGTACTCTAAAAACTATAAAACATTAATGAAAGAAATTGAAGACAACACAAACAAATGGAAACCTATCTTCTGCTCATGGATTGGAAGAATCAATATTGTTAAAATGTTCATACAACCCAAAGCAATCTACAGATTCAGTGCAATCCCTATCAAAATACCAACAATATTATTCACAGAATGAGAACAAATAATCCTAAAATTTGGATGGAACCACACAAGAGCCCAAATAACCAAAGCAATTGTGAGAAAGAAAAAGCTGTAGGTATCATAATTTTAGATTTCAAGATATACTACATAGCTGTAGTATTCAAAACAGTATGGTATTGGTACAAAATAGACACATAGATCAATGAAACAGCTCAAATATAAACCCATGCTCTTATGGACAATCTATGATAAAGACAAAAATATACAATAGGGCAAAGATAGTCTCTTCAGTAAATGGTGCTGAGAAAAGTAGACAGCTACATATGAAAGAATGAAACTATACCATTTTCTTACACCATCCACAAAATTAAGCTCAAAATTGATTGAAGACCTAAATGTAAGATCTGAAATCCTAAAAATCCTAGAAGAAAACACAGGCAGTAATGTCACTGACATCAACCATAGCAACATTTTTCTAGATAAGTCTCCTAAGACAAGGGAAACAAAAGCAAAGATAAACTATTGGGACTATAGCAAAATAAAAAGCTATGCATAGCAAAGCAAAACAAAAAGGCAACCTACTGAATGGGAAAAGATATTTCCAAGTGATATATCCAATGAGGGGTTAATATCCAAAATATATAAAGAACTCATATGCCTGAACACTAAAAAAAAATAAACAACCCAATTAAAAAGTGAGCAGAGGACCTGAATAAACATTTTCCCAAAGACATATAGATGGCCAATAGACACATGAAAAGATGGTCAACATTAGTAATCATCAGGGAAAATCAAATTAAAACTGCAATGAGATATCACCTTACACCTGACAGAGTGGCTAAAATAAAAAACAAGAAAATATAAGTGCTGTTGAGGATGTGGAGGGAAAGGAACCCTCCTGCATTGTTGGTGGAATGTAAATTGATGCAGCTACTGTGAAAAACAGTATGGAGGCTCAGAAACTTAAAAATAGAAATACTATATTATCCAGTCATTTCTCTACTGGGTATTTACTCAAAGAAAATGAAAACACAACTTTGAAAAGATATATGCACCCCTATGTTTATTGCAGAATTATGTACAATAGCGAAGATATGGAAGCATCCTAAGTGTCCATTGATAGATGAATGAATACAGAAGGTGTGGTATATCTATATGTACACACACACACACCCACACACACACACACAGGAATTATGCTCTTGTAAAAAAGGATGAGATCTTGCCATTTGGCAAGACAATATGGATGGACCTAGAGGGTATTATGCTAAGTGAAATAGATCAGACTAATAAAGACAAATATCATATGATTTCACTCATGTGGAATCCAAAAACGAATGAATAAACAAAAAGCAGACTCAGACCTATAAATATAGAGAACAAACTGATGGCTCTCAGAAGGAAGGGGGTGGGGTTATAGGAAAAATGGGTGAAGGGGAGTGGGAGATACAGACTTTTAGTTATGGAATCAGTAAATCACAGGAATTAAAGGCACAGCATAGGGAATATAGTCAGTGATCTTGTAATAACATTGCCTGGTGACAGATGGTAGCTATGCTTGTGGTGAGCATAGCATAACATATAGAGAAGTTGAATCACTATGGTGTACACCTGAAACTAATGTAACATTGTATGTAACATTACTCAAGTAAGATAAAATAAATAAAAATACAATTCTCAACCAAAAAAAAAGTATTTTACATGGCCTCATAACTGGATTAAGAAATTCATTTATCTCAATTTTTGTGTTTTTAGGGCAGAACTCTACTCCATTGGGCGTGTGATCGAGGACATAAAGAACTAGTCACAGTCTTGCTACAATATAGAGCTGATATTAACTGCCAGGTAAGAGTGATGATGAGGGAGTTTTTTAAAAAATTGAGGTAAAACCCGCACAACATAAAATTCACCATATTAACCACTTTAAAGTGTACAATTTATTAGCATTCATACACTTAACAGTGTTGTGTGACCGTCACTACTTTCTTGTTTCACATTTTCATCACCCCAAAAGGAAACCTTGTACTTATTAAACAGTCACTCCCTATTTCCCCCTCTTCACAGATCTTGCCAATAGCTAATCTTTCTGTTTCAATGGATTTGCCTATTCTGGATATTTCATGTAAATGGAATCATAAAATATGTAGCCTTTGTGTTTGGCTTCTTTCACTTAGCATAATGTTTTCAAGGTTTATCCATGTAGCATGTGACAGTACTTCATTTTTTATGGCTAAATATTATACCATCATATGGATAATACCACATTTTGTTTATCTCTTCATCAGTTGATGAAGAGTTGGATCATTTCCATTTTTTTTGGCATGAACAATTGATACGAACAATTAATGCATGTGTTTTTGTTTGAACGCTTGTTTTCAGTTCTTTTGATTCTGTACCTAAGAGTAGAATTTCAGAGTTGTATGGTAATTTGATGTTTTTAAGGAACCTCTACAAACTGTTCTCTACAGAAATTGCACCATTTTACATTCCCACCAGGAATGCATTGGGGTTCTAATTTCTCCACTGCTTTGCCAGTACTTGTTATGTTCTTTTTTTAACAGCCATCCTAGTGGAGTGAAGTGATATCTCATTGTGCTTGATTTTGATTTGCATTTCCTTAACAACTAATGATGTTGATATCTTTTCATATACTTGTTAACAATTTCTGTATTTCCTTTGGAGGAATGTCTGTTCAAACCTTTCACCATTTTTAAAATTGAGTTGCTTGTCTTTTTGTTAAGATGTAGGAGTGTTTTATATATTCTGGATAGTAGACCACTGTCAGATACATGATTTGCAGATACCTTCTCCCTTTCTGTGGGTTATCTGTTCACTTTTTGATAGTGTCACTTGGTGCACAGGTTTTGAATCTTGATTTCAGTTTTTTTTTTTTTCTTTTTTTTCTATTCTTTCTTTTTGTTGGTTGTGCTTTTGGTATCATACTTAGGAAACCATTGCCAAGTATAAGGTCATTAAGATTTGTCCTCCTGTTTTCTTTCTTATTTGTTTTTATTGTTTTAAATGTGCATAACATAAAATTTACCATTTTAACCATTTTTAAGTGTGCAGTTCTGTGGCATTAAGTACATCCACATTGTCCAACCATCACTATCATCCATCTCCAGAACTTTTCTTCTTCCCCAACTGAAACTCTGAATTCATAACTAACTCCCCATACCCCCAGCTCCTAGCAACTGCCATTCTACTTTCTACCTTCATGAATTTGACTATTTTAAGTACCTTATATAAGTGGAATTATATAATATTTGTCCTTTTGTGACTGACTTATTTCACTTAATATTTTCAAGGATCATCCATGTTGGTAGCATGTGTCAAAATTTCCTTTCTTTTTAAAACTAAATGTCGGGGCGCCTGGGTGGCTCAGTCGGTTAAGCGTCCGACTTCGGCTCAGGTCACGATCTCGCGGTCCGCGGGTTTGAGCCCCGTGTCGGGCTCTGGGCTGATGGCTCAGAGCCTGGAGCCTGCTTTCGATTCTGTGTTTCCCTCTCTCTCTGCCCCTCCCCCGTTCATGCTGTGTCTCTCTCTGTCTGAAAAATAAATAAACGTTAAAAAAAATTTTTTTTTAAATAAAACTAAATGTCATTATACATGTATACCACATTTTGCTTATCCAAATATTCATCTATAACATTGAGTTTCTTTATTCTTTTGACTATTGTGATTAATATGCTATGAACATAGGTAGCAAATTTGAGTCCTTACCTTTGTGTGTCTTGAGTATATACCCAGAATTGGAATTGCCGGGTCATGAGGTACTTCTTTATTGAATATTTTGAGGAATCACCATACTATTTTACACAGTGGCTGCACCATTATGTATCAGCCATGCGTAAGTGTCCTAATTTCTTCACATCTTTACCAACACTTGTTATTTTTTGTATTTTTGATAATAGGCATCGTAATGAGTGAGAAATGGTATCTCATTGTGGTTTTGATATGCACTTCCCTAATGACTGGTGATGTTGAACATCTTTTCATGTGATTATTGACCATTTGTATATCACTTTGTTTATGTCCTTTGCCCATTTTTAAATTGAGTTGTTTGTGTTTTTATTGTTAAGCTGTAAGAATTCTTTATATATTCTGGATGTCAGTCCTTGTCAGATAAATGATTTGCAAATACTTTCTCCCATTCTGTGAATTGTCTTCCACTCTATTGGTAGGGTCCTTTGATGGACAACAGTTTTAAATTTGATGAAGGCCACCTTTCTCTTTTATTGCCTGTGCTTTTGGTATCATATCCAAGAAATCATTGCCAAATTCAATGTTTTGAAGCTCTTTGCCTATGTTTTCTTTAAGAGTTTTATAATTTCAGCCCATATGTTTAGGTCTTTGACCCATTTTGAGTTAGTTTTTGTATGTGGTATAAAATAGGGGTCCAGTTTCATTTTTTTGCATGTGGATAGTCCGTTTTCTCAGCACCATTTGTTGAAATGTCTTTTCCCCATTGAATAGTCTTGGAACCCTTGTCAAAAGTAATTTGATCATATCTGTAAGGTTTTGGGCTTTCTACTCTATTCTGTTGGTCTATATTTCTGTCTTTATGCCATTACCACACTTGTTTGATTTACTGTAGCTTTGTAGTAAAATTTGAAATCAGGAAGTGTGAGACCTCCAACTTTTTTTTTTTTAAGTGTATTTTCTTTTTTTTTTTTTTAAGTGTATTTATTTTGAGAGAGGGTACACGTGTCCATGTGTGAGCAAGGGAGGGGCGGGAAGAGAGATAGAATCCCAAGCAGGCTCTGTGCTAACAGTGCATAGCCTAATACCATGAACTGAACCATGAGACTGAGACCTGAGCCAAAATCAAGAGTTGGATGCTTAACTGACTGAGCCACCCAGGTACCCCTTGTTTTTCCTTTTCAAGACTGTTTGGCTATTCTGGGTTGCTTGATAGGATGATTTTTTTTTTTTTTTCTGCAAGAAAATGTCATTGGGATTGTCATAAGGATTACGTTGAATCTGTAGATCACTTTGGGGAGTATTGACATCTTAATGTTAAGTCTACCAATCTGTGAGATGTTTTTCCATCTATTGGTGTCTCGAATTTCTTTAGGCAGCATTTTGTGGCTTTCAGTGTATATTTCTTTCACCTCCTTGGTAAAGTTTATTCCTAAATTTCTTTTTCTTTTTTGATGCTATTGTAAATGAAACTGTTTTCTAAATTTCCTTTTTGGATTGTTCATTGTTAGTGTTCAGAAACACAATTGATTTTTGCATGTTTGTTTTGTATCCTATAATAATGCTGAATTCATTTATTAGTTCTTACAGATTTTTGTGGGATCTTTAGGGTTTTTTACATATAAGATCATGTTGTCTATGAATAGAGATCATTTTACTTCTTCTTTTACAGTTGACATTCCTTTTCTTTTCTTTTTTTTTTTAAGTAATCTCTACACCCAACGTGAGCTCAAACTCACGACCCCAAAATCAGGAGTCTTGCGCTCTAATGACTGAGTCAGCCAGGCACCTCAGGATTCCTTTATTTTTCTTGCTTAGTTGATCTGACCAGGCCTTCTAGTACTGTGTCGATAGAAGTGGGTATCCTTGTTTTGTTCTAGGTGTTTGCTTTTTAATTTAGTGTGTTAGATATAAAATGCTTTTCTTTATGTAACATTTGTTGCCATATATATCCATTTTGGTCCAACTCCCTAGGCCTTATGCACTCATCCTGGCTCTTTTCATTAAATCTGAAATTTTTAGTTCTGACCACACTCTCCATTTCATCTAAATCTCTTATTTCACCTAGAAGATATCTTTAGTTTCTCTGCTAATCCACCTTCTCCCATTTCATCTTCTCCCATTCTCATGCTATTATCCTCAGCCTCATCTCCATTCCCTCTATTTCCACTGTTACAGCCACCTGGAAAAAGCCTAATTCTGATTAATCCAGTTACCTGCCTTTTGCACGTATACACCTAGTCTCTGGGCAAAGCTAGGAAGAAAAAAAAAAAAGTATACAACCCTGATATTATCATAAATCATGGTATGCATCTTTAATTTTGCCTGAAAAGTCTTATGGTCGTTTTCATTCTCAGATTACCTCTCATTTCATAGAGAATAGAAGAAATCTTTATCACCAACTCAGATCTTAGTCAGTAGATCCAAAAACATAGAACTCTTCTTAGCTATCCTTCAGACACTTCAAGTCACATATCTTAACGCTGAACCCTACTGTCTCTCAACAACTGCCGCTACCCCTCACCATAATTGGCACCATCATCCAACCAGTTTTCTAGGAATCATCCTTGATTCTTCTCTCAATTTTCACACCCATTCAACTCCTTTAGGTTCTACCTTCTAAGTATATCTCCAAACCTACCCACTGCTCTATTTCAACACTTCCTGTACACTAGTTCAGGCTTCTTAAATTATTTCAGCAGCTCTGAACTCCGTTTCTCCTTCTAATCTTGATATCCTTCAGTATATTTTCAACTTTTCGTCTGGATAGTCTTTCTAAAATGCTAATTTGCAGATGTTTTCTTGTTTACTTTTGTTTTTAAGTTAAAATCTAAATTTAATATACTCTGTAAAGCCCTTCATGATCTTACATCTCCACTGTTTCTCAGCATGCTGCTTGCTTATAACCCTCCCTGGTATGCCAAGCTCCACTTCTTTGAAGAACTTGATATACTGCTCATCTCCTGGTCTTTTTATATGCTGTTTTCTTTCTTCATTCTCCTTCCTAGGCCTCAGCTTACACATTACTTCCTCCAGGAAGCCTTCCTTCACTCTAACCAGTTAGAGATTCCCAATAGTTTATAGCTCCTTTTTTTAAAAAAAAAAATTTTTTTAATGTTTATTTATTTTTGAGACAGAGACAGAGACAGCACAAGCCGGGGATGGGCAGAGAGATAGAGGGAAACACAGAATCTGAAGCAGGCTCCAGGCTCTGAGCTGTCAGCGCAGAGCCCAATGGGGGCTTCAACTTAGAAACAGTGAGATCATGACCTGAGCCAAAGTCGATTCTTTTTTTTTTTTTAATTTTTTAATGTTTATTTATTTACTTATTTTAATTTTTTTTAATGTTTATTTATTTTTGAGAGACAGAGAGAGACAGAGCATGAGCAGGGGAGGGGCAGAGAGAGAGGGAGACACAGAATCCAAAGCAGGCTCCAGACTCCGAGCTGTCAGCACAGAGCTTGACACAGGGCTCGAACTCACAGACCGTGAGATCATGACCTGAGCTGAAGTCAGACGCTCAACTGACTGAGCCACCCAGGCGCCCCAATGTTTATTTATTTTGAGGGAGAGAGAGTGTGCAAGCAGGGGAGGGGCAGAGAGACAGGGAAACACAGAATCCGAAGAAGGCTCCAGCAGCACAGAGCCTGATGCGGGGCTCGAACTCGACAACTGCGAGATCATGACCTGAGCTGAAGTCGAATGTTCAACCGACTGAGCCACCCAGGCGCCCTTATAACTCCCTGATCTTAAGCACATCAAAAAAGTTATGACAGTGCAATCACTTTGTATTATAATTGGTTGATTACATGTCTGTATTCTCAACACTATCATATACAGGTACTACAATTTGGTTGTATCACTAGTGCCTCGAATAATATCTGACATACAGTAGATGCTTAGTAATTATTGAATAAAGTAATATTGGTTTATAAAGAAAATGTTGGAAAAATAGAACATGAGTACCAGGAAGGACCTGAGCACTTGCCAGAGCTTTTTGGGTATCCTTGGTTTTTTAGCAGAAGAAATACCTCTTTCCCCATTAGATATGTGTACATTGTTCTTGGACCAGTTCCCTAGCTTTGAGTTATAGGTCAGATCATAGCTTATGCCATAATCTTGCCTTGAAATATATATTTCATTGATTTTTTTTCTTTTAGTTGGTAGTATGTATTAAAAAAAAAAATACCTGGGGCACCTGGGTGGCTCTGTTGGTTGAGCATCTGACTCTTGATTTGGACTCAGGTCTTGATCTCATGGTTCATGGGATTGAGCCCCGTGTCGGGCTCCATGCTGCTAGTGCAGATCCTGCTTGGGATTCTCTCTCTCTCCCTCTCTCTCTGCCCTTCCCCACTCACTCATGCTCTTTCGCTCGCTCTCTCTCTCTCTCTCTCTCTCACTCTCAAAATAAATAAACTTTATTTTTAAGTAATACTTTTTTTTTAAAAAAGTGAAAAAATGCAAAAGACTAATTTTTTTTAAATTTTATTTATTTTTGAGGTGAGAGAACACAGACGAGCAGCTATATATAAATATATATATATATATATATATATATATATATATAAAAGCATGTACAGCAGCAATGTGATACAAGCTACACACGCTATTCTATAACTTGCTTTCTTTATCTTGGAGATCGTTCTATATCAGTATATAGATAATGTTGCCTTATTCTTTTTTTTTTCTTTAAATGTTTATTGGGGTGCCTGGGTGGCTCAGTTGGTTAATAAACATTGGGCTTTGGCTCAGGTTACAATCTCGGAGTTCATGAGTTCAAGCCCCACATCGGGTGAGCTTGAGCCCCACATCTGGTGAGCTTGAGCCCTGCTTTGGGTGAGCCCTGCTTTGGATGAGCCCTGCTTCTCTCTCCCTGTCTCTGCCCCTTGCTCACTTGCACCCTCTCTCTCTCTCAAAATAAAATAAAATAAAAGTTTATTTATGTTGAGAGAGAGCATGAGTGGGGGAGAGGGAGAGAAAGAATCCCAGGCAGGCTCCATGCTGCCAGTATGGTGCCCAACGCAGGGCTCCAATGCACGAAACATGAGATCAAGAGTCATACACTTAACTGACTGAGCCACCCAGGCATCCCATGCCTTATTCCTTTTAATGGGTGCATAATATTCCTTTATAGAGATGTATCATAATTTAGCTGGCACCATATAAATGGGCCAATGAATTAATTAATGAAGTAATGAATTAATATCCTTTAACCAAGAACCACTTGTATTTCATTTTCTGTGAAACATCTGTTCATATTTTTTGCTCAGTTTCCCACTGGATTGATGTTTTCTTCTTAATTTATAGGAACTTTTTATGTGTTTAGGAAAATGAGCACTTTGTGATATAAATATTAAAAATATCCCCATGTTTCCTTCTCGTACCTTCATCATTTCATGGTTTCCTTGATTCATCTAGAATTAATGTGTCACATGTATGTAATACACATTTTATTTTTGTCCAGATGGCATCAACTTTATTTTTGTGTAGATGATTAACCTTGTTCAGTAATGTTTGTTGAATAATCTTTCCTCTACTGATTTGAAGTACCTTTTTTCTTTTTTCACATTCTCACTTCCTCTGTGTATTCCTGGGCTGTTTCCGATTCCATTGCTCTGTTTTTTGTTTACATACTTGTGTTATGATGTTTTAATGGTTATAGCTTCAAAATATGTTTTAATATCTGGTAGGATAAATTTCTTCACTACTTACTGAGAATTTTTCCCATGATTTTTACTTATTTTTCTTTATGAACATTTAAATCTTTTCATTTGATAATAAATTATATTCAATAAATAAATAGATCATCTTTTCATCTTTTGCTTCCCTTGTCCACTACCATTAAGTTAAGTAAGTTAAAAAACAAAAGCAATAAAGTATTGGTGTGCTCATGTCTTTTACTTGGTTTGTATTGTTAGGGGGTGTTTGAAAGGGAAATGTTCCCAAGTTAGGAATAGCCTGAGGTTTTCATCTGTTTGTCTTGTATTATGTTTGGTTAGTGTAAGACAATTCAAAAACTGCTTTATGTGGCTTTATGGAATACTCTTTACAGAACACCAGCTTTAATGCAAAGTAAAAGTCCACATAGGTTTTTTGGATGAGTCAGTTAGGACTATGTGCGACCAATGTTTTCCTTGACGTCTTTGTATTCACGTGACTACTTTATATTGCCCCTAGCCTTGATTTTCCTCTGGTATTGACAATCCTGATTCCCACAATCTAGCTTCAGTTAAGGGAATGCTTTTGGCTTTGTTAGTTTGGATTACTTAGATGCTTCCAAGTCACAGGGCTTTTGGAGATTAGCTCTCAGAATAGCTTTCCCTTTGTGATTTCTTCTTTGGTTTCATTATTGAAAATTCTTTTCAAATATAGACAATACAAACATAATAAATGGAAGGAAAGGTTCATCTCCCTCATGATTCAATCTTTCTTAAACAACATTATTATTGACTGGCCTATTGGTTGCCAAAAAGGAAAATCAATTTTATTAGAAGTATTTGCTTGGCCACAGATCTTGGTACTAACCCAGCAGAGACAGGCTGATGTTATCAACTATCTGAAGACTAATTTTTACCATTAGCCTGAAACGGAGTAGTAATTAGACATGTGTCAAAGTCTACTCTGTGTTTTTCTGTCATTTTTACCCGTCAGTATATCTCATATATACTTTTATTGCACTGCAGTTTCTACATTCTGTGACTGATGGAATTGGAACTTTTAATTTTATTTTATCTTCAAAGAAAGATCCTTTATAGATTTCATTTGTTACCTGGCAGTATTATGGACACAGTTTTGTCTCTTCCACTGCTTGGTATTGATTTTTTAGTTCAACTCTGGAAGTTAGGTTCTTAACCACATTTGAGATTAGGATATGGGTTAAACACACACGCATATACCCCACAGACCTCTTGAATAATTTTGATCTTTCAAGCCCTGGAGAAAGATTAAACCTATTCCCAAAGCACACTGGAAGTATTTGAATGCTGAAGATTTATTACCAGGTTTTCTCAGATTTATTGTAAAGTAATATTAAGGAATTCAGTAGGTTGGGGGAGAAGTGGGAGCATCTGTGGTGTTAGGTGTTTACACTGTGTACTGGGTATTAATGCAGTTCAGGAGGAAAGCGTTTGTTTGAGTGCTATGTTGAAGACTTGGCGGTTTATAAATGACCTAAACTTAACGCTTTACATGATGGCATAGAGCACCATGCCCTCTCTGTGAATGCCTTGGTGACTGTGTGTTGTAAAAGATTTCAAAAACATGAGATGTTAAATAAACTTATTGTGGTGATCATTTCACAGTATATACAAATATTGAATCATTATGTTGTATATCTGAGACTAATATAATGTTACATGTCAATTATATCTCAGTTTTAAAAAAGAATACTTGTGGAAGAAAAGAATAAATGAATGTATCTGAAAAAAAGGAATTCTATATCTGTATATAGTTTTATGAAATAGATAGAAAATGCACTTTTTTTTAAAAAGCAGAGGAATAATTGCAAGTCTAGATTTCACCAGGGTGTTGTGGAGCTTAAAGTAGTGACAGTGGCCTCTGTACCTCAAGCTGTCCTGCGGCACCTGGGCAAGTGTACCCCTCTTCCCCAAGTCCACCAAGCATATTGCTTCCAGCAGAGACTTCTCCAGACTGTTGTTTATTATGTCACTGGCTTGATCAGAACTCTGATAATTGCACTACCCATAGGATAAATTCCAAACTCTCTGGAGTTGAATTCACGTTTCTCCAATATCTGAAAAAACACAAAAATAAATAAATAAATAAATAGCCATGAGAAAATTATAAAGCAGTAAATAAAACTATAATCCTATTATATGTGTGTGTTGGGGGAGGGATAAGATATAAAACAGTTTTGTAGTGCATACTGTTTATCAAACATCTTATATGTATTATCTCTTTTAGTCATCACATCAGTCCTATAATGTAGGTATATTGTTATCTGCATTTTACTGGTGAAGAAACAGGAGGTTGGGAAGTCCTAGAAGTAATAAGTGACAAAGTTTAGATTTGAACATGTCATTCTGATTCCAAAGCTTAAGCTCTTAACCTCTCCACTGTAAAATTTGAGTACATTTTTATTCTCATCTTTATTTTCTCTACTTACATGTATGTAACATATTTTAAAGATATTTGGTACAGGGGTGCCTGTCTGGCTCAGTGGTAGAGCATGTGACTCTTGATTGCAGAGTCATGAGTTTGAGCCCCATGTTAGGTGTAGAGAGTACTTTAAAAAAATGTTTTTTTAAGAAGGTATTTGGTACAATATTGTACATAGAGTAGTTTTTCTGCAGTATTTAAGAGAATGGAGATACTAAATACATTTAGTGAGATACATATAGTATTAAAATCTTAAGGACACAACTGAATACCACACCTGTACCCACACTCACACACACACACACACACACACACACACACACACACACACACCTGTGCAACTACCACCTATATCAAAGTAGAACATTGCCAAAACCCCAGTAGGTTTGTTTCCTTAAGCAACTTCTGTCAGTATCAATCCTCCCACCCCCACTCTGAGGGAACTATTATTCTGACTTCAATTGCCATCAATTAGTTCTCCTTCTTCTGGAAATTCAAATATTTACAACATATTTTCTTTTGGATCAGTTTTATTATACTCAATATAACATTTGCAAGAGTCATTCATGTTGTTACATATATCATTTGTTCCTTTATTTTTATAGCTGTATAATGTTTTATTGTGTGCATGCATATACCATAATTTATCTGTTTTCCTCTTGATGGACATTTAGGTTTTTTTTCTTCAGTTTTAATGAATATTGGCTATTATGAAAAAAGTGGCTATAAACACTTCACGTGGGCATATACATATATCTTCACTTCTCTTGGATATATACTTAGGAGAAGAAATGCTGGAGCATATGGTAACTCTGTGTTTAACCTTTTGAGGACTGCTTATGGTTTTTCAAAGCGACTGCTCATTTTACATTCCCACTAGCAGTGTACGAGAGTTCCAGTTTTTTTACATCCTTGTCAGCACTTGTTATTATGTCTTTTATTTTGATAGCCACTTTAGTGTATCTCATTGTGGGTTTGATTTTCATTGTCCTGATTGTTACTGATGTTGAGGATTTTTTCCTGTGCTTATTGGCCACTTCTGTATGTTCTTTGGGGGAAATGTCTATTCAGATCCTGTGCCCACTTTTTTTTTTAACTGGGTGAAAAAAAGCCATGGAAAGCTCAGTAAGTTTTTTTATCGGCAAAATCTGTTAAGGGAATGGACTCAAGGCCAGCCCTGTTGAGGCAGATCATCATTTGTGTCTCGTGTTGCCATCCTCTCCTCTCTCAAGGTATTTATCTGGGTGAAAGCAGCTTTGAAAGGACCAACAGTGGTGACTCAAAGGAAAAATATGTCAAAACAGAGTCTGAAGGGTGTGAGTGCAAGGGAGGAAGTTGGGGACTTTGCTTAGGTGATGATATTAGTAGTGGGATAAATGAGGTGACTGCCTGAATCGGACCTTTTATTTTGTTTGGCAGTTTTCTTTTAATCTCCCTAGCCATCATTAATTAAGAGGAACCCCCAAAGAAAAGGGACCAGGATAGTTTTGTGGATTCACCTAATTCTGTAGGGGCTCTCTATACCTCAGCCAACTAGAACAGATTGATATTAACAGTGTCTTTCCCCATTTTAAAAATTTGGTTGTCTCTTTACTGTTGAGTTGTGAGACCTATTATGTATTCTGAATATAAGCCCTTATCATTTATATGATTTGCAAATATGTTCTTCCATTGAGGGGGCTGTCTTTTTACTGACCTAGTAGTATTCTTTGAAGCACAAAAAGTTTTAATTTTAATGAAGCCCAGTATATCTAGTTTTTATTTTGCTTGTGTTTTTGATGTCATTTCTAAGAAACTGTTGTTTAATCAGAGACCATAGTGATTGAGCCTTTTTCTTCTAAGAGTTTTATAATGTTATCTCTTACATTTAGGTTTTTGATTAATTTTGAATTGTGTACGATGTGAGGTGGAGGTCCAACCTTATTGTTTTACATGTAGATATCTAGTTGTTTCAATCTTTCCGTTGAAAAGACTATTCCTCCTCCCCATTGAATTGTCAAAATCAATTGACCATAAATTTGAGGGTTGATTTCTAGATTCTTCTTTCTTTTCCATCGATTGATATGTCTACCCTTATGACAGTACCACACTATCTCTCACTTCTTTTGTTAAATTTATTCCTTTCCTGAGATTTTCTGTTTTTGTCATTTATTGCAAGAATGCTTATAACTTCTCATTAAAATATTTTATGGCAACTATTTTCAAATCTTTGTCAGATAATTCTAATATCTGAGTCACCTTGGTGTTTGGTGTGTGTGGATTGCCTTTGCGTATTCAAATTGTGATTTTTCTTAGTTTTCTTTACTGTGGCTTTGTAGTATATTTTGAAACAGAAGTGGGAGATCTCCAACTTTGTTCTTTTTTTCAAGATTGTTATTGCTATTCTGGGTCCCTTGAATTTCCATATAAATTTTAGAATCAGCTTATTAATTTCTGCAAAACAAAATGCAGCTAAGATTTTTATAGGGATTGCATTAAATCTGTAGATCAGTTTGGGGAGTAGTGACATCTTAAAATATTAAGTCTTGTTATCCATAAAATGTCTTTTCATTTATTTAGGGCTTGTTTAATTTCTTTCAGTGGTATTTTGTAGTTTTCAGTGTACAAGTCTTATATTTCTTTTGTTAAATTTATTCCTAAGCAAAGGAATAGAAGACATAAAAAAGAACTAAACAAAAATTATAGAACCAAAGATATAATAACTGAAATAAAAATTCACTGGTCTCACCACCATAATGGAGGTGATAAAGAAAAGGATCAGTGAAGTTGAAGTCAAATAGGTAGAAAGTATCTAATTTGAAAAACTGAGAGAAGGTACATGGGAAAGAAATCATCAGCAGAGCTTCCAGGACCTGTGTGACAATTACAGAAGATTTAGCTTTTTTTTTCATTTGAATTCCAAAAGGAGAAGAAAACAGTGTGAAGCTGAAAAATATTGAAAGAAATCATGCTGAAAACTTCCCACTTTGATGAATGGCATTGTAGATTCAAGAAGCTGAGCAAACCCAAAACAGATGAATCTGAAAAATTCTCTGCCAGAATACATCAAAATCAAACTTCCAAAAATTAAAGAGAAGAAAACATTGAAAGCAGCTAGTGGGAAAGAATGCATTATGTTTATGGGGAAACAATGATTGAAATGGTTTTTCATGGAGGTCAGAAGGAAGTGGCACCACATTTTTCAGGTGCTGAAAGAAAAGCTGTCAACTTGTAATTCTATAGCCAGTGAAAATATCTTTCAAGAATAAGGTGAAATAAAGACATTCTCAAATGAAGAAAAATACAGAGTATTTGTCACCCACCGATCTACTCTAAAAGAATGGCTAAATGGAAGTTCTTTATTTTTAAAACAGTTTGTTAATGTTTATTTACTTTAGAGAGAGAGACAGAGTGTGAGAGGGGAGGGGCAAAGAGCAAGGGAGACACAGAATCCAAAGCAGGCTCCAGGCTCTGAGCTGTCAGCACAGAGCCCAATGTGGGGCTCGAACTCATAAACTGTGAGATCATGACCTGAGCCAAAGTCAGCTGCTCAACTGACTAAGCCATCCAGGCTCCCCTAAGTGGAACTTCTTTAAATAGAAAGGAAATTATAATAGAAGGGAACTTGGAACATAAAGAAGAAAGAGAAACAACAATGGAATGGGTGAAAATAAACATAATATACTGTCCTTTACTCTGGACTTTTAAAAATTATGTTTGACCACTGAATCAAAAATTTTAACATCATCTGATGTTATATAAATATTCTACTGATCCACAGGAAATATTTAAGACAATACATTATAAGGGGGTGGAGGCTCCAAAATTAAAGAACATAGATCCTTACATTGACAAAAAAAATAGTTGAACACATTGACAAGGTCATGTGAAAACACAGGAGCTTACTCCCTGTGTTTTCTTTCAGTTTTGTAAAGATTTCAGGCATTAATCCATTTTGAGTTGATTTTTGTGTATGCTGTAAGATAGAGGTCCAGTTTTATTCTTTTGCATGTGGCTGTTTAGTTTTCCTAATACCACTTATTTTTTAAATTTTTTTTTTTTCAACGTTTTTTATTTATTTTTGGGACAGAGAGAGACAGAGCATGAACGGGGGAGGGGCAGAGAGAGAGGGAGACACAGAATCGGAAACAGGCTCCAGGCTCCGAGCCATCAGCCCAGAGCCTGACGCGGGGCTCGAACTCACGGACCGCGAGATCGTGACCTGGCTGAAGTCGGACGCTTAACCGACTGCGCCACCCAGGCGCCCCCCTAATACCACTTATTGAAGACACTATCTTTTCCCATTGTATATTCTTGCCCCCTTTGCCTCCGATCAATTGACCATATATGTGGCTTTTTTCTGGCTTCTCTGTTTTGTGCTGTTGGTCTATGTGTCTGTTTTTATGCCAGTACTATTCTGTTTTGTAATGAAGTTTGAAATCAGAGTGTGTGATGCCTCTCCAGCTTTGTTCTTCTTTCTTAAGATTGCTTTGGCTATTTGGGGTTTTTCATGGATCTATACAAATTTTAGGGTTGGCTGTTCTATTTCTGTGAAGTATTCTATTAGAATTCTGGTAGGAGTTGCACTGTGTCTGTTGATTGTTTTGGGAAGTATGAACATTTTAATAAGAAAGCACAGGATATCTTTCCATTTATATGTGTCTTTTTCAGTTTCTTTTACCAGTGTTATAATTTTCAGTATACAGATCTTTTTCATCTTCTTGGTTAAATCTCTTCCTAATTATTTTATTCTTTTTGATGCAATTTAAATGGGATTGTTTTCTCAATTTTTTTGAGAATGCAATGTTTTAGAAGTATTTTAAACAACTGTTGACATAATGTACCACAAAGCAGATATCAACGAAAATATTTTATATCAGCATATTCTCTGAGTGTGGATCAATTAAATTAGAAATCAACAAAGGTAATTTAAAACATATATATACTGGGTCGCCTGGGTGGCTCAGTCAGTTAAGCATCAGACTCAGGTCATGATCTCACTGTTCATGAGTTCTAGCCCTGCGTTGGGCTCTGCGCTGACAGCTCGGAGCCTAGAGCCTGGTTTGGGTCCTGTGTGTGTGTCTCTCTCTCTGTTCCTCCCCGACTCACTCTCTCTCTCTCTCTCTCTCTCTCTCTCTCTCTCTCTCTCCCTCTCTCTCTCAAAAATAAATAAACATTAAAAAAAATTAAAGAAAATAGTTGAACAAACTTAAAAGCAAATGACTTTTCTTGAGCCTATCAGATAATTAAGTTCTCAGGGTAAACTGCCACCCTGACACCTGAAGAAACTGGCAAACACAGATAATCACAGCTGAGATCACCTGTAGCCAAAGCCACTGGAACCATAAACTCGTAGGAACACAAGTGGTAATTGATCAATAGCTGGAGGCTCAGTGTGGAGTAGCTTGAGAGGAAGTAACTCCAGGGGCCTAGTCTTAGGTGTGCCCCACACTATATCATGAGTTTTACTTACAGGAACCTACTTCTACCCTCAAGTTCTCACAGTGAAGATCTGAGGAAAAATCTCTCTTGTTTCTGTCAGGACAGAGGGGAAATAGCAATGTTGAAACATACTAAGAGCATTTTTCATAACAAAGGCCCAACTTCCAAGGGAAAAGTCTACCAGAGCAGTTATCCTACTCTAGCCCCCTTTAATTTTCCTAAGAGGAGGTGGGGGAGGGGGTGGGTACTAAGAAACACCTGTAAAGATCCAGGCGCACTAAAAGACTGAGATTTAATCATAAGGTTACAGAATGCTTCTCTGCTCCCTATACCTTACAACCACAGCCACGTGGCTCTCATTACAGTAAGAGCAGATTGTAGCTGAAAGAGCTCCAAGACATTGACTCTTTTTAAGTAGGAGCTCTTAGGGAAACCCAAAGACAACAGGGGAGACAAAAACAGGAAACTGAAGCCTCAGGTTTCTATAGCTACGGTAAACATTGAACACAGCCCAACTATTAGCCAATTAATATAAAACATCACACTAAATTTCTGTTTACCATAGTTTCTATTATTGGATACCTCACATCTAGCTCTCAATAAAAACTTACAGGGCATGGTGAACAGTTAGAAAAATCATAGTCTGACAAAGCAAGTATCAGAACCAGACTCATGACACAGATTTTGGGATTATCAGATAGGGAATTTGTATGATTAAGTAATATGTTAAGTAATCTAATGGAAACAGTAGATATATATAAGAATGATGGATCATGTAAGCAGAAAGATGGAAACGTTAAGAAAGAATGAAAAGGAAATGCTCGAAATCAAAAACACTGTAACAGAAATGAAGAATACATTTGGTAGTTTCTTCAGTAGAGTACACAAGTGAGAGAAGAGTCAGTGAACTTGAAAGATATGTCAGTATGAACTCTAAAACTGAAATGCAAAGAGAAAAAAACAGAGAAAGATAAAAAGAACAGAATTTTCGAGAACTCTTGGACAATTTCAAAAAGTGTAACATACATGTAATTAAAATGTCAGAAGGGGAAGAAAGAATGGAGCAGAAGAAATATTTGAATAGCTGATAGTTTTCCAAAATTAATGATAGACACCAAGTCACAGATCCAGGAGCTCAGCAAACACTAAGCAGGATAAATATCATTTTATAAAGGGAGGAAGTAGAGGGAGCTAAATGGAGGTAAGAGTTCTACAGTTTCATCAGAGTGGTAAATTATCAATACCAGTAAACAGTAAACACACACACACACACACACACAGAGTGATACCTAGATCAACCATTTAAAAAAATGTACAGACACATATAATAATAAGCACTATAGATGAATTAATGTTTAGGTGAATTCACCAATGAGGCCATCTAATCCTGGAAGCCTTTAAATTATAAGTTCAGTTTCTTTAAATGATAGAAGATTATTCATATTTTCTGTTTTTTCTTTGATCAGTTTTAATAAGTTGGGTTTTTCAAAGAATTTGCCCATTTCATCTTAAGTTATAAAAAAATTGACCTAAAGTTATTCATAATATCATCTTGCACTTTAGTGTCTCCCGTGTGTGTAGTGATGTATTTTTTTGTCTGATATTTCTAATATATTTTTTACTGATTATTTTTTTAAGCATTTGTCAACTTTAGTAATCTTTTCAAAGAACAAGCTTTTAGCTTTGTTAATTGTCCCCATCCTACATTTTGTGTCTGTGTCATTGATTTTTGTTCTTTGTTCTTTCCTCCTCCTTTTTTTTGGATTTAATTTGCTGTGGTGTTTTTTTCTAACCTCTTGAAATAAAAGCTTAGATATTGATTTTCAGCTATTCTTTTCTAGTAGGTGTGCTTGGAGGTAGAAATTTCTCATTATGCACTCCTTTAAATGCATTTTACAGATTTTGGGATATTTTTATTATCCTCTAGTCAAGATATTTTTTTAATTTCCAGTGTGATTTCTTTCTTTGAATTGTGGGTTATCCCGATGTATGTTGTTTAGTTGCCCAGCATTGGGGGAATTTATAGTTCCTTTTCTGTATTCATTTCTATTTTGAATCAAGTATGATGAGAGAACATACTCTGGAGTGTTTCAGTATTTTGAAATTAACACTTGCTTTTTGGCTCTTTATATGGTACATTTTGGAGAATGTTGCATGTTCACTTGAAAAGACTGTATTTTGCAGTTTGGTGTAGTCTTTCACAAATATCGTTTATGTGAGGTTGGTTAATAGTGTTAGTGAAGGGCACTATATTCTTACTGATTTTTTGTCTACTTGTTTATCAGCTGCTAAGAGAATTGTGTTGATATCTCCAATTATGATTTTTGTAACTGTGTTCATTTTTATATACCTTCAAACTATGTTATTAGATGCAAATTTAAAATTGTTTTACCTTCTTGTTGAATTGACCCTTTTATCATTGAGAAATGGCTATTTTCAGATCTAATATATATACATATATATATATATCTATATATAAAATCTAATGTGTATAAATCTATATATAAAAGCATACACACACACACACACACACACACACTTTGTTTAGTGTTTTATAGTT